>NC_084632.1:481516-544672 GCF_033978795.1 Nerophis ophidion
ATGGATGTTGTAGTGGTGGATGGATGGATGGATGGATGTTGTAGTGGTGGATGGATGTTGTAGTGGTGGATGGATGGATGTTGTAGTGGTGGATGGATGGATGTTGTAGTGGTGGATGGATGTTGTAGTGGTGGATGGATGGATGGATGGATGTTGTAGTGGTGGATGGATGTTGTAGTGGTGGATGGATGGATGTTGTAGTGGTGGATGGATGTTGTAGTGGTGGATGGATGGATGGATGGATGTTGTAGTGGTGGATGGATGTTGTAGTGGTGGATGGATGGATGGATGGATGTTGTAGTGGTGGATGGATGGATGGATGGATGTTGTAGTGGTGGATGGATGTTGTAGTGGTGGATGGATGGATGGATGGATGTTGTAGTGGTGGATGGATGAATATTGTAGTGATGGGCGATTGTCACCACTGACCTTTGGGCTTTTTCTTTAAATTGTGGGACCATGTTTGTGTTCTTCTGGCTACTGAGGTTTAATTCCGGGCCTGCTGCAATGCAAGCAGGACATATTGTCATTCATCATACTGCAACTTTTATTATTCTTGTTCCCGCACGTTTCTCTTACGCTTAGAACGAGACGGCACAACGACAACGACCTCCCCCCCACCCCCCCACATTGCAAATAAGGAGGAACTAATTTTCGAGAGTGTTTCGGTATTAGCCATAAAAGCTAACTACGGAACGAGATAAGCTAGCTTCTATGTCAACACAAAAGGGCTTTGAGTTTGTAATGCACAACACGATAAGATAGGACAACAATTTGTACTGACTGAAAAACATCAACAATCAAATTACAGTATTCTACATTAGCTCACATTTCATGTTTTGTTTGTGCACAGCTGAGCTAGCCAGAAGTTTGATTAACTTGACTGACAGTTGTGTGTTTGGTCCAGCTAGCTGGGGATTTTTTTGTGGTTTACTTTAGCAAGCACTCCATTTATGTAAAAATAGCATGGCTTCAAATTCCACATTTTGCATCTTGGAGTCACTTTCACCTCACTCTCTCTGCTTCCGTCTGCTCCAACGTTTTAGCCTTGGTGCTGGCTTCTATAAGCAGAAGTTCATCCTCAGTATATTCAGATTCAAAAAGAAAAGGTCTTCATTTGTCCCAAAATAGTCATCTTCATTGTCTATTAACAAGTTAGAATACACTAACGTTTGTTTCCAAAAGTAGGAACGCACATTTGTTGCCAGAAGTTGGCTTGTTCAAGGCACTTAATTGGAGCAATCAATTCTACCTCTAAATTACTTCAAAAATACATTCAAAAACCATCAACAATGGTCCAGCTGACTGAGAACGTTTTATCCGGTTTATTTGAGTAAGCACTCCAGTTATGTTGAAATAGCATGGCTTCAAATTCCACATTTCGCATCTTTCAGTCACTTTCACCTCATTCTCTCTGCTTCCGTCTTTTATAAACAGCAGTTCATCCTCAGTATATTCAGTTTCAAAAAGATAAGGTCCTCATTTGTCCAAAAATTGATGTCTTCATTGTCTATTACCAAGTCTGCCATGACTAGAAAAACACTGGCATTTGTTTCCGGAAGTAGGAACACACATTTGTTGCCAGAAGTCGGAAGTGCCGCTATGGAAAAGGAAATAAATGCACTGAGGAATTGGTTCCGGCAATGATTAAAATGACAAAAATACGGTAAATATTGAACATATTCTATATTTTTATGAATGTGTGTGTTACTACATTATATATATACTTGCTGTGTTTATATAAAATGTTGATAGAGGGTTTTGAAGTTGTTTTAGAGGGCTTTAAAAAAAAGTGTGTGTTCTTGTCTTTCATAATGATTGTAAACGATGGGCAACGTTCCTAAAAAAAGTGCAGTTCCCCTTTGAAAAGTGCGAGTGAAGAATGTGTTATTAATGCACTACCGACCTGACAAGTCCGTAAGTAAAAAAGATGATACAGTATTATTATGGCTGCAACTACACCTGGCTTGTTACAGTCCTCAATGTTTCAGTCACACGCAGGATTCTCACAGGAATGAGGCAAAAATACAACCTTACCTACTGGAGCGCTTCCAACCCCAAACTAAGAGATAAAAAAACATGTTTTTTTTTTTTTGCAACAACCACTAGTAAGTATGTTCTCATATCAAAGTATTTACGTTCATGCCACAATCATACATGTACGCTGAAAAATATTTATTATTTTCTCCCAAGCTTTTAAGAATAAAAATAAAGTCTTATTATCATAGACGTATTAATTTTTTCATTTTCTTTGCGTCTTTTTCTGGTTTTAAACATGTGATTGACCCAGAAATCCTATTTGCTTTTCCCGGGTTAACAACTTTGCTCATGCAAGTCAATTCTCAGCTTAGTCAGGGCTCATTTTCCAGCAGATCAATTTTTGCCCTCGCCGCCTTCAAATCACTGGATGTGTGCTGCAATGTGTGTTTGCATGATGTGTTCATCAACCGTGCAAATTAGTAAGTCCAAGCCGGGATCTAACATCATATACATCTTCTATCTCAGGGGCGTCCAAACTTTTTCCACCACAAAATGAAAAGTCAAAGTATGCTGGGGCCATCTTGATATTTTTTTATTTCGTAAGAAAAACAAATACTAAAACATACTATTTATATTTAAATATAAAACATTGTGTCAGCTTTGTATTATACAGTAAAAGACTAAGTATATTATTATTAACTATTAGTTAAAATATTTTATTTTTTCTCAATAAATCCCGATTTTGCTCTTTTTTCTTACATTTTTACAATTGTTTTTTTCACCTGTAAGAATATAATACTGATAATAAAAATATTACGTAACTACATAACTGTCAGGTTCAAACACTGATGACATCTATTAAACGTAAGGAATTAAACAGAGACATAATTCAATTTGGCTCTATTGAGGAGAAACATCTGGACTGTACAAAAGTAGAGTTCCACCACGCTCTGACCAAAGATTGTACGCCTCCTCTTTTATTTGGACTTTCCCTGGTTACATGGCAACGGCTGTTTCTAAAGGAAGGGGGTCGTAAACAACCACTGCCTTAAGTCACAAAACAGTTCAAAGAAAAGGTGACCTTTTAGGCCCCGCCTCCTCTCCGCTTTGTAGATCTCGGGTCAAGACAAAATCTTCCTGTGGATTACAATACAGCAAAGAAACCAACACCTTCATGTCGCTTCCCATCCTAGACGGGGGAGTTGTACCAGCCTTTTGCCCGGTGGGATCAAAGACAGCTGTTGTCCTCTCGCAGTGTGAGCTGAACTTAATCCAACACAAAGTTTTGTAATCATTTACGTACAATTATTCCACTTACTTTAATTAAAAATTCTGCCTGTGTGAAAATATTAATGTTCAATTAAACATTCACCACTGTTTATTATTGTTGTTGGAATTTTACACATCAATTAATTCAAAAATGAGTATTATTTATATGTTTTATAGGTACTTAAATAAATAAATAACTGTTTATCCTTAGATTTGAGAACTGTCTAAACATTTTCAATATTTCGTAATATTCACTATTACAGGATAATAGAAATAATATACACTATTATTACAGGATAATACAAATAATATACACTATTATTACAGGATAATACAAATAATATACACTATTATTACAGGATAATACAAATAATGTACACCATCATTACAGGATAATACACATAATTTACACTATTATTATAGGATAATACCACTAATATTCACTATTATTACAAGATAATACACATCATTTCCACTATTACAGGAGAGTACAAATAACACACTTTTATAATAGGATAATACAAACAAATATACACTATTATTACAGGATAATTCAATAATATACATTATTATAAAATATGATATAAATCATCACATACGTCCCAAAAATTCCAACTTTTCTCTTAATTCCATGTTCCGCATCAGAAGAATTGCTTTCAGTTTTATGTACCATAACAATAATTACATGTTTTTGTTTAACCAGGCGCTTGAAAATAGAAGCAGTGATCCAATATTTGATCAATAGACATCCAATCAATGATGATCAATTATTGACAACAACTTCCAGTGGTTAAAAAAACAAAACAAAACATCTTTGAGGCTTCGATGCACTTCCTGGGTCTCCAGTCGGACCCTCATGAGGACTACCAGGTACTATTTTTACATGGAGCTGCTCAGCGCTTTCCTGATTGATCGTCCACCTGATCAATGACTCCACTCCCGCCCCCGATATCGGAAGCGCGGCGTCTCCTTCCTGTGTCGGACTGCGCCGCTTCCTTCTGGGTCTGCGCGGTGAGAAAGTGGATCAAGGAGGGTGAGGGTGAGCTTCCTGTCTGCACGGTCCAGCCGCATCCTGACCCGGTCAATGTCCTGTCTCCTCACACACACACACACACACACACACACACACACACACACACACACACACACACACACACACACAGGAAGCTTGCAGCAAAGAGTGTAAGGATATTGTGGTGCAGGCTGAGAGTGTTTGGGATGAGGGAGCAGAGTCAGATGAGTGCAACTCTCCTCTGGGGATGAAAAAGAGGCGTAAAGGACGGTCAAAGAGGCCCAAAGCCGAGGGATTCAGGCCAGCAACCAGCGAGCGGAGCGTGTCTTCCTGTCAGAGCCACTGAGACCTTCAAACAGCTTCCCCGGGATCAAGAAGACTTACAGGACGCTGCCAAGATTCCAATGAAACACCCCCCCCCCCCAAAAAAAAACATGTTCCTTTTTTCCCTCAGGAATATAAAATATTGATATTACAGTCACACCTCAACTGCATTGCTGAAAGTATTTGGCCACCCATCCAAATGATGAGAAGCAGGTGTTCTAATCACTTGGCCCGGTGTATCAAATCCAGCACTTAGACATGGAGACTGTTTCTACAAACATTTGTGACAGAATGGGCCGCTCTCAGTGATTTCCAGCATGAAATTGTCATAAGATGCCACCTGTGCAACAAATCCAGTCCTGAAATTTCCTCGCTCCTAAATGTTCTGAAGTCAACTTCATTATAAGAAAAGTGAAGAGTTTGGGAACAACAGCAAGTCAGCCAGCAAGTGGTGGGCCAGATAAACTGTCAGAGAGGTCAGCAAAGACCTTCTGCACAGTCACTTGCTACACAGCTCCAAACTTCATGTCACCTTCCAATTAGCCCACCTACAGTACGCAGACAGCTTCATGGTGTGGGTTTCCATGGCCGAGCGACATCATCTAAGCCATACGTCACCAAGTCCAATGCAAAGCGTGGGATGCAGTGGTGTAAAGGACATCGCCACTGGACTGTAGAGCAGAGGAGACACCTTCTCTGGACTGATGAATCACACTTTTCCATCTTGCAATCTGATGGACCAGTCTGGCTTTGGAGGTTGCCAGGAGAACACTACATATCTGCATTGTGCCCAGGGTGAAATTTGGTGGAGGAGGAATTATGGTGTGGGGTTGTTTTTTCAGGAGTGGGGCTTGGCCCCTTAGTTCCAGTGAAAGGAACTTTGAATGCTCCAGGATACCAAAACAGTTTGGACAATTCCCTGGGATGTCACTTCAAGTTAAAATGTGATTAAAGCAGGTGGTCAAACACGTTTGACATTAGAGTGTACCAGTTTACATCTAAAACATACCAGTTTACATCTAAAACATACCAGTTTACATCTAAAACATACCAGTTTACATCTAAAACATACCAGTTTACATCTAAAACATACCAGTTTACATCTAAAACATACCAGTTTACATCTAAAACATACCAGTTTACATCTAAAACATACCATTTAAAGCACTATTTGAACGTTAAAAAGAAAAAGCAACATTTACAAAACACATTTAATATGAAGAACAATACAACAAAGTGTATCAGGAATGACTGCAGTACTTTTATTTAATTCATGTCACAATAGTGTACAGAATTGACCTTGAAAGGCAAAGCAGCTTGTTTATATTTTCATGGGTAAATGTCTGCTGTTTAAATATTATCTTAACATTTCTTTACTTCATTGAATAACATCCATTTCTTCTCAGCCTTGCCTCTCATTTGCTTGGAAAATGGAACGTGTGATATTGACTTATGGAGGATGCTTGTGACTCAAGTTTTCACTTGCAGCTTAAAGGAGAAATATTATTCAAAAGATAGTTCTTACCTCAAAGCAAAATTATATTGAGGTGCGGCTGTAATGTGTCTGAGTACAGTAGGATAATAACAGCAGTAAATGACAATCTTGTTGGGACAA
Organism: Nerophis ophidion; assembly: GCF_033978795.1. Lineage (NCBI taxonomy): Eukaryota > Metazoa > Chordata > Actinopteri > Syngnathiformes > Syngnathidae > Nerophis > Nerophis ophidion. Next base: position 487,717 of record NC_084632.1, read on the forward strand.
TAAAGTCAGTTTGCTTCAATTTGGCTTTAGTAAGAATAGTAATGATACTAATATGAATTAGATATACCATATATATATACATACACACATATCTATACGCACATATATATATGTATACATATATATTTACCCATATATATTATACATACACATATATATACATATATACACACTATATACACATATATACATACTACATATATACACATACACTATATATACATATATTATACATATATATAAATACACGTATACATGTGTATATATATGGTGTATATATACATATATATGTATATACATATATACAATCATATACATATATACATAGATATATATAATACAAACTGCAAAAAGTTGTTTTATATAATTGCAATTCTTAAATCAAAAAATCAACTAAATAATTTACACTTTATTAATGTAAAATGTTTTCAGACAATGTGATGTTTTATACAAAAAAACAAATTTGTGGGGAAGAAATTGCTAATTATTATTTTTATTAGCGCACGATAACACATTTTGACATTATCAAAACATCAGCGATGACTGGGATTCTGACCTGTTATCATTTCCTTTATCAGTGACGGAGCAGGAAGGGGCTAGACATGTGTTGGCAGTAAAACTTCCATGAAGCGCTCCTGTCATGTCAGGTCACTCTTGAAAAAGAGGTTTTAAAATTGACATTTTACAATTGCTTATTTAGGCAAAACGGGGGCCGCCTACAAATTTCGGGGCCAAATCTGCCTTTAAGGAGGGCGGCAATAACAATAATACATTTTGCTAAATGATTTAATATTTCATAAGGTTTGTGTGAAAGTTGCTTCCTGGCAGCTCCACTGTAGACACGGCACAGGAGCCAAGCGTGCAGTTTTTAACAAAGGTTTTAATGTTCATAGGTTTTGTCAAAAGTCTTTCTCCCCCAGAACGTGACTTTTTAGTCACGTCCGTATCCTCTCTCCCCTCCTGCTCCCGGCCGCTTACTGTTAAAGACAACAAACAGATGATTCGATTAACACGTACCACCTGTGAAATCTAATCAGCTGCCAACTGTGTCTCGCCATCAGCACTGCCACGCCCCCGTCTGATGGCGCTCTCTCCTCAGCACCATGGACAGAGGCTGTGACCTTTGCTCCTCCCCCCGCATCTTCCTTCGCAGTTTTTTTTCTCTTTTTAAATAAATACATTTAATTTGATCCCCTTTGTTTTTGTTTACAGGATTTTCAAGCTCTGATTTCTGCTTGGCACTTTTGCACATTCTGCGCCAAAAAACTATCTTTTTTTTTCCTAAACAGATGTCACATCACATAAAGGCCAAAGGATGGCTCATCAAATACATAATTGTCCTGTAAATCTTGTCGTTTAATAACTCAACGACACAAAAGTAAGCGTTTGAAAGCATGGTGAAAGAATTGGATCTTTCCCAGCATGCATTTGTCACTTTACATTTTCATCAGGGAGCCCATTTGGCATCAGAGATGACCCGTCTTCCATCCACACGCAGGAAGATGAACATGACTTGAGAGTTATGAAAGGCAGGAAGTACATCAGAAAAGCTGCTTCACACATTCACACAAACCACACTGTCAGCGACTTTTTTCCCCGCCGAGAGCTTTTCGCCGCTTCCCACCTCGGAATCCTGCTTCTTACTGCCTTGCCTTTCATGTGTGTGCGGGGCAGGTGCAAAACTGCAATACTGCAATACTGCAATACTGCAATACTTCAATACTGCAATACTGCAATACTGCAATACTGCAATACTGGAATACTGGAATACTGCAATACTGCAATACTGGAATACTGCAATACTGCAATACTGCAATACTGGGATACTGGAATACTGCAATACTGCAATACTGCAATACTGCAATACTGGAATACTGGAATACTGCAATACTGCAATACTGCAATACTGGAATACTGCAATACTGCAATACTGCAATACTGCAATACTGGAATACTGCAATACTGCAATACTGGAATACTGGAATACTGCAATACTGGATTACTGGAATACTGGAATACTGCAATACTGCAATACTGCAATACTGGAATACTGCAATACTGCAATACTGGAATACTGCAATACTGCAATACTGGAATACTGCAATACTGCAATACTGGAATACTGGAATACTGCAATACTGCAATACTGAAATACTGCAATACTGCAATAGTGGAGTACTGCAGGTGCAAGAAGAGTTAGCCCTCATGATGTCCAGCAGGCCGGCTGCACCTGACTGACAGGTGGCTCATCAGGGAGGACGTGTTGGAAATCTACTCGTCAATTATTCACTGTCCTCTCTCTCTCTCTCTCTTACTTCTCTGGTAAAAAGTACAAATATGAATCGGCATTTTCAAATATTTGGGCAGCAAGATTTAAATGAGTGTAATTCTTTCAAAAGGGACTACTTTGGAATTGTTGGAGCGTTGTGTGTTTGCAGTGAAGTAGACGTGGCGTCGCTAGCAGCAGCTGCAGCAAGATGAGGGGGGGTACAAAGCGGGGGCGGGGGGGTGGGGGGTGCTCGCTAACGACCAAGACGGATGGAGGAAGAAGTTTAATAGGACCAATTCTGCCTAAAAGTCATACTTTACCAGATATTTTGGTCTTTTTGTTTTTTACGTCTTTGCTAGGTTTTATTGTTTATTTAATATATAATAAAAACCTACAAAATTCACCTCTGAGTTTGTTTTTTGGGTCATTATTTCCTGCTACTGTGGAGCCTCCATCTACCAACTTGATCATTTCGCCAACATGCTTCATCAACCAAAAATGTCGTATAGTATCAATCAATCAATCAATGTTTACTTATATAGCCCTAAATCACTAGTGTCTCAAAGGGCTGCACAAACCACCACGACATCCTCGGTAGGCCCACGCAAGGAAAACTCACCCCCAGTGGGACATCGGTGACAATAATGACCCAGTGGGACGTCTGTGACAATAATGACTATGAGAACCTTAGAGAGGAGGAAAGCAATGGATGTCGAGCGGGTCTAACATGATACTGTGAAAGTTCAATCCACAATGGATCCAACACAGTCGCGAGAGTCCAGTCCAAAGCGGGTCCAACTCAGCAGCGAGAGTCCCGTTCACAGCGGAGCCAGCAGGAAACCATCCCAAGCGGAGGCGGATCAGCAGCGCAGAGATGTCGAGGCGGATCAGCAGCGCAGAGATGTCCCCAGCCGATACACAGGCAAAGCGGAGTTCCCCATAAGAATCAATGTGACGTGAATAATTGATTCAAGCCTCCACAAAAGTCCTGATTTTATTTTAAAAAAAATTAATTGGAATTGTCAAGATGTTTCATCGACTGAAAATGTTGTGTAGTGAAGCATAATTCTCCTTAAGGATCATCGTGAACATGAATCAGGTTTTCTTCAAGCCTCGACAAAAGTCCTGATTTCAGAAAAAAAAAAAAATAAATAAAAAAAAAAAAAAAATATATATATATATATATATATATATATATATATATATATATATACATATATATATATATATATATATATATAAGAATTAGCATGTCACTAACCATGAAGTACACGTTGGTGTACTTATGGACTAAGTACATCATATTAAAATATTATTTTTAGTTTTTATTCTACAAACGTAATTATGGTCCAATAAGCCCAAAGAGAAAAAACAAACAAACATGTAAACAAATAGCTTGGGCCTTTTGAGGTTAAGTATCTTGAAAAATGTGACATTCAACCAATATTCTACAACACAAATACAACATTAAAACAACATGCTTTTTGACAACATTTAATCAATGTTTGGTTCTGACGTTGAAATGTGATCATTTCCCAGCCAACAACGTGGATCCAACATTCCACATCAATGTCGTCTGAATTTACAAATACAAGTGTTTTGCAACGTTGTTTCAAAGTACATTTAAAGGTCATGTATGTATAATCAATGTTGTATGGATGTCTTGTGCCTGCTGGCCTAGCACTACATTTGTGGCCGCCATCGACTGGTGGCCAATTATCACAGGTTTGAGCGTTGCAACATTTTTTATTTGATTAGTACCGCGGTACTTTATTAGTACCGGTATAGCATACAACCCTGCTGTTAACATTGTAAAATGAGCAGGCTGAAGATTGAAAGTCACATTTTATGTGATATAAATAACATTTCTTCTTTTTTCCTTGTTCGGGCTTTTGGAGTTTTTCCTTGCCTGGATGTGGGTTCAGATCAGGGGATGTGGGGGTTTGTGAATCCCTTTGAGGCACTTGTGATTTAAGGATGGATTGTAACAGATGGAATATTGTGTAGACAATAATGAGATGGAGTTTTCTCCTCCCTTGGCATCCTGCCAGGAAAGGATTGATATCGTCAAGCGGACATGTTCTCTGAGATGTTTGAGCAAGGTGAGCTCCTCTCCTTCACGGCTCCTTCTTCAGCTTCCTATCAACCTTTCAGACATTAGCACGGCGTCCACATCCCTTGTCAGGCACGCCTAACAGAAAGAAATAGCGGCCAAGGAGGGTGAGCTGCAAGGCATGCTGGGACTTATCAGGGCGCACACGTGGAAGTGTTGGGGATTGGAGCGGTGGTGCGGCGGACAAGCGCGGATCAGCCGCTGACATCATTAACCACGGGGAGATTCCCCGGCTTGGATTTCTGGGATTTCCGTAAGCCAGGCGGAGAAGTGGACGGCTGGTTGGGGGGAAGGTCTGAGACGAGCAGGACCAGCAGGAATGAAGGACGGCTGGTTGGGGGGAAGGTCTGAGACGAGCAGGACCAGCAGGAATGAAGGACCGCTGGTTGGGGGGAAGGTCTGAGACGAGCAGGACCAGCAGGAATGAAGGACCGCTGGTTGGGGGGAAGGTCTGAGACGAGCAGGACCAGCAGGAATGAAGGACCGCTGGTTGGGGGGAAGGTCTGAGACGAGCAGGACCAGCAGGAATGAAGGACCGCTGGTTGGGGGGAAGGTCTGAGACGAGCAGGACCAGCAGGAATGAAGGACCGCTGGTTGGGGGGAAGGTCTGAGACGAGCAGGACCAGCAGGAATGAAGGACCGCTGGTTGGGGGGAAGGTCTGAGACAAACAGGACCAGCAGGAATGAAGGACCGCTGGTTGGGGGGAAGGTCTGAGACGAGCAGGACCAGCAGGAATGAAGGACCGCTGGTTGGGGGGAAGGTCTGAGACGAGCAGGACCAGCAGGAATGAAGGACCGCTGGTTGGGGGGAAGGTCTGAGACGAGCAGGACCAGCAGGAATGAAGGACCGCTGGTTGGGGGGAAGGTCTGAGACGAGCAGGACCAGCAGGAATGAAGGACCGCTGGTTGGGGGGAAGGTCTGAGACGAGCAGGACCAGCAGGAATGAAGGACCGCTGGTTGGGGGGAAGGTCTGAGACGAGCAGGACCAGCAGGAATGAAGGACCGCTGGTTGGGGGGAAGGTCTGAGACGAGCAGGACCAGCAGGAATGAAGGACCGCTGGTTGGGGGGAAGGTCTGAGACGAGCAGGACCAGCAGGAATGAAGGACCGCTGGTTGGGGGGAAGGTCTGAGACGAGCAGGACCAGCAGGAATGAAGGACCGCTGGTTGGGGGGAAGGTCTGAGACGAGCAGGACCAGCAGGAATGAAGGACCGCTAAATGTTGCTACAACGATGCTTCAATCTCACACTTTTCAAGAGACTTCACCTCAAAAGGCCCAACTATTTGTTTACATGTTTGTTTGTTTTTATTTCTCTTTGGGCTTATTGAACCCTAATTACAATAAAAACCAAAAATCATATTTTAATATCAATCAATCAATGTTTACTTATATAGCCCTAAATCACTAGTGTCTCAAAGGGCTGCACAAACCACCACGACATCCTCGGTAGGCCCACATAAGGGCAAGGAAAACTCACACCCAGTGGGACATTGGTGACAATAATGACCCAGTGGGACGTCGGTCACAATGATGACTATGAGAACCTTAGAGAGGAGGAAAGCAATGGATGTCGAGCGGGTCTAACATGATACTGTGAAAGTTCAATCCACAATGGATACAACACAGTCGCGAGAGTCCAGTCCAAAGAGGATCCAACACAGCAGCGAGAGTCCCGTTCACAGCGGAGCCAGCAGGAAACCATCCCAAGCGTAGGCGGACCAGCAGCGCAGAGATGTCCCCAGCCGATACACAGGCGAGCAGTACATGGCCACCGGATCGAACCGGACCCCCTCCACACGGGAGAGTGGGACATAGAAGAAAAAGAAAAGAAACGGCAGATCAACTGGTCTAAAAAGGGAGTCTATTTAAAGGCTAGAGTATACAAATGAGTTTTAAGGTGAGACTTAAATGCTTCTACTGAGGTGGCATCGCGAACTGTTACCGGGAGGGTATTCCAGAGTACTGGAGCCCGAACGGAAAACGCTCTATAGCCCGCAGACTTTTTTTGGGCTTTGGGAATCACTAATAAGCCGGAGTCCTTTGAACGCAGATTTCTTGCCGGGACATATGGTACAATACAATCGGCAAGATAGGATGGAGCTAGACCGTGTAGTATTTTATACCTAAGTAGTAAAACCTTAAAGTCACATCTTAAGTGCACAGGAAGCCAGTGCAGGTGAGCCAGTACAGGCGTAATGTGATCAAACTTTCTTGTTCTTGTCAAAAGTCTAGCAGCCGCATTTTGTACCAACTGTAATCTTTTAATGCTAGACATGGGGAGACCCGAAAATAATACGTTACAGTAGTCGAGGCGAGACGTAACAAACGCATGGATAATGATCTCAGCGTCTTTAGTGGACAGAATGGAGCGAATTTTAGCGATGTTACGGAGATGAAAGAAGGCCGTTTTAGTAACGCTTTTAATGTGTGCCTCAAAGGAGAGAGTTGGGTCGAAGATAATACCCAGATTCTTTACCGTGTCGCCTTGTTTAATTGTTTGGTTGTCAAATGTTAGAGTTGTATTATTAAATAGAGTTCGGTGTCTAGCAGGACCGATAATCAGCATTTCCGTTTTTTTGGCGTTGAGTTGCAAAAAGTTAGCGGACATCCATTGTTTAATTTCATTAAGACACGCCTCCAGCTGACTACAATCCGGCGTGTTGGTCAGCTTTAGGGGCATGTAGAGTTGGGTGTCATCAGCATAACAGTGAAAGCTAATACCGTATTTGCGTATGATGTCACCTAGCGGCAGCATGTAGATGCTGAAGTGTGCAGGGCCAAGGACCGAACCCTGGGGAACTCCACACGTTACCTTAACGTAGTCCGAGGTCACATTGTTATGGGAGACACACTGCATCCTATCAGTAAGATAAGAGTTAAACCAAGACAGGGCTAAGTCTGACATACCAATTCGTGTTTTGATACGTTCTAATAAAATATTATGATCGACGGTATCGAAAGCAGCGCTAAGATCGAGGAGCAGCAACATAGATGACGCATCAGAATCCATCGTTAGCAATAGATCATTAGTCATTTTTGCGAGGGCTGTCTCCGTGGAGTGATTTGCCCTGAAACCGGATTGAAAGGTTTCACATAGATTGTTAGACGCTAAGTGTTCATTTAACTGCTCCGCAACAATTTTTTCAAGGATTTTTGAAATAAAGGGAAGGTGAGACACCGGTCGGTAATTTACCATGAGGTCTGGATCGAGGTTAGGTCTTTTAAGAAGAGGATGAATAACCGCTTTTTTGAATGCTAGGGGAACAGTGCCCGAGGAGAGTGATAAGTTTATAATATTTAGCACTGATGGACCTAATAATTCAAAGAGCTCCTTGATCAGTTTCCCAGGAAGAGGGTCAAGTAAACATGTTGTCTGTTTTATTCCATTTACACGTTGTAACAATTCCTCTAATGTTATTTCCTCAAAACGAGAGAAACTATTTTGGAGGGCAGTATCCGCCGTATATACAATCGTGTCAGTGTTAATAGAACCCCGTTGTAGCTGGGACGCATTGTCTTTAATCTCCTTTCTAATGACTTCAATTTTCTTACTAAAGAATTGCATAAAGTCATCAGCTGAGTGGGTGGAGCTACTGGAAGGGGTCCCTTGTTGGGTTAGCGATGCTACCGTACTAAACAAAAATTTAGGATCGTTTTTATTACGGTGGATGAAATTTGAGTAATATTTAGCTTTAGCTAAGGTAAGCATGCGTTTATAAGTTATTAAACCATCACTCCATGCTTGATGGTGCACCTCAAGTTTAGTCGTGCGCCATTTGCGTTCCAGCTTTCTACATAATAATTTCTGACCTCTAGTTTCTTCTGTAAACCACGGGGTGCGCTTTTTTGGAGCCTTTTTTAACTTTAGCGGTGCTATGTTATCAATGGTTTCGCGCAGGGCGTCGTTAAAGTTGTTAGTGAGGTTATCAATAGAGCCCACATACTTTGGGAATGGTGCCATTACCGAGGGCAGTAGGTCAGCAAGAGTTGTCGTTGTGGCTGTATTAATGTTGCGGCTGCTATAGCAGGTATTATTATTATTAGTTTGACGAACATGCGTCTGAACCTCGAATTTTATAAGGTAATGATCGGACAATACTTTAGTATACGGGAGTATCGTAACTTTGGAAACGGTGATGCCCCTGACAAGCACTAGGTCTATCGTATTACCGTTGCGATGCGTGGGTTCATTTATTATTTGTGTGAGACCACAGCTATCAATTACAGTCTGGAGCGCTACGCACGGTGGGTCCGATGGGGTATTCATATGGATATTAAAGTCCCCCATTATGATTATATTATCGGCGTGTGTCACTAGATCAGCAACGAACTCTGAGAATTCATTGATAAAGTCCGAATAGGGCCCTGGGGGGCGGTAGATAACAGCCAGGTGTAGAGGCAGCGGTGTGACAGACCTCATAGTAAGCACCTCAAACGATTTATATTTATTATTTATGTTAGGACTAAGGTTAAAGTTTTCGTTGTATATTAGTGCGACCCCCCCACCCCTTTTAAGCGGACGGGCAATATGCGCATGTGTAAAGTTAGGAGGACATGCCTCATTTAGCGCAAAAAAGTCGTTTGGTTTAAGCCAGGTTGCGCTGAGACCGATGACGTTAAGATTGTTGTCTATGATAATATCATTAACTAACAACGTTTTGGGAGACAATGATCTTATGTTTAAAAAACCTATATTATAGGTAGTGGGCTGTTTTAGGGAATTTTTGATCAAATTATCCGTAGTAGCAATATTAATAATGTTGTGTTTATTATGCCCAGTGCATTCAGTATAATTACGACCATATCTAGGAATTGATACGACGGGAATGTTCCGATTGTTTGATTGTTGCTTTGATAAACTGCACGCATCATGGTTAGCCACCTCAGTAACGGGGATTTTCCGATTGTTTGATTGTTGCTTTGATAAACTGCACACATCATAGTTAGCCACCTCAGTAAAACACATGTCCAACTCTGAAACACTCAAAGCAGAAAAAACTTGTTCTAATTTAACAGACTCCTTACCCAGACCAGTAGTCTCGCATCCTTTATTTAAATCCGTCTTCAGGGTGGAGGGAAGTGGTGTTCTGTGGGGATTAGCCTTCTGCTTTGTTTTAAGCCCCGCTCGGCATCCGCGTTTCCGATCACACCGCTGGCGTCTGCTCCGTAGACGGCCCCTGCTGCTACTAGACTCCCCTGCTTCACAGGCCGCTGGATGTAGCCGCCGATGTATTCCCATGCTAGTTAGCAAGTCTAGCCCGCAAGTGTCTATCAGTCCAAAACGGCCCGATGTGTCCACATCCAGAAGTGTCTGGCGGTCGTACGTGATCACGGAGTGACTACGATGTGAGCCAGCCATGAAGTTTGTGGAATTGTCCGGTATTTCTGCCAAATGTTCCATCTTTAGCAGGAGCTCCTCGAGAGCGCAGCCCGTCCGGGCGCCGCCATCTTGGAACTTTATATGATGTACTCAGTCCATAAGTAAACAAAGTGTACTTCATGTTTAGTGACATGATCATTCTTATTTTTACACTTTTCCCCCCCAACGTCCATCGTATGTTATACTCTTCTGACACCACCAGATGGCAGTATATGTGTCCACATAAGTGGCCATAAGACCCCAATCCAGTAGTGTACACAATTTTGTAAATAAGAGCTAAAAGGTGCTGTCCACGCATGTGGCCACTAAGCCTTTAAGACAGAACACTAATTTACTACAACGTTTACAAAAGTTTGTAGAAACAGTCTCCCTGCCTAAGTGCTGGATTTGATACACCGGGCCCAGTGATTAGGACACCTGATTCTCATCATTTAGATGGCTGGCCCAATACTTTTAGCAAAATAGTGTATAACACAGCGGTGTTTTTCAACCTTTTTTAAGCCAAGGCACATTTTTTGCGTTGAAAAAAATCTGTTTTAGTTCTTGTCTTGGCTCTTTCTCTTTTGTTGGTATTTTCCTGTAGCAGTTTAATGTCTTCCTTTGAGCAATATTTCCTGCATCTATTTTGTTTTAGTAATCAAGAATATTTCAGTTTGGTTTTATCCTTCTTTTTGGGGAAATTGTCTGTTATGATCCGCTGTCCAGATCCTATCATATTCTGGTTTTGTTCAGTTTTTGTATTATGTTCTGCTAATGTTTGCCTTAGTTCCTGTTTTGTGCTGTTATCATAGTTTCTTAATTGTTTCACCTGCTTCTTGTTTCCGGACGCACACCTGTTTGTAATTACTGTCTCAATTTAAGCCTGCCTTTTCCGTTGACTCATCCTCCTTTCCTAGCTTTTGTTGTACGTAACAAGTGATGACGCTGATTCCCGATTCTGGAAAACCTGCTTTGTACTTGCTAGCTTCCGCGCGATGCTTTTGTGTTTTCTAGCTCCCATGCTAGTTCTGTTGGTTTTGCCTTTTGAAGCTCGTGCAAGTTTTTCAATCAATCAATCAATCAATGTTTATTTATATAGCCCCAAATCACAAATGTCTCAAAGGACTGCACAAATCATTACGACTACAACATCCTCGGAAGAACCCACAAAAGGGCAAGGAAAACTCACACCCAGTGGGCAGGGAGAATTCACATCCAGTGGGACGCCAGTGACAATGCTGACTATGAGAAACCTTGGAGAGGACCTCAGATGTGGGCAAACCCCCCCCCCCCCATAGTCTGTTTTTAGTTGAAATAAATCAATATTTCTTACCTTACGCTGTGTCCGAGCCCGAATTGCATCATTAAGAGAACGATCCGGAATCACCAAGCCCAGCAATCGTCACAATTGTCGATTGTCATGTCATGTTCGGATGTACGGTACATTGTGGACGCCTTCTTTGCTCCGCAGTAAGTCTTTGCTGTCGTCCAGCATTCTGTTGTTGTTTACTTTGTAGCCAGTTCAGTTTTAGTATCGTTCTGCATAGCCTTCCCTAAACTTCAATGCCTTTTCTTAGCGGCTCTCACCTTTTCTTTATCTTTGGTTTAAGCATTCGACATCTTTTTACCTGCACGCTGCCTCCCGCTGTTCCAGCCATCTACAAAGCAATTAGCTAGTGGCTGCCACCTACTGATCTGGAAGAGTATTACAGGGTTACTCTGTCGAGTTCCAGACAGCAGCGACACATCATTTGCAGACTAGAATTACTGCTTTGCAAAAAATATTTTTAACCCAAATAGGTGAAAAGAGATAATCTTCTGTAATACGGTATGAAGTAAAAATGTTGCTCTCTGTCTTTTCCGGCACTTGGGCACACATTGCGGGGCCAAGTGTGGCTTTTTTTGCTGAGCGAGAGGCCGACACAGCATTTTAAAGCACGCCTTTCAGCAAAAAGAAAGCTGTGCCAAGATAGCCATCAGCACTTTGGAGGCGTGTCGTACGGCCGTCCTGGTCTCGGTCCTGGTCCTGGTCCTGGTCCTGGTCCTCGTCCTCACTTCTGGTCAGGACTCGGGTCCCGGCTTACCTGACTGAGGCCTTGGGGCCTGGCAGGGCGATGAAGGCGATGCTGTCACCAGCAAAAGAAGAAGCCTTGATGTTCAAACAAAGCGCTGTTTAGACACAAATGAATAAACACATTCCTCAGGCTAAAATCTCATAATCAGCTTTTTTTTTTACGTTCGTCCTCAATGCCGTTTTTTGTTGTTGTTGTAGTTGCTCAAAGACTCTTTTATCTCACGCTTCATCCATTCTACCCTCTTCAGCAGTCTGTGCGTTTGATTACACGTCTTTATGTGGCGGAGATGTTTGCTCAGCCTCTATTAGCGCACCTTGCTGCTGACTTAACGTCCGTCCAACCTCACTTACTAACACATAACAACTGTATACATACTCTACACACACACACACACACACACAACTGTACACACACACACACACACACATAACAACTGCATACATACTGTACACACACACACACACACACACATAACAACTGTACACACACATAACAACTGTACACACACATAACAACTGTATACATACTGTACACACACACACACACATAACAACTGTATACATACTGTACACACACACACACACAACTGTATACATACTGTACACACACACACACACACACATAACAACTGTACACACACACACACACATAACAACTGTACACACACACACACATAACTGTGTTGGAGCTGGAGGCCAAGTCTCTCAGATGATCATCGTCCTGCTCCTCTACACATTTAGACAGGACATCAAACAGCTAGTCAATTTCCACAAAGTATGGCCACTACAGGATTTTTTTGTTGTTGTTTTCTTTTTAGTGATGTGGCGGCCTAAAGTGCCTGAACTCACGGCACCTTTTTCTCAAATGTTGCTGCAAAAGTTGCAATGTTTTGCATGGAGGTTAAATCGAGTCTTTATTACCAACGCATGTTTTGGACACAGAATTTGTCAACTACATTTTTGGACATTTTCATTGGTGAGCAACGTCTGGGGTTTTTAAAAATTCAGTTTGGTAAAAGACAGTGTTTTAATAGCTACTGTGTAAAAAATAAATCAGTGCAAATAAATTATTGTAAAAACAAAACCATGCAGAAGTATTCAGTGTGTAAAAATTTTATGTAAAAAAATTCATCCATCCATCCATTTCCTACCGCTTACCCCCTTCAGGGTAGCAGGGGTAAAAAATTCAGTGCGGAAATTTTCAGGTGTAAAAATTCAGTGTGAAAAATCTTACCGTGTAAAGAAATTCAGTTCAGAAAAATCTAGTGTCTAAAAATGTTGTGTTAAAAAATTCAATGCAGGAAAATCAGTGTAAAAAAAAATAAGTTCAGAAAAAATTTGGGGAGTAAAAATTTAGTGTAAAAAAATTTAGTGCAGAAAAATGTTGTGTAAAAATTTAGTGTAAAAAATGATATGCTGAAATATTGTGTGTAATAATTCAGTGTAAAAAAATAAGTGCACTAAAGTCAGTTATGAAATATTCGTGTAAAAAAAATCAGTGTGTAAAAATTCAGTGTAAAACAAATTCTGTGCAGAAAAATTTAGAGTGTAAAAAGTTTGTGTAAAAAAATTCTGTGTAGAAATTTAGAGTGTAAAAATTCATTGTAAAAAAATAAGTGTACTAAATTCAGTTAAGAAATATTAGTGTATAAAAAATCATTGTGTAAAAATTCATTGCAGAAAAATGCACTGTGTGAAAATTCAATGTGTACAAATTCAGTGTAATAAAAGTCAGTGCAGAAAAATTCAGTGTAAAAAATCAGCGCTATAAAAATGTGTGTGTAAAAATTCAGTGTAAAAAATTCAGTGCAGGAAAATTCATTGTGTAAAATTTCAGTGTAAAAAAGGCAAAGCAAAAACATTCAGTGTAAAAAAATTCAGTTCAGAAAATTTCTGCCGGTAAAAATTTGGTGGAAATAATTCAGTGCAAAAATATTTGTTGCTTCAAAACCCATTTTAGTAAAAAAAAATTAAAATATTAAAAAAAAGGGACGGAAGCACCTGATTGGCTGTTTTGAAACAATATCCATTGTTTTAGCGGAAGTGAGTCTTAAAGCAATTTATTTTTATGCACTGAATTTATTTACACTGAATTTCCAAAGACACATATTTTGCTCACACATTTGTATTTAATGAAAGTGTCAGCATAATTTCCTGTTAAAAATCAAGTTGACAAAATGAACCCGATCATTTCTTAGGCGTTTATTTTTCAGTTTTGCGTTGAGCCAGCAAAGTTGGATCTGTGGCCGCACTTTGGACACTTTTGTGTTAATGTCATGTTTTTTAATGCATGGTCAGATTGTTCTCAAGCTTCAAAGACATGTCATATATTCAATACATGCCAACATGATCTCCAAATTAAAAGAATCAGAAAGTTTAGTGAGAAAAGTGAAGAAATGCAATAATGCACTTCATATACAGGCTTTCACAGGCCACGTCAAAGGAAGTGGCGGGCCAACTCTGGCCCCCGGGCCTTGGGTTTGACACCTGTGCTCTAAGAGCTTTCTGGCTTTAGACTTGGCTTTGCTTCAAAAAGATGAACACAATACTGTTTCTTATCTCTATGTAAGCGCCAAGTTAACTTTCAGTTTTGATCTCCGGGGTCCTCTCTCTTTTCTATTTACTCCTTTTTTGTAGAACACATTGTCATCAATGATTAGATTATTCAGAGAGGCTTGGAATAAAAGAAGCTGGGAGGAGTCTTCCTTGCCGAAGGGAAGGTCTCAATAACCTCCAGAAGGGACAGGATTTTAACAAAAAAAGAAAAACAAATATTGTGTTGTTTTACTCGTTTTGTGCCGCACAAACTTAAAAGTAGACGAGTGGACGGCAGTCAAATGTAGTCAGACCACAGCGCCCCCTTTTGCCTGCCGTTCCTGTTGCTAAGCAACACCTCTTGTGTTGGTTTTTGAACAATTACGTACAAACCCCGTTTTCCATATGAGTTGGGAAATGGTGTTAGATGTAAATATAAACAGAATACAATGATTTGCAAATCCTTTTCAAGCCATATTCAGTTGAATATGCTACAAAGACAACATATTTGATGTTCAAACTCATAAACTTTTTTTTTTTGCAAATAATCATTAACTTTAGAATTTGATGCCAGCAACACGTGACAAAGAAGTTGGGAAAGGTGGCAATAAATACGGATAAAGTTAAGGAATGCTCATCAAACACTTATTTGGAACATCCCACAGGTGTGCAGGCTAATTGGGAACAGGTGGGTGCCATGATTGGCTATAAAAGCAGATTCCATGAAATGCTAAGTAATTGACAAACAAGGATGGGGTGAGGGTCACCACTTTGTAAGCAAATTGTCAAACAGTTTTCGAACAACATTTCTCAACGAGCTATTGCAAGGAATTTAGGGATTTTACCATCTACGGTCTGTAAAATCATCAAAAGGTTCAGAGAATCTGGAGAAATCCCTGCACGTAAGCGATGATATTACGGACTTTTGAGCCCTCAGGCGGTACTGCATCAAACACCGACATCATGTGTAAAGGATATCACCACATGGGCTCAGGAACACTTCATAAAACCCCTGTCAGTAACTACAGTTGGTCGCTCCATCTGTAAGTGCATGTTAAAACTCTACTATGCAAAGCCAAACCCTTTTATCAACAACACCCTGAAACGCCGCCGGCTTGGCTGGGCCCGAGCTCATCTAAGATGGACTGATGCAAAGTGGAAAAGTGTTCTGACGAGTCCACATTTCAAATTGTTTTCGGAAACAGAGGATGTGGTGTCCTCTAGAACAAAGAGGAAAATAACTATTCAGATTGTTATAGGCACAAAGTGTAAAAGCCAGCATGTGTGATGGTATGGGGGTGCATTAGTGCCCAAGGCATGGGTAACTTACACATCTGTGAAGGCACCATTAATGCTGAATGGTCCATACAGGTTTTGGAGCAACATATGTTGTCATCCAAGCAACGTTATCATGGACGCCCCTGCTTATTTCAGCAAGACAATGACATGTTACAACAGCGTGGCTTTGTGGTTAAAGAGTGCAGGTACTTTCCTGGCCCGCCTGCAGTCCAGACCTGTCTCCCATGGAAAATGTGTGGCGCATTATGAAGCGTAAAATAGGACAGCGGAGACCCCGGACTGTTGAAGGACTGAAGCTCTACATAAAACAAGAATGGGAAAGAATTCCACTTTCAAAGCTTCAACAATTAGTTTCCTCAGTTCCCAAACGTTTATTGAGTGTTGTTAAAAGAAAAGGTGATGTAACACAGTGGTGAACATGCCCTTTCCCAACTACTTTGGCACGTGTTGCAGCCATGAAATTCTAAGTTAATTATTATTTGCAAAAATAATAAAGTTTGCTTATATGTTGTCTTTGTAGCATATTCAACTGAATATGGCTTGAAAAGGATTTGCAAATCATTGTATTCTGTTTATATTTACATCTAACACAATTTCCCAACTCATATGGAAACGGGGTTTGTACATCATGTGACTTAGTGAAGTATATACACTAAAATAAAAGCACTAAACAAAACTTCCATGGCGTCCTACAGGAAGTTTCCCTAAATGCCAAAGCTTTACAGAACACTCACACAATATTGTAAAACCTCTGTGAATAATAGATGACTTTCCTCACTGCTCCAGCACATAAAAGCCTTTTATTGTATTTTGTGGCGACTTAAGACTTGGCACACAACACTTCTGCACGTGTTGGATATGAGGACCTAAGTTATGACTATAAGTGATCCCGGCCTGCATGATGACTTTTACTGTAAGACAAAGTACATCAACTACAGGAGACGTGTGCAATGAAAAAAAGGTTGCGATGACCGTCTGACTTTCTAGTTTAAAAATGATTATCTATTCCTTAAAACTTTATTTAGACATTGTCGGTCAATTAAGAACAGATTTTAATTTGCAATGCTGACCGAGCAAAGATGCAGCATTTACATGTTAGAGATGTTGAAGTGTGATGATGATCTCTCATCGTCTCAACATTTACCAGCTGTAATTTATTACAACTCGTGGAGGGGGGTGTGGTCTGCGGGCCTGCTGCAATGAGCGAGGTGTGCAAGGACTGGCCTCGAAGTCAGCGGCGGTTGAGTAGATTGCCCAGCTGGGACTTGTTATCTGATCACCTGTTGCCCCTTATTAGCAGCAGCCGGTGCGAGACACGTTGTTGGGAGTTGGAGCGAGAGAGAGAGAGAGAGAGGGACACGCCGAGAAAAAGACTAAAAACAAAGACTGAAAAGTCGCAGAAGAGTGTGCTGACGTGATGTGTGAGGAAATAAAGCAGTTAACAAACCTGACTACCAGGCTTACCAGAGGATCTGTTGCAATCTGGGGAACCCACGGGAGGGAAACTTCCACATAGCTAGAGGTCGCTCTTAAGAGTTCATAAGTCAGTGTTTCTTAACTATTGGGCCAAACAATGACACAACATGACATTGAATAAATGTGGTTGAAAAACATGTTGTTTTTGTGAATATTGGTTGTGAAATGGGCACATTTCAATGGTCAAATTAACGTCACAACCTGACATTGAATAAATGTTGTCAAAAAGCATGTTGTTGTTTGTGTTGTAGAATATTGGTTGGGCAATAACCAAAATTCAATAATTAAATCAACGTCACAACCTGACATTGAATAAACGTGGTCGAAAAGTATGTTGTTTCAACGTTTGGTTTGAGTTGCTCAACATCAGGACTTCATTCAACAAGTTCAACACCGCCCACAAAACCCAACATCACGGCTGAAACATGCAAGATGTTCTGGACAAAGAGGAACTTTCAACAGCGGGTTAGTAGGACTGAGAACTACTACTTTGTGTACTGACAACAACACTCTAAGAATCCTATTTCCCAGAGGGACAAGTTCTACTCTGCAGCTGCCTGGCATGTGGTCCTGGTTCCGTACGCCCTGGTTCCGTACGCCCTGGTTCTGTACGCCCTGGTTTTTTACACCCTGGTTCTGTACGCCCTGGTTTTTTACACCCTGGTTCTGTACGCCCTGGTTCTGTACGCCCTGGTTTTTTACACCCTGGTTCTGTACACCCTAGTTCTGTATGCCCTGGTTCTGTATGTCCTGGTTCTGTACGCCCTGGTTCCGTACGCCCTGGTTCTGTACGCCCTGGTTCTGTACACCCTGGTTCTGTACGCCCTGGTTCTGTACGCCCTGGTTCTGTATGCCCTGGTTCCGTACGCCCTGGTTCTGTATGCCCTGGTTCTGTACGCCCTGGTTTTTTACACCCTGGTTCTGTACGCCCTGGTTCTGTATGCCCTGGTTCTGTATGTCCTGGTTCTGTACGCCCTGGTTCTGTATGTCCTGGTTCTGTACGCCCTGGTTCTGTATGTCCTGGTTCTGTACGCCCTGGTTCTGTACGCCCTGGTTCCGTACGCCCTGGTTCCGTACACCCTGGTTCTGTACGCCCTGGTTCTGTACGGCCGGCGACCTGACATGCAGGTCATGATTAGTTTTGATGAAGTTAATTAATGATTATGCAGTCCCTGAGCAGCTGTGATGAATATTAACGAGCTCCCTCGCTGCTGACTTGCACATCTCTGGACGGGATAGAAAATGGCCGTCACACGTTAAGGGCAGGCAAGTCTCAGCCGAGCAGTCGGGTGTTGCTGGATCACGTCTTCCAGCGCATAATCCTGCAAAATGGAAGTGGAAAATGCCAGAGAGCGTCTGCATGATCAAACTGAAACAACGGGAGTGTTTTATTCAAGCAATAATCTATTCATCTCAGAAACATGTTCAAAAATATCAATTGAAAGGAATTCAAATCAATTTAAAGACCCAGAAGTGCAGGATTTTAACAAGTGACGTGTCGTTTAAAAAGAAAAACTAACTTTTAGATCAGAAATGTTGACCAAAATACAAAATATACTATATAGTACAAAAAACTACAGTAGTTTTATGAAGAAATGTAGTAACAATCTACATTTACATTGGAGAGTGGACTGCACTTTGTGCTGCTTCGCCGTCAAACACACCATCAGCAGCTTCTCCATATTTCCATGGATAAATGTCCACCGTTGGATACTTTTTTTCAAGTCCCTCATTCTTCAGCATGGTGGCGACTAGCGGTGATACACTGGCCAAGTCCAGAATGTTTTATTAGGGCTGTAAAGGTTTTGTAGATAACGCGGTATTACGGTTTCAAAATATTCTCAATAATGCTGTGATGCATGACGGCATTGAACGAAAACCTGGAGTGTAGTTTGGGTTTTTTCCGTGAGGGTGTGGAACGAAAGACAAGGCAGGATCAGGAATTGTAATTGTTTTTTTTTCGAAGTGAGGTATTTACATTATTAAAAGTTAAAATATGAATTACCTTTTCTGAAAAAAAATGCATTTTCCAAACTGATAGAAAAAAAGATGTTTTTACGCATGTTGCGTCTGACCACTGCGATGAGGTGGCGACTTGTCCAGGGAGTACCCTAACCTTCCGCCCGATTGTAACTGAGATAGGCACTAGCGCCCCCCGCGATCCCAAAGGGAATAAGCGGTAGAAAAGGGATGGATGGATGGAAGCGTCTGACCAGTCTTCCTCTCAGGGAATTAAAGTCACTGCTCAATCCCAAGTTCTTCCAGATGACATATTTGTTGACTAAGAAGGACCATCAAGACAGAATAGGAATATCATCAAGTTTTACTAAAGCTTTAGGAGACCAGTCCCACAGTCCGTGATAGAAGCGGTCTGAAAGCCAAATGGAAAGAGACAATTTATGGAATATACAAAAACAGCCCCCACCCTGCCCAGAAATGAATACAGCCTCATTGTTGGAATACTGATAAAGTAAAAAAGGAGCATGTTATACTCCCACATTCCAACCCCGTCAAGGTAAAGCACAGAGTTTACTTGCGGACATAAGATACAGGCAGAAAGAGTACACGTGGGAAAACATGAGCTGCTTTACACATGACTATTAAAATATATGCATTCTCCACACACACTATAATAAATGGCTTGTACTTGTATAGCGCTTTTCTACCTTCAAGGTACTCAAAGCGCTTTGACACTACTTCCACATTCACACACACATTCACACACTGATGGAGGGAGCTGCCATGCAAGGCGCTAACCAGCACCCATTAGGAGCAAGGGTGAAGTGTCTCGCTCAAGGACACAACGGACGTGACGAGGTTGGTAGAAGGTGGGGATTGAACCAGGAACCCTCAGGTTGCTGGTACAGCCAATCTCCCAACCGCGCCACACCATCCCCATTTTAAATGGCATTAATAATACCGTACAGCGGCATTAATATCGTGACGATATCGATCTGTGACATTTTGATATTGTTACATCCCTGGTTTTTAATGATTTGTTTCTTTAATTCAATGAACATTGTCCACTTCTGCTGCCCAGCACCGTCCTTCGATAATGTTCTCCCATTCTACGGGAAGTCTGTGGACTTCAGCTTCCAGACTGACAAAGAGCTTCTGGGCTCAGCAATCAGACATCAGGGTGGTGGACAAAGAGCAGAAAAGGGTGGTGTTGGTGATGGAGGATGTGGAGATCCCAACTGACGCCAACATCGGGAAGAAGGAACACGAGAAACTTGAAAAGTACCAAGGGTTGAAAGAGCAGCTGGAACAGATGTGGAAGGTCCAGGCTGGCGTGGTCCCCGTGGTAGTGGGGGCGCTCGGAGCAATAACCCCCAAACTGGCTCCAACAGATCCCAGGAAAAACATCTGAAAACCTCAGTCTAGAAGGGCGCAGTCCTAGGAAGAGCCGAGATACTGCGTGGAACCCTCAAACTCCCAGGCCTCTGGCAGAGGACCTGAGCTTGAGGATGACACAGATACCACCCCAACGAGGTGAGAACATTTTTTTAGGTATACTGATTGTGGAAGACTCTTGCTTCTGGGCCCCTCTGACCAGCAACTACCGACATGACAGGCTCTTCCAGGTTTACAATAATGTTTATTTTGCAAGAAATCTTCCTTCTTGGGCATTTCAGCAATCGTAATTTTGTCTGTGTCGGTCTTGCTCTCGCTCTCGCTCTCGTTTGTGCTCCACCCCAACTCTCCTCTCCTCCCCGGCCGCTGCCTTTTAACAGAGCAACAGGCAATTAGACAAAAAGGCCCAGGTGGGCCCACTACGCACATGTGGCTGATCTCGCAGCCGGTCCTGCCACACCCCGCTTCGCTGCAGGTCCGCAGGCCACGCCCCTCCCCACGTACATACATATATTAGCGCTATCAAAGTTAACCTGATAATAACGCGTTAAGTATAAGTTCCAATAATTGCAGTAATAACGCACACATGTCCTTTTTGACCCTCAGCCCGCTCCGTAGCAGCGGCAATGTGACAATTCCAAGTTGTTGTCATCAGAATTGGAATAAAACGCTCACAAAGATGGCCGATGACAAGAAGTTGAAGGCGCAAGTTGGCTCTTATTGTGTTTTCAGACCATGCAAATTTAATAGCGGAGAGACGGCCAAGAGAGTGGACGGTGGAGAATGACTTATTGATGGCGGCTTTCATCTGATCACATGTGCCCAACAGCTTGCCACACAGGTCGCATGCCAACTAAATGTCCACATGCTCAGGTGATCTCACACTGGGAAATAAACACACGCAACACATTCGAAAAGCTAGATTGAAAAAAACTAAACTAGTATTTACCCTGAACTCAAATCTGGTATACAAACCCCGTTTCCATATGAGTTGGGAAATTGTGTTAGATGTAAATATAAACAGAATACAATGATTTGCAAATCCTTTTCAAGCCATATTCAGTTGAATATGCTACAAAGACAACATATTTGATGTTCAAACTCATAAACATTTTTTTTTTTTTGCAAATAATCATTAACTTTAGAATTTGATGCCAGCAACACGTGACAAAGAAGTTGGGAAAGGTGGCAATAAATACTGATAAAGTTGAGGAATGCTCATCAAACACTTATTTGGAACATCCCACAGGTGTGCAGGCTAATTGGGAACAGGTGGGTGCCATGATTGGCTATAAAAACAGCTTCCCAAAAAATGCTCAGTCTTTCACAAGAAAGGATGGGGCGAGGTACACCCCTTTGTCCACAACTGCGTGAGCAAATAGTCAAACAGTTTAAGAACAACCTTTCTCAAAGTGCAACTGCAAGAAATTTAGGGATTTCAACATCTACACTCCATAATATCATCAAAAGGTTCAGAGAATCTGGAGAAATCACTCCACATAAGCGGCATGGCCGGAAACCAACATTGAATGACCGTGACCTTCCATCCCTCAGACGGCACTGTATCAAAAACCGACATCAATCTCTAAAGGATATCACCACATGGGCTCAGGAACACTTCAGAAAACCACTGTCACTAAATACAGTTGGTCGCTACATCTGTAAGTGCAAGTTAAAGCTCTACTATGCAAAGCGAAAGCCATTTATCAACAACATCCAGAAACGCCGCTGGCTTCTCTGGGCCCGAGATCATCTAAGATGGACTGATGCAAATTGTAACAGTGTTCTGTGGTCTAACGAGTCCACATTTCAAATTTTTTGGGGAAATATTCCACATCGTGTCATCCGGACCACAGGGGAAGCGAACTATCCAGAATGTTATCGACGCAAAGTGTAAAAGCCAGCATGTGTGATGGTATGGGGGTGCATTAGTGTCCAAGGCATGGGTAACTTACACATCTGTGAAGGCACCATTAATGCTGAAAGGTACATACAGGTTTTGGAACAACATATGCTGCCATCTAAGCGCCTTCTTTTTCATGGACGCCCCTGCTTATTTCAGCAAGACAATGCCAAGCCACATTCAGCACGTGTTACAACAGCGTGGCTTCGTAAAAAAGAGTGCAAGTACTTTCCTGACCCGCCTGCAGTCCAGACCTGTCTCCCATGGAAAATGTGTGGCGCATTATGAAGCGTAAAATAGGACAGCGGAGACCCCGGACTGTTGAAGGACTGAAGCTCTACATAAAACAAGAATGGGAAAGAATTCCACTTTCAAAGCTTCAACAATTATTTTCCTCAGTTCCCAAACGTTTATTGAGTGTTGTTAAAAGAAAAGGTGATGTAACACAGTGGTGAACATGCCCTTTCCCAACTACTTTGGCACGTGTTGCAGCCATGAAATTCTAAGTTAATTATTATTGGCAAAAAAATAATAATGTTTATGAGTTTGAACATCAAATATGTTGTCTTTGTAGCATATTCAACTGAATATGGCTTGAAAAGGATTTGCAAATCATTGTATTCTGTTTATATTTACATCTAACACAATTTCCCAACTCATATGGAAACAGAGTTTATACATAAAAAGGGAACAAACACAAGGCGCGCACAGGATGGAGAACAAACTTTGCTAAGAAAAACCAAAACTAGCACAAAGGACAAAACTATATGGCTATAAAACAAAACTACACTTAAGGTGAGGTGAGCAGAACCGCATGAACTTTGACATCTAGAGCTATGGCATCAACACAGTCCAGATCACACCTGGGCAATTATTTTAACTCAGAGGCCAAATTTTGAGAAATAAATGTGTCTGGGGGCATATATGTCTATCTTTAGGAACAAAACCTCCCAATAATGTCTGATTGAATGCTTAAAACTTTATAACAGACCGCCTTAAAATAACGGAATGGAACTTTAGTTTTTTTTTTACTGAATGACACACCCTGAATGTACATGGAAATGTGGGATTTACAATATTAACCATGACCGATAAAACACTGAATATTGACAACATAA
Source organism: Nerophis ophidion (assembly GCF_033978795.1). Taxonomy (NCBI): domain Eukaryota; kingdom Metazoa; phylum Chordata; class Actinopteri; order Syngnathiformes; family Syngnathidae; genus Nerophis; species Nerophis ophidion. The sequence goes on from NC_084632.1 coordinate 511,218, forward strand.
AAACATCACACCCCCTCTCAATCCTCATATTTTACAATCAAGCAAAATGCAACAAACGCAGTGAAATATGAACGCGAAGAGTTTAAAAAAAAACCACCTACAATGTGATATATTTGATATGTCACTAAGCTTTAAAACTTTGTTGTAAAACTGTCCCCTTCTGCATCCGTCCCTGACACCCACATTTTAGGCTGGCCGCTCTGGAAACACTCTGTGGAAACACTCCCCGCCCACACTGCTTGGTGCCTCGTCTCAGCTGCCGTGACTTACATTACCATAGTAACTACTTACATTACCATAGTAACTACTTACATTACCATAGTAACTACTTACATTACCATAGTAACTACTTACATGACCATAGTAACTACTTACATGACCATAGTAACTCATTACATTACCATAGTAACTCATTACATTACCATAGTAACTACTTACATTACCATAGTAACTCATTACATGACCATAGTAACTCATTACATTACCACAGTAACTACTTACATTACCATAGTAACTCATTACATTACCATAGTAACTCATTACATTACCATAGTAACTCATCACATGACCATAGTAACTCATTACATGACCATAGTAACTACTTACATTACCATAGTAACTACTTACATTACCATAGTAACTCATTACATGACCATAGTAACTCATTACATTACCATAGTAACTACTTACATTACCATAGTAACTACTTACATTACCATAGTAACTCATTACATTACCATTGTAACTACTTACATTACCATAGTAACTCATTACATTACCATTGTAACTCATTACATTACCATAGTAACTCATTACATTACCATAGTAACTAATTAGATGACCATAGTAACTAATTAGAGGACCATAGTAACTCATTACATTACCATAGTAACTCATTACATGACCATAGTAACTCATTATATGACCATAGTAACTAATTAGATGACCATAGTAACTAATGAGATGACCATAGTAACTAATGAGATGACCATAGTAACTAATTAGATGACGATAGTAACTAATTACATGACCATAGTAACTAATTAGATGACCATAGTAACTAATTAAATGGCCATAGTAACTAATTAGATGACCATAGTAACTAATTAGATGACCATAGTAACTAATTAGATGGCCATAGTAACTAATTAGATGACCATAGTAACTAATGAGATGACCATAGTAACTAATGAGATGACCATAGTAACTAATTAGATGACCATAGTAACTAGTATATCATGCAGATTCCAAGCATTGAAGTACTTTGTATGGATGAAGACTTCTGGTGGTTATAAAAGATGAGTGTACATCACAATGGCAGCTACACTTTCCATCTTAAAGATCTAAAAAACATATTTGGGAATGTCCGGCGGGCCAGATTGAAAAGCTTAACGGGCTGCATGTGACCCCCAGGCCTTCATTTGCCCAGGTCTGGTCCACAGTATCAGGGCTGAATCAAGAGTGACGTCGCCAGGCCGACTACCTGGCAACTACAGGCTTAAATAATGGTGACATGATTAACACAGGTGCATAAAGAGTCCAAAACCCCAACAGAACATAACTAAACAAAACGTGACCACAGAACATGACAGTTTTCGATGTTTAAGATGTAAAGTGTAGCTGCCATTATGATGTGCACTCATGTTTTCCAATGACCGGAAGTCTTCAACTATACTAAGTACTTCAATGCTTAGAATCTACATTGTGTGTGTGGGGGGGCGTGGCTTGCGGAGCTGCAGCGAAGCGGGGTGTGCCAAGATCGTCTTCGAGATCATCGGCAGGTGTGTAGATGACACAGCTGAGAGTGTTTGTCTGATCACGTGTCGCTCAGTTAAAGGCAGCAGTCAGGAAGGAGAGTAGAGTTGATGGTAGAAAGTGAAGCCAAGGGCGAGCGAGAGTGAGACACAACACCGGAGAAAAACTGTACGTGTGCTCACTTGAGAAAAAGACTTTGCACGTTTACTGAAAAATAAAACTATTTTGTAAACCTGGAAGAGCCTGGGATGTCGATGATTGGTGGTCCAACGAACCCGGAGGAGCAAGACCACCGCATACATCATATACTAGTTACTAAGGACAGCTAATTAGTTACTAAGGTCATCTAATTAGTTACAAAGTCATCTAATTAGTTACTAAGGACAGCTAATTAGTTACTAAGGTCATCTAATTAGTTACTAAGGACAGCTAATTAGTTACTAAGGTCATCTAATTAGTTACTAAGTCATCTAATTAGTTACTAAGGACAGCTAATTAGTTACTAAGGTCATCTAATTAGTTACAAAGTCATCTAATTAGTTACTAAGGACAGCTAATTAGTTACTAAGGTCATCTAATTAGTTACTAAGGACAGCTAATTAGTTACTAAGGTCATCTAATTAGTTACTAAGTCATCTAATTAGTTACTATGCTCATCTAAATAGTTACTTTAGTTATCTAATTAGTTACTATGCTCATCTAATTAGTTACTAAGGACAGCTAATTAGTTACTAAGTCATCTAATTAGTTACTAAGGACAGCTAATTAGTTACTAAGGTCATCTAATTAGTTACAAAGTCATCTAATTAGTTACTAAGGACAGCTAATTAGTTACTAAGGTCATCTAATTAGTTACTAAGGACAGCTAATTAGTTACTAAGGTCATCTAATTAGTTACTAAGTCATCTAATTAGTTACTATGCTCATCTAAATAGTTACTTTAGTTATCTAATTAGTTACTATGCTCATCTAATTAGTTACTAAGGACAGCTAATTAGTTACTAAGTCATCTAATTAGTTACTAAGGACAGCTAATTAGTTACTAAGTCATCTAATTAGTTACTAAGTCATCTAATTAGTTACTAAGTCATCCAATTAGTTACTAAGTCATCTAATTAGTTACTAAGGACAGCTAATTAGTTACTAAGTCATCTAATTAGTTACTAAGTCATCTAATTAGTTACTAAGGACAGCTAATTAGTTACTAAGGACAGCTAATTAGTTACTAAGTCATCTAATTAGTTAATAAAGTCATCTTATTAGTTACTAAGGTCATCTAATTAGTTACTAAGGACAGCTAATTAGTTACTAAGGACCTCTAATTAGTTACTATGGTCATCTAATTAGTTACTAAGGACAGCTAATTAGTTACTAAGTCATCTAATTAGTTACTAAGGACAGCTAATTAGTTACTAAGTCATCTAATTAGTTACTAAGTCATCCAATTAGTTACTAAGGACAGCTAATTAGTTACTAAGTCATCTAATTAGTTACTAAGTCATCTAATTAGTTACTAAGGACAGCTAATTAGTTACTAAGGACAGCTAATTAGTTACTAAGTCATCTAATTAGTTACTAAGGACAGCTAATTAGTTACTATGGACAGCTAATTAGTTACTAAGTCATCTAATTAGTTACTAAGTCATCTAATTAGTTACTAAGGACAGCTAATTAGTTACTAAGGTCATCTAATTAGTTACAAAGTCATCTAATTAGTTACTAAGGACAGCTAATTAGTTACTAAGGTCATCTAATTAGTTACTAAGGACAGCTAATTAGTTACTAAGGTCATCTAATTAGTTACTAAGTCATCTAATTAGTTACTATGCTCATCTAAATAGTTACTTTAGTTATCTAATTAGTTACTATGCTCATCTAATTAGTTACTAAGGACAGCTAATTAGTTACTAAGTCATCTAATTAGTTACTAAGGACAGCTAATTAGTTACTAAGTCATCTAATTAGTTACTAAGTCATCTAATTAGTTACTAAGTCATCCAATTAGTTACTAAGTCATCTAATTAGTTACTAAGGACAGCTAATTAGTTACTAAGTCATCTAATTAGTTACTAAGTCATCTAATTAGTTACTAAGGACAGCTAATTAGTTACTAAGGACAGCTAATTAGTTACTAAGTCATCTAATTAGTTAATAAAGTCATCTTATTAGTTACTAAGGTCATCTAATTAGTTACTAAGGACAGCTAATTAGTTACTAAGGACCTCTAATTAGTTACTATGGTCATCTAATTAGTTACTAAGGACAGCTAATTAGTTACTAAGTCATCTAATTAGTTACTAAGGACAGCTAATTAGTTACTAAGTCATCTAATTAGTTACTAAGTCATCCAATTAGTTACTAAGGACAGCTAATTAGTTACTAAGTCATCTAATTAGTTACTAAGTCATCTAATTAGTTACTAAGGACAGCTAATTAGTTACTAAGGACAGCTAATTAGTTACTAAGTCATCTAATTAGTTACTAAGGACAGCTAATTAGTTACTATGGACAGCTAATTAGTTACTAAGTCATCTAATTAGTTACTAAGTCATCTAATTAGTTACTAAGGACAGCTAATTAGTTACTAAGGTCATCTAATTAGTTACAAAGTCATCTAATTAGTTACTAAGGACAGCTAATTAGTTACTAAGGTCATCTAATTAGTTACTAAGGACAGCTAATTAGTTACTAAGGTCATCTAATTAGTTACTAAGTCATCTAATTAGTTACTATGCTCATCTAAATAGTTACTTTAGTTATCTAATTAGTTACTATGCTCATCTAATTAGTTACTAAGGACAGCTAATTAGTTACTAAGTCATCTAATTAGTTACTAAGGACAGCTAATTAGTTACTAAGTCATCTAATTAGTTACTAAGTCATCTAATTAGTTACTAAGTCATCCAATTAGTTACTAAGTCATCTAATTAGTTACTAAGGACAGCTAATTAGTTACTAAGTCATCTAATTAGTTACTAAGTCATCTAATTAGTTACTAAGGACAGCTAATTAGTTACTAAGGACAGCTAATTAGTTACTAAGTCATCTAATTAGTTAATAAAGTCATCTTATTAGTTACTAAGGTCATCTAATTAGTTACTAAGGACAGCTAATTAGTTACTAAGGACCTCTAATTAGTTACTATGGTCATCTAATTAGTTACTAAGGACAGCTAATTAGTTACTAAGTCATCTAATTAGTTACTAAGGACAGCTAATTAGTTACTAAGTCATCTAATTAGTTACTAAGTCATCCAATTAGTTACTAAGGACAGCTAATTAGTTACTAAGTCATCTAATTAGTTACTAAGTCATCTAATTAGTTACTAAGGACAGCTAATTCGTTACTAAGGACAGCTAATTAGTTACTAAGTCATCTAATTAGTTACTAAGGACAGCTAATTAGTTACTATGGACAGCTAATTAGTTACTAAGTCATCTAATTAGTTACTAAGTCATCTAATTAGTTACTAAGGACAGCTAATTAGTTACTAAGTCATCTAATTAGTTACTAAGGACAGCTAATTAGTTACTAAGTCATCTAATTAGTTACTAAGGACAGCTAATTAGTTACTAAGGTCATCTAATTAGTTACTAAGTCATCTAATTAGTTACTATGCTCATCTAAATAGTTACTTTAGTTATCTAATTAGTTACTATGCTCATCTAATTAGTTACTATGGTCATGTCATTAATTATTATGTCCATCTCATTAGTTACTATGGTCATCTAATTAGTTACTATGGTCATCTCATTAGTTACTATGGTCATCTAATTAGTTACTATGGTCATCTCATTAGTTACTATGGTCATCTAATTAGTTACTATGGTCATCTCATTAGTTACTATGGCCATCTAATTAGTTACTAAGGACAGTTAATTAGTTACTAAGTCATCTAATTTGTTACTAAGGACAGCTAATTAGTTACTTTAGTTATCTAATTAGTTACTATGCTCATCTAATTGGTTACTATGCTCATCTAATTAGTTACTATGGTCATCTCATTAGTTATTATGTCCATCTCATTAGTTACTATGGTCATCTAATTAGTTACTATGGTCATCTAATTAGTTACTATGGTCATCTCATTAGTTACTATGGTCATCTAATTAGTTACTATGGTCATCTCATTAGTTACTATGGTCATCTAATTAGTTGCAATGGTCATCTAATTAGTTACTATGGTCATCTCATTAGTTACTATGGTCATCTCATTAGTTACTATGGTCATCTATTAGTTACTATGGTCATCTAATTAGTTACTATGGTCATCTATTAGTTACTATGGTCATCTAATTAGTTACTATGGTCATCTCATTAGTTACTATGGTCATCTCATTAGTTACTATGGTCATCTCATTAGTTACTATGCTCATCTCATTAGTTACTATGGTCATCTCATTAGTTACTATGGTCATCTCATTAGTTACTATGGTCATCTAATTAGTTACTATGGTCATCTATTAGTTACTATGGTCATCTAATTAGTTACTATGGTCATCTCATTAGTTACTATGGTCATCTAATTAGTTACTATGGTCATCTCATTAGTTACTATGGTCATCTAATTAGTTACTATGGTCATCTCATTAGTTATTATGTTTATCTAATTAGTTACTATGGTCATGTAATTAGTTGCTATGGTCATCTAATTAGTTGCTATGGTCATCTAATTAGTTACTATGGTCATCTCATTAGTTACTATGGTCATCTAATTAGTTACTATGGTCATATAATTAGTTACTATGGTCATCTCATTAGTTACTATGGTCATCTAATTAGTTACTATGGTCATCTCATTAGTTACTATGGTCATCTCATTAGTTACTATGGTCATCTCATTAGTTACTATGCTCATCTCATTAGTTACTATGGTCATCTCATTAGTTACTATGGTCATCTCATTAGTTACTATGGTCATCTATTAGTTACTATGGTCATCTAATTAGTTACTATGGTCATGTAATTAGTTACTATGGTCATCTCATTAGTTACTATGGTCATCTAATTAGTTACTATGGTCATCTCATTAGTTATTATGTTTATCTAATTAGTTACTATGGTCATCTCATTAGTTACTATGGTCATCTAATTAGTTACTATGGTCATCTATTAGTTACTATGGTCATCTAATTAGTTACTATGGTCATCTCATTAGTTACTATGGTCATCTAATTAGTTACTATGGTCATCTCATTAGTTACTATGGTCATCTAATTAGTTACTATGGTCATCTCATTAGTTATTATGTTTATCTAATTAGTTTCTATGGTCATGTAATTAGTTGCTATGGTCATCTAATTAGTTGCTATGGTCATCTAATTAGTTACTATGGTCATCTCATTAGTTACTATGGTCATCTCATTAGTTACTATGGTCATCTCATTAGTTACTATGGTCATCTATTAGTTACTATGGTCATCTAATTAGTTACTATGGTCATCTCATTAGTTACTATGGTCATCTAATTAGTTACTATGGTCATCTCATTAGTTACTATGGTCATCTAATTAGTTACTATGGTCATCTCATTAGTTACTATGGTCATCTAATTAGTTACCATGGTCATCTCATTAGTTATTATGTTTATCTAATTAGTTACTATGGTCATGTAATTAGTTGCTATGGTCATCTAATTAGTTGCTATGGTCATCTAATTAGTTACTATGGTCATCTCATTAGTTACTATGGTCATCTAATTAGTTGCTATGGTCATCTAATTAGTTGCTATGGTCATCTAATTAGTTACTATGGTCATCTCATTAGTTACTATGGTCATCTAATTACTTACTATGCTCATCTAATTACTTACTATGGTCATCTAATTAGTCACTATAGTCATCTCATTAGTTACTATGGTCATCTAATTAGTTGCTATGGTCATCTAATTAGTTACTATGCTCATCTAATTACTTACTATGGTCATCTAATTAGTTATTATGTTTATCTAATTAGTTACTATAGTCATCTCATTAGTTACTATGGTCATCTAATTAGTTACTATGCTCATCTAATTAGTTACTATGGTCATCTAATTAGTTACTATGGTCATCTAATTAATTACTATGGTCATCTCATTAGTTAATATGGTCATCTAATTAGTTGCTATGGTCATGTAATTAGTTACTATGGTCATCTCATTAGTTACTATGGTCATCTAATTAGTTACTATGGTCATCTCATTAGTTATTATGTTTATCTAATTAGTTACTATGGTCATCTCATTAGTTACTATGGTCATCTAATTAGTTGCTATGGTCATCTAATTAGTTGCAATGTTCATCTAATTAGTTACTATGGTCATCTCATTAGTTACTATGGTCATCTCATTAGTTATTATGTTTATCTAATTAGTTACTATTGTCATCTCATTAGTTACTACGGTCATCTAATTAGTTACTATGGTCATCTCATTAGTTATTATGTTTATCTAATTAGTTACTATGGTCATGTAATTAGTTGCTATGGTCATCTAATTAGTTGCTATGGTCATCTAATTAGTTACTATGGTCATCTCATTAGTTACTATGGTCATCTAATTAGTTGCTATGGTCATCTAATTAGTTGCTATGGTCATCTAATTAGTTACTATGGTCATCTCATTAGTTACTATGGTCATCTAATTACTTACTATGGTCATCTCATTAGTTACTATGGTCATCTAATTAGTTACTATGCTCATCTAATTACTTACTATGGTCATCTCATTAGTTACTATGGTCATCTAATTAGTTGCTATGGTCATCTAATTAGTTGCTATGGTCATCTAATTAGTTACTATGGTCATCTAATTAGTTACTATGGTCATCTCATTAGTTACTATGGTCATCTAATTAGTTACTATGCTCATCTAATTACTTACTATGGTCATCTAATTAGTTACTATAGTCATCTCATTAGTTACTATGGTCATCTCATTAGTTACTATGGTCATCTAATTACTTACTATGGTCATCTAATTAGTTACTATGCTCATCTAATTACTTACTATGGTCATCTAATTAGTTACTATAGTCATCTCATTACTTACTATGGTCATCTAATTAGTTGCTATGGTCATCTAATTAGTTACTATGCTCATCTAATTACTTACTATGGTCATCTAATTAGTTACTATAGTCATCTCATTAGTTACTATGGTCATCTAATTAGTTACTATGCTCATCTAATTAGTTACTATGGTCATCTAATTAGTTACTATGGTCATCTAATTAGTTACTATGGTCATCTCATTAGTTACTATGGTCATCTAATTAGTTGCTATGGTCATGTAATTAGTTACTATGGTCATCTCATTAGTTACTATGGTCATCTAATTAGTTACTATGGTCATCTCATTAGTTATTATGTTTATCTAATTAGTTACTTTGGTCATCTCATTAGTTACTATGGTCATCTAATTAGTTGCTATGGTCATCTAATTAGTTGCAATGTTCATCTAATTAGTTACTATGGTCATCTCATTAGTTACTATGGTCATCTCATTAGTTATTATGTTTATCTTATTAGTTACTATTGTCATCTCATTAGTTACTACGGTCATCTAATTAGTTACTATGGTCATCTCATTAGTTATTATGTTTATCTAATTAGTTACTATTGTCATCTAATTAGTTACTATGGTCATCTAATTAGTTACTATGGTCATCTCATTAGTTACTATGGTCATCTAATTAGTTACTATGGTCATCTCATTAGTTATTATGTTTATCTAATTAGTTACTATTGTCATCTAATTAGTTACTATGGTCATCTAATTAGTTACTATGGTCATCTCATTAGTTACTATGGTCATCTAATTAGTTACTATGGTCATCTCATTAGTTATTATGTTTATCTAATTAGTTACTATGGTCATCTAATTAGTTACTATGGTCATCTCATTAGTTACTATGGTCATCTAATTAGTTACTATGGTCATCTCATTAGTTATTATGTTTATCTAATTAGTTACTATGGTCATCTCATTAGTTTTTATGGTCATCTAATTAGTTGCTATGGTCATTTAATTAGTTGCAATGTTCATCTAATTAGTTACTATGGTCATCTCATTAGTTATTATGTTTATCTAATTAGTTACTATTGTCATCTCATTAGTTACTACGGTCATCTAATTAGTTACTATGATCATCTAATTAGTTACTATGGTCATCTAATTAGTTACTATGGTCATCTCAATAGTTACTATGGTCATCTAATTAGTTGCTATGGTCATCTAATTAGTTCCAATGGTCATCTAATTAGTTACTATGGTCATCTCATTAGTTACTATGATCATCTCATTAGTTACTATGGTCATCTAATTAGTTACTATGGTCATCTCATTAGTTACTATGGTCATCTCATTAGTTACTATGATCATCTCATTAGTTACTATGGTCATCTAATTAGTTACTATGGTCATCTCATTAGTTACTATGGTCATCTAATTAGTTACTATGGTCATCTAATTAGTTATTATGTTTATCTAATTAGTTACTACTGTCATCTCATTAGTTACTACGGTCATCTAATTAGTTACTATGGTCATCTCATTAGTTATTATGTTTATCTAATTAGTTACTATGGTCATGTAATTAGTTACTATGGTCATCTCATTAGTTACTATGGTCATCTCATTAGTTACTATGGTCATGTAATTAGTTACTATGGTCATCTCATTAGTTACTATGGTCATCTCATTAGTTATTATGGTCATCTAATTAGTTACTATGGTCATCTCATTAGTTACTATGGTCATCTAATTAGTTACTATGGTCATCTAATTAGTTACTATGGTCATCTAATTAGTTACTATGGTCATCTCATTAGTTACTATGGTCATCTCATTAGTTACTATGGTCATCTCATTAGTTATTATGTTGTTCTCATTAGTTACTATGGTCATCTAATTAGTTACTATGGTCATCTCATTAGTTATTATGTTGTTCTCATTAGTTACTATGGTCATCCAATTAGTTGCAATGGTCATCTAATTAGTTACAATGTGAGATATCTCAGATTGTAGGTGTGTTTTTTTTCCACTGTTTGTTGCATTTTTGGGGCTTCACGGTGGCAGAGGGGTTAGTGCGTCTGCCTCACAATACGAAGTTCCTGCAGTCCTGGGTTCAAATCCAGGCTCGGGATCTTTCTGTGTGGAGTTTGCATGTTCTCCCCGTGAATGCGTGGGTTCCCTCCGGGTACTCCGGCTTCCTCCCACCTCCAAAGACATGCACCTGGGGATAGGCCCCTCCCACTTCCAAAGACATGCACCTGGGGATAGGTTGATTGGCAACACTAAATGGTCCCTAGTGTGTGAATGTGAGTGTGAATGTTGTCTGTCTGTCTGTGTTGGCCCTGCAATGAGGTGGCGACTTGTCCAGGGTGTACCCTGCCTTCCGCCCGATTGTAGCTGAGATAGGCGCCAGCGCCCCCCGCGACCCCGAAAGGGAATAAGCGGTAGAAAATGGATGGATGGATGTTGCATTTTGGTTGTGTTTCGGTTGATTGTAAAATATGTTTTCAATATTCAGTGTTTTATCATTCCTAGTTAATATTGTAAACCCCACATTCTTTATTTTCATGTACATTCTGGGTGTCTCATTCAGTAAAAAAAAGGTCAAATTCCATGACGTTTTTTTAAGGCGGCCTGTCATAACATTTTTAGCTGTCAATCATTATTGTGAGTTTTTGTGTTAGTGTTCCTAAGAATAGTTGTAGCGGCCCCCACACACACTATTTTATGGGAACCTGGCCCCCCGAGTCAAATAATTGCCCAGGCCTGGTCGGGATGCAACACCTGACTGCTGTGTAAATGTTCCCCTGAAAAGAAAACAGGAAAAGCATTACCCGCAACAGAAAGATGGTAAACAAAACAAAGTGGGAAGGAATCGAACAGCGTCCCCAAACTGCCAACATGTCAAAGCACCAAAACTGTCTCCGAATGAAACGGAGCGTGTCAGACAAGCTGCTCCTCTTTTCTGCTAACTTCCCTTTAGTTCCTTTCTTTTTAGCGGCGTTGCGTCTTCTCCTCACCACTCTGTCCCCGAATGAAGGCTGCCTTGATGCGCTCGGCTCCGACACCACCATGCCGGCGGTGCTGAGGCGGCAACTCTCCCAAGCAAACACTTCTGTGCGTACTTCTCCGCCTGACGTTCTCTGCGTGCTCTTAACGAGCAGAAGTGAGGACCTGCTTTTATGCTTTCAATCTAGCCCACTTTCAGTCTCTTTCCCACAAAACTTTCGGGAGTGAACAACAATGTGTGAAGGTCACACTTATTGATGATCACAGGTGGCTAGTAACACGCTACATTTACTCCATTACATCTACTTGAGTAACTTTCCTGATAAATTGTACTTCTAAGAGTAGTTTTTGCGCAACATACTTTTACTTTTACTTGAGTATATTTATAGAGAACAAACTCTACTTTTACTCCACTCCATTTGTCAACATTCAGCCCGCTACTCGCTACTGATTTTTATCGATCTGCTAATGTTTGTTTTGTTTTTTCAGACAGACATTCAAAGTAGGATCTACGCATGCCTGCGTTTCACCAATCACATGCAGTCACTGGTGACGTTGGACCAATCAAACAGAGCCAGGCGGTCACATGACCGTCACACGTACAACCCGACATGTTGAAAAACTTATTGGGGTGTTATTATTTAGTGGTCAATTGTACAAAATATGTACTGTACTGTGCAATCTACTAATAAAAGTTTCAATCAATCAATCAAAAGTGTAAAGGAAAAAAGACACTTTTTATTTCAACCGTACTTCCCGTCAAAAGCCTAAAGACTGATCGCACAGTTCCTGTCTTCACAATAAAAGTGCCGCTCCATCGCGCCTGCACTAACAAAATAAGAGTCTCTGAAAGACAGCGCAAACAAGCTAGCAAGCTACGGAGTTTGCCGCCAATGTATTTCTTGTAAAGTGTATAAAAACCAATATGGAAGCTGGACAAATAAGATGCCAAAAATCAACGACTTTCATGTGGTATTAGACAGGAAGGAGGAACTTGTTTTCTCCTCCATTTGAAAACGTGGACGTCTGATTCCAATCAATGCAAGTCATCAGAATCAGGTAATACACCAACTTATATTATTGTCTTCATGAAAGATAGGAATATATGTGTTAAACATGCTTGTATATTCATTAAAACACCTTTAACATGTCAACAAAAACGACCCAAAAAATATAAAAAATAAATATATATATATATATGATATGTGTGTTTGTGTGTGTATATGGTATGTGTGTGTATGTATATATGAGGTAGATCACCTCGACTTGGTCATTTATTAAGTAATTGATTAACGTTGAAAAACTTATTGGGGTGTTACCATTTAGTGGTCAATTGTAGGGAATATGTACTGTACTGTGCAATCTACTAATAAAAGTTTCAATCAATCAATCAATCAATCAATCAATCAATGCCTACTGAGCCTATGGTGCTGTTAAGTTATTGTGGCTCAATGTGCCTTAATTTTTATTTTTTATTTTAATGTATTATTATTTAATATATATTATTGTTTTAGTTGCTTAAGAGATATTCCTGGCTCTGAATTTGCTCATTGCTATTTTTATGTTTTTGTGCATTATTTGTTGCCGTAATCATTAAACAAACAGGTTACTCATCAGTTACTCAGTACTTGAGTAGTTTTTTCACAACATACTTTTTACTTTTACTCAAGTAAATATTTGGGTGATTACTCCTTACTTTTACTTGAGTAATAAATCTCTAAAGTAACAGTACTCTTACTTGAGTACAATTTCTGGCTACTCTACCCACCTCTGCTGATCAGTAACTCGTCAGTGCAGACCACCTTGAAATAAACCCGGAGGATGTTAACCAAACATGGTTAGTAAAACCTCTCAGGAGGTCTCCTGACAACAAGGGTGCGCAAACTTTGAACTGGGGGCCAACTACAACCCATTTTTAATCCAAATCACCCAATTGTCCTTCAAAGATTTTATTAAATTTGTGTTGGGTAATGTATCAGGGGAAGGTACAGTGTGGTTGGGTAATGTATCAGGGGAAGGTACAGTGTGGTTGGGTAATGTATCAGGAGAAGGTACAGTGTGGTTGGGTAATGTATCAGGGGAAGGTACAGTGTGGTTGGGTAATGTATCAGGGGAAGGTACAGTGTGGTTGGGTAATGTATCAGGGGAAGGTACAGTGTGGTTGGGTAATGTATCAGGAGAAGGTACAGTGTGGTTGGTAATGTATCAGGGGAAGGTACAGTGTGGTTGGGTAATGTATCAGGGGAAGGTACAGTGTGGTTGGGTAATGTATCAGGAGAAGGTACAGTGTGGTTGGGTAATGTATCAGGGGAAGGTACAGTGTGGTTGGGTAATGTATCAGGAGAAGGTACAGTGTGGTTGGTAATGTATCAGGGGAAGGTACAGTGTGGTTGGGTAATGTATCAGGGGAAGGTACAGTGTGGTTGGGTAATGTATCAGGGGAAGGTACAGTGTGGTTGGGTAATGTATCAGGGGAAGGTACAGTGTGGTTGGGTAATGTATCAGGGGAAGGTACAGTGTGGTTGGGTAATGTATCAGGAGAAGGTACAGTGTGGTTGGGTAATGTATCAGGGGAAGGTACAGTGTGGTTGGGTAATGTATCAGGGGAAGGTACAGTGGGGTTGGTAATGTATCAGGGGAAGGTACAGTGTGGTTGGGTAATGTATCAGGGGAAGGTACAGTGTGGTTGGGTAATGTATCAGGGGAAGGTACAGTGTGGTTGGGTAATGTATCAGGGGAAGGTACAGTGTGGTTGGGTAATGTATCAGGGGAAGGTACAGTGTGGTTGGGTAATGTATCAGGGGAAGGTACAGTGTGGTTGGGTAATGTATCAGGAGAAGGTACAGTGTGGTTGGGTAATGTATCAGGGGAAGGTACAGTGTGGTTGGGTAATGTATCAGGGGAAGGTACAGTGGGGTTGGTAATGTATCAGGGGAAGGTACAGTGTGGTTGGGTAATGTATCAGGGGAAGGTACAGTGTGGTTGGGTAATGTATCAGGGGAAGGTACAGTGTGGTTGGGTAATGTATCAGGGGAAGGTACAGTGTGGTTGGTAATGTATCAGGGGAAGGTACAGTGTGGTTGGGTAATGTATCAGGAGAAGGTACAGTGTGGTTGGTAATGTATCAGGGGAAGGTACAGTGTGGTTGGGTAATGTATCAGGGGAAGGTACAGTGTGGTTGGGTAATGTATCAGGAGAAGGTACAGTGTGGTTGGTAATGTATCAGGGGAAGGTACAGTGTGGTTGGGTAATGTATCAGGGGAAGGTACAGTGTGGTTGGGTAATGTATCAGGAGAAGGTACAGTGTGGTTGGGTAATGTATCAGGGGAAGGTACAGTGTGGTTGGGTAATGTATCAGGAGAAGGTACAGTGTGGTTGGGTAATGTATCAGGGGAAGGTAAGTGTGGTTGGTAATGTATCAGGAGAAGGTACAGTGTGGTTGGGTAATGTATCAGGGGAAGGTACAGTGTGGTTGGGTAATGTATCAGGGGAAGGTACAGTGTGGTTGGTAATGTATCAGGGGAAGGTACAGTGTGGTTGGGTAATGTATCAGGTAAAGGTACAGTGTGGTTGGGTAATGTATCAGGAGAAGGTACAGTGTGGTTGGTAATGTATCAGGGGAAGGTACAGTGTGGTTGGGTAATGATCAGGGGAAGGTACAGTGTGGTTGGGTAATGTATCAGGGGAAGGTACAGTGTGGTTGGGTAATGTATCAGGAGAAGGTACAGTGTGGTTGGGTAATGTATCAGGGGAAGGTACAGTGTGGTTGGGTAATGTATCAGGGGAAGGTACAGTGTGGTTGGGTAATGTATCAGGGAAAGGTACAGTGTGGTTGGTAATGTATCAGGGGAAAGTACAGTGTGGTTGGGTAATGTATCAGGGGAAGGTACAGTGTGGTTGGGTAATGTATCAGGGGAAGGTACAGTGTGGTTGGGTAATGTATCAGGAGAAGGTACAGTGTGGTTGGGTAATGTATCAGGGGAAGGTACAGTGTGGTTGGGTAATGTATCAGGAGAAGGTACAGTGTGGTTGGGTAATGTATCAGGGGAAGGTACAGTGTGGTTGGGTAATGTATTAGGGGAAGGTACAGTGTGGTTGGGTAATGTATCAGGGGAAGGTACAGTGTGGTTGGGTAATGTATCAGGGGAAGGTACAGTGTGGTTGGGTAATGTATCAGGGGAAGGTACAGTGTGGTTGGGTAATGTATCAGGGGAAGGTACAGTGTGGTTGGGTAATGTATCAGGGGAAGGTACAGTGTGGTTGGGTAATGTATCAGGGGAAGGTAAGTGTGGTTGGGTAATGTATCAGGGGAAGGTACAGTGTGGTTGGTAATGTATTAGGGGAAAGTACAGTGTGGTTGGGTAATGTATCAGGGGAAGGTACAGTGTGGTTGGATAATGTATCAGGGGAAGGTACAGTGTGGTTGGGTAATGTATCAGGAGAAGGTACAGTGTGGTTGGGTAATGTATCAGGGGAAGGTACAGTGTGGTTGGGTAATGTATCAGGGGAAGGTAAGTGTGGTTGGGTAATGTATCAGGGGAAGGTACAGTGTGGTTGGGTAATGTATCAGGGGAAGGTACAGTGTGGTTGGGTAATGTATTAGGGGAAGGTACAGTGTGGTTGGGTAATGTATCAGGGGAAGGTACAGTGTGGTTGGGTAATGTATCAGGGGAAGGTACAGTGTGGTTGGGTAATGTATTAGGGGAAGGTACAGTGTGGTTGGGTAATGTATCAGGGGAAGGTACAGTGTGGTTGGTAATGTATCAGGGGAAGGTACAGTGTGGTTGGGTAATGTATCAGGGGAAGGTACAGTGTGGTTGGGTAATGTATCAGGAGAAGGTACAGTGTGGTTGGGTAATGTATCAGGGGAAGGTAAGTGTGGTTGGGTAATGTATCAGGGGAAGGTACAGTGTGGTTGGGTAATGTATCAGGGGAAGGTACAGTGTGGTTGGGTAATGTATCAGGAGAAGGTACAGTGTGGTTGGTAATGTATCAGGGGAAGGTACAGTTTGGTTGGGTAATGTATCAGGGGAAGGTACAGTGTGGTTGGGTAATGTATCAGGGGAAGGTACAGTGTGGTTGGGTAATGTATCAGGGGAAGGTACAGTGTGGTTGGGTAATGTATCAGGAGAAGGTACAGTGTGGTTGGGTAATGTATCAGGGGAAGGTAAGTGTGGTTGGGTAATGTATCAGGGGAAGGTACAGTGTGGTTGGGTAATGTATCAGGGGAAGGTACAGTGTGGTTGGGTAATGTATCAGGAGAAGGTACAGTGTGGTTGGTAATGTATCAGGGGAAGGTACAGTTTGGTTGGGTAATGTATCAGGGGAAGGTACAGTGTGGTTGGGTAATGTATCAGGGGAAGGTACAGTGTGGTTGGGTAATGTATCAGGGGAAGGTACAGTGTGGTTGGGTAATGTATCAGGGGAAGGTACAGTGTGGTTGGGTAATGTATCAGGAGAAGGTACAGTGTGGTTGGGTAATGTATCAGGGGAAGGTACAGTGTGGTTGGGTAATGTATCAGGAGAAGGTACAGTGTGGTTGGGTAATGTATCAGGAGAAGGTACAGTGTGGTTGGGTAATGTATCAGGGGAAGGTAAGTGTGGTTGGGTAATGTATCAGGAGAAGGTACAGTGTGGTTGGGTAATGTATCAGGAGAAGGTACAGTGTGGTTGGGTAATGTATCAGGGGAAGGTACAGTGTGGTTGGGTAATGTATCAGGAGAAGGTACAGTGTGGTTGGGTAATGTATCAGGGGAAGGTACAGTGTGGTTGGGTAATGTATCAGGGGAAGGTAAGTGTGGTTGGGTAATGTATCAGGGGAAGGTACAGTGTGGTTGGGTAATGTATCAGGGGAAGGTACAGTGTGGTTGGTAATGTATCAGGGGAAGGTAAGTGTGGTTGGGTAATGTATCAGGAGAAGGTACAGTGTGGTTGGGTAATGTATCAGGGGAAGGTACAGTGTGGTTGGGTAATGTATCAGGAGAAGGTACAGTGTGGTTGGGTAATGTATCAGGAGAAGGTACAGTGTGGTTGGGTAATGTATCAGGGGAAGGTAAGTGTGGTTGGGTAATGTATCAGGAGAAGGTACAGTGTGGTTGGGTAATGTATCAGGAGAAGGTACAGTGTGGTTGGGTAATGTATCAGGAGAAGGTACAGTGTGGTTGGGTAATGTATCAGGAGAAGGTACAGTGTGGTTGGGTAATGTATCAGGGGAAGGTAAGTGTGGTTGGGTAATGTATCAGGAGAAGGTACAGTGTGGTTGGGTAATGTATCAGGAGAAGGTACAGTGTGGTTGGGTAATGTATCAGGGGAAGGTACAGTGTGGTTGGTAATGTATCAGGGGAAGGTACAGTGTGGTTGGGTAATGTATCAGGGGAAGGTACAGTGTGGTTGGGTAATGTATCAGGAGAAGGTACAGTGTGGTTGGTAATGTATCAGGGGAAGGTACAGTGTGGTTGGGTAATGTATCAGGGGAAGGTACAGTGTGGTTGGGTAATGTATCAGGAGAAGGTACAGTGTGGTTGGGTAATGTATCAGGGGAAGGTACAGTGTGGTTGGGTAATGTATCAGGAGAAGGTACAGTGTGCTTGGTAATGTATCAGGGGAAGGTACAGTGTGGTTGGGTAATGTATCAGGGGAAGGTACAGTGTGGTTGGTAATGTATCAGGGGAAGGTACAGTGTGGTTGGGTAATGTATCAGGAGAAGGTACAGTGTGGTTGGTAATGTATCAGGGGAAGGTACAGTGTGGTTGGGTAATGTATCAGGGGAAGGTACAGTGTGGTTGGGTAATGTATCAGGAGAAGGTACAGTGTGGTTGGTAATGTATCAGGGGAAGGTACAGTGTGGTTGGGTAATGTATCAGGGGAAGGTACAGTGTGGTTGGGTAATGTATCAGGAGAAGGTACAGTGTGGTTGGGTAATGTATCAGGGGAAGGTACAGTGTGGTTGGGTAATGTATCAGGAGAAGGTACAGTGTGGTTGGGTAATGTATCAGGGGAAGGTAAGTGTGGTTGGTAATGTATCAGGAGAAGGTACAGTGTGGTTGGGTAATGTATCAGGGGAAGGTACAGTGTGGTTGGGTAATGTATCAGGGGAAGGTACAGTGTGGTTGGTAATGTATCAGGGGAAGGTACAGTGTGGTTGGGTAATGTATCAGGTAAAGGTACAGTGTGGTTGGGTAATGTATCAGGAGAAGGTACAGTGTGGTTGGTAATGTATCAGGGGAAGGTACAGTGTGGTTGGGTAATGTATCAGGGGAAGGTACAGTGTGGTTGGGTAATGTATCAGGGGAAGGTACAGTGTGGTTGGGTAATGTATCAGGAGAAGGTACAGTGTGGTTGGGTAATGTATCAGGGGAAGGTACAGTGTGGTTGGGTAATGTATCAGGGGAAGGTAAGTGTGGTTGGGTAATGTATCAGGGGAAGGTACAGTGTGGTTGGTAATGTATCAGGGGAAAGTACAGTGTGGTTGGGTAATGTATCAGGGGAAGGTACAGTGTGGTTGGGTAATGTATCAGGGGAAGGTACAGTGTGGTTGGGTAATGTATCAGGAGAAGGTACAGTGTGGTTGGGTAATGTATCAGGGGAAGGTACAGTGTGGTTGGGTAATGTATCAGGAGAAGGTACAGTGTTGTTGGGTAATGTATCAGGGGAAGGTACAGTGTGGTTGGGTAATGTATTAGGGGAAGGTACAGTGTGGTTGGGTAATGTATCAGGGGAAGGTACAGTGTGGTTGGGTAATGTATCAGGGGAAGGTACAGCGTGGTTGGGTAATGTATCATGGGAAGGTACAGTGTGGTTGGGTAATGTATCAGGGGAAGGTACAGTGTGGTTGGGTAATGTATCAGGGGAAGGTACAGTGTGGTTGGGTAATGTATCAGGGGAAGGTAAGTGTGGTTGGGTAATGTATCAGGGGAAGGTACAGTGTGGTTGGTAATGTATTAGGGGAAAGTACAGTGTGGTTGGGTAATGTATCAGGGGAAGGTACAGTGTGGTTGGATAATGTATCAGGGGAAGGTACAGTGTGGTTGGGTAATGTATCAGGAGAAGGTACAGTGTGGTTGGGTAATGTATCAGGGGAAGGTACAGTGTGGTTGGGTAATGTATCAGGGGAAGGTAAGTGTGGTTGGGTAATGTATCAGGGGAAGGTACAGTGTGGTTGGGTAATGTATCAGGGGAAGGTACAGTGTGGTTGGGTAATGTATTAGGGGAAGGTACAGTGTGGTTGGGTAATGTATCAGGGGAAGGTACAGTGTGGTTGGGTAATGTATCAGGGGAAGGTACAGTGTGGTTGGGTAATGTATTAGGGGAAGGTACAGTGTGGTTGGGTAATGTATCAGGGGAAGGTACAGTGTGGTTGGTAATGTATCAGGGGAAGGTACAGTGTGGTTGGGTAATGTATCAGGGGAAGGTACAGTGTGGTTGGGTAATGTATCAGGAGAAGGTACAGTGTGGTTGGGTAATGTATCAGGGGAAGGTAAGTGTGGTTGGGTAATGTATCAGGGGAAGGTACAGTGTGGTTGGGTAATGTATCAGGGGAAGGTACAGTGTGGTTGGGTAATGTATCAGGAGAAGGTACAGTGTGGTTGGTAATGTATCAGGGGAAGGTACAGTTTGGTTGGGTAATGTATCAGGGGAAGGTACAGTGTGGTTGGGTAATGTATCAGGGGAAGGTACAGTGTGGTTGGGTAATGTATCAGGGGAAGGTACAGTGTGGTTGGGTAATGTATCAGGAGAAGGTACAGTGTGGTTGGGTAATGTATCAGGGGAAGGTAAGTGTGGTTGGGTAATGTATCAGGGGAAGGTACAGTGTGGTTGGGTAATGTATCAGGGGAAGGTACAGTGTGGTTGGGTAATGTATCAGGAGAAGGTACAGTGTGGTTGGTAATGTATCAGGGGAAGGTACAGTTTGGTTGGGTAATGTATCAGGGGAAGGTACAGTGTGGTTGGGTAATGTATCAGGGGAAGGTACAGTGTGGTTGGGTAATGTATCAGGGGAAGGTACAGTGTGGTTGGGTAATGTATCAGGGGAAGGTACAGTGTGGTTGGGTAATGTATCAGGAGAAGGTACAGTGTGGTTGGGTAATGTATCAGGGGAAGGTACAGTGTGGTTGGGTAATGTATCAGGAGAAGGTACAGTGTGGTTGGGTAATGTATCAGGAGAAGGTACAGTGTGGTTGGGTAATGTATCAGGGGAAGGTAAGTGTGGTTGGGTAATGTATCAGGGGAAGGTACAGTGTGGTTGGGTAATGTATCAGGAGAAGGTACAGTGTGGTTGGGTAATGTATCAGGGGAAGGTACAGTGTGGTTGGGTAATGTATCAGGAGAAGGTACAGTGTGGTTGGGTAATGTATCAGGGGAAGGTACAGTGTGGTTGGGTAATGTATCAGGGGAAGGTAAGTGTGGTTGGGTAATGTATCAGGGGAAGGTACAGTGTGGTTGGGTAATGTATCAGGGGAAGGTACAGTGTGGGTTGGTAATGTATCAGGGGAAGGTAAGTGTGGTTGGGTAATGTATCAGGAGAAGGTACAGTGTGGTTGGGTAATGTATCAGGGGAAGGTACAGTGTGGTTGGGTAATGTATCAGGAGAAGGTACAGTGTGGTTGGGTAATGTATCAGGAGAAGGTACAGTGTGGTTGGGTAATGTATCAGGGGAAGGTAAGTGTGGTTGGGTAATGTATCAGGAGAAGGTACAGTGTGGTTGGGTAATGTATCAGGAGAAGGTACAGTGTGGTTGGGTAATGTATCAGGAGAAGGTACAGTGTGGTTGGGTAATGTATCAGGAGAAGGTACAGTGTGGTTGGGTAATGTATCAGGGGAAGGTAAGTGTGGTTGGGTAATGTATCAGGAGAAGGTACAGTGTGGTTGGGTAATGTATCAGGAGAAGGTACAGTGTGGTTGGGTAATGTATCAGGGGAAGGTACAGTGTGGTTGGTAATGTATCAGGGGAAGGTACAGTGTGGTTGGGTAATGTATCAGGGGAAGGTACAGTGTGGTTGGGTAATGTATCAGGAGAAGGTACAGTGTGGTTGGGTAATGTATCAGGGGAAGGTACAGTGTGGTTGGGTAATGTATCAGGGGAAGGTACAGTGTGGTTGGGTAATGTATCAGGGGAAGGTACAGTGTGGTTGGGTAATGTATCAGGAGAAGGTACAGTGTGGTTGGGTAATGTATCAGGGGAAGTACAGTGTGGTTGGGTAATGTATCAGGGGAAGGTACAGTGTGGTTGGGTAATGTATCAGGGGAAGGTACAGTGTGGTTGGGTAATGTATCAGGGGAAGGTACAGTGTGGTTGGGTAATGTATCAGGGGAAGGTACAGTGTGGTTGGGTAATGTATCAGGGGAAGGTACAGTGTGGTTGGTAATGTATCAGGGGAAGGTACAGTGTGGTTGGGTAATGTATCAGGAGAAGGTACAGTGTGGTTGGTAATGTATCAGGGGAAGGTACAGTGTGGTTGGGTAATGTATCAGGGGAAGGTACAGTGTGGTTGGGTAATGTATCAGGAGAAGGTACAGTGTGGTTGGTAATGTATCAGGGGAAGGTACAGTGTGGTTGGGTAATGTATCAGGGGAAGGTACAGTGTGGTTGGGTAATGTATCAGGGGAAGGTACAGTGTGGTTGGGTAATGTATCAGGGGAAGGTACAGTGTGGTTGGGTAATGTATCAGGAGAAGGTACAGTGTGGTTGGGTAATGTATCAGGGGAAGGTAAGTGTGGTTGGTAATGTATCAGGGAAGGTACAGTGTGGTTGGGTAATGTATCAGGGGAAGGTACAGTGTGGTTGGGTAATGTATCAGGGGAAGGTACAGTGTGGTTGGTAATGTATCAGGGGAAGGTACAGTGTGGTTGGGTAATGTATCAGGTAAAGGTACAGTGTGGTTGGGTAATGTATCAGGAGAAGGTACAGTGTGGTTGGTAATGTATCAGGGGAAGGTACAGTGTGGTTGGGTAATGTATCAGGGAAGGTACAGTGTGGTTGGGTAATGTATCAGGGGAAGGTACAGTGTGGTTGGGTAATGTATCAGGAGAAGGTACAGTGTGGTTGGGTAATGTATCAGGGGAAGGTACAGTGTGGTTGGGTAATGTATCAGGGGAAGGTAAGTGTGGTTGGGTAATGTAATCAGGGGAAGGTACAGTGTGGTTGGTAATGTATCAGGGGAAAGTACAGTGTGGTTGGGTAATGTATCAGGGGAAGGTACAGTGTGGTTGGGTAATGTATCAGGGGAAGGTACAGTGTGGTTGGGTAATGTATCAGGAGAAGGTACAGTGTGGTTGGGTAATGTATCAGGGGAAGGTACAGTGTGGTTGGGTAATGTATCAGGAGAAGGTACAGTGTGGTTGGGTAATGTATCAGGGGAAGGTACAGTGTGGTTGGGTAATGTATAGGGGAAGGTACAGTGTGGTTGGGTAATGTATCAGGGGAAGGTACAGTGTGGTTGGGTAATGTATCAGGGGAAGGTACAGTGTGGTTGGGTAATGTATCAGGGGAAGGTACAGTGTGGTTGGGTAATGTATCAGGGGAAGGTACAGTGTGGTTGGGTAATGTATCAGGGGAAGGTAAGTGTGGTTGGGTAATGTATCAGGGGAAGGTACAGTGTGGTTGGTAATGTATTAGGGGAAAGTACAGTGTGGTTGGGTAATGTATCAGGGGAAGGTACAGTGTGGTTGGATAATGTATCAGGGGAAGGTACAGTGTGGTTGGGTAATGTATCAGGAGAAGGTACAGTGTGGTTGGGTAATGTATCAGGGGAAGGTACAGTGTGGTTGGGTAATGTATCAGGGGAAGGTAAGTGTGGTTGGGTAATGTATCAGGGGAAGGTACAGTGTGGTTGGGTAATGTATCAGGGGAAGGTACAGTGTGGTTGGGTAATGTATTAGGGGAAGGTACAGTGTGGTTGGGTAATGTATCAGGGGAAGGTACAGTGTGGTTGGGTAATGTATCAGGGGAAGGTACAGTGTGGTTGGGTAATGTATTAGGGGAAGGTACAGTGTGGTTGGGTAATGTATCAGGGGAAGGTACAGTGTGGTTGGTAATGTATCAGGGGAAGGTACAGTGTGGTTGGGTAATGTATCAGGGGAAGGTACAGTGTGGTTGGGTAATGTATCAGGAGAAGGTACAGTGTGGTTGGGTAATGTATCAGGGGAAGGTAAGTGTGGTTGGGTAATGTATCAGGGGAAGGTACAGTGTGGTTGGGTAATGTATCAGGGGAAGGTACAGTGTGGTTGGGTAATGTATCAGGAGAAGGTACAGTGTGGTTGGTAATGTATCAGGGGAAGGTACAGTTTGGTTGGGTAATGTATCAGGGGAAGGTACAGTGTGGTTGGGTAATGTATCAGGGGAAGGTACAGTGTGGTTGGGTAATGTATCAGGGGAAGGTACAGTGTGGTTGGGTAATGTATCAGGAGAAGGTACAGTGTGGTTGGGTAATGTATCAGGGGAAGGTAAGTGTGGTTGGGTAATGTATCAGGGGAAGGTACAGTGTGGTTGGGTAATGTATCAGGGGAAGGTACAGTGTGGTTGGGTAATGTATCAGGAGAAGGTACAGTGTGGTTGGTAATGTATCAGGGGAAGGTACAGTTTGGTTGGGTAATGTATCAGGGGAAGGTACAGTGTGGTTGGGTAATGTATCAGGGGAAGGTACAGTGTGGTTGGGTAATGTATCAGGGGAAGGTACAGTGTGGTTGGGTAATGTATCAGGGGAAGGTACAGTGTGGTTGGGTAATGTATCAGGAGAAGGTACAGTGTGGTTGGGTAATGTATCAGGGGAAGGTACAGTGTGGTTGGGTAATGTATCAGGAGAAGGTACAGTGTGGTTGGGTAATGTATCAGGAGAAGGTACAGTGTGGTTGGGTAATGTATCAGGGGAAGGTAAGTGTGGTTGGGTAATGTATCAGGAGAAGGTACAGTGTGGTTGGGTAATGTATCAGGAGAAGGTACAGTGTGGTTGGGTAATGTATCAGGGGAAGGTACAGTGTGGTTGGGTAATGTATCAGGAGAAGGTACAGTGTGGTTGGGTAATGTATCAGGGAAGGTACAGTGTGGTTGGGTAATGTATCAGGGGAAGGTAAGTGTGGTTGGGTAATGTACAGTATCAGGGGAAGGTACAGTGTGGTTGGGTAATGTATCAGGGGAAGGTACAGTGTGGTTGGGTAATGTATCAGGGGAAGGTAAGTGTGGTTGGGTAATGTATCAGGAGAAGGTACAGTGTGGTTGGGTAATGTATCAGGGGAAGGTACAGTGTGGTTGGGTAATGTATCAGGAGAAGGTACAGTGTGGTTGGGTAATGTATCAGGAGAAGGTACAGTGTGGTTGGTAATGTATCAGGGGAAGGTAAGTGTGGTTGGGTAATGTATCAGGAGAAGGTACAGTGTGGTTGGGTAATGTATCAGGAGAAGGTACAGTGTGGTTGGGTAATGTATCAGGAGAAGGTACAGTGTGGTTGGGTAATGTATCAGGAGAAGGTACAGTGTGGTTGGGTAATGTATCAGGGGAAGGTAAGTGTGGTTGGGTAATGTATCAGGAGAAGGTACAGTGTGGTTGGGTAATGTATCAGGAGAAGGTACAGTGTGGTTGGGTAATGTATCAGGGGAAGGTACAGTGTGGTTGGTAATGTATCAGGGGAAGGTACAGTGTGGTTGGGTAATGTATCAGGGGAAGGTACAGTGTGGTTGGGTAATGTATCAGGAGAAGGTACAGTGTGGTTGGGTAATGTATCAGGGGAAGGTACAGTGTGGTTGGGTAATGTATCAGGGGAAGGTACAGTGTGGTTGGGTAATGTATCAGGGGAAGGTACAGTGTGGTTGGGTAATGTATCAGGAGAAGGTACAGTGTGGTTGGGTAATGTATCAGGGGAAGGTACAGTGTGGTTGGGTAATGTATCAGGGAAGGTACAGTGTGGTTGGGTAATGTATCAGGGGAAGGTACAGTGCGGTTGGGTAATGTATCAGGGGAAGGTACAGTGTGGTTGGGTAATGTATCAGGAGAAGGTACAGTGTGGTTGGGTAATGTATCAGGGGAAGGTACAGTGTGGTTGGGTAATGTATCAGGGGAAGGTACAGTGTGGTTGGGTAATGTATCAGGGGAAGGTACAGTGTGGTTGGGTAATGTATCAGGAGAAGGTACAGTGTGGTTGGGTAATGTATCAGGGGAAGGTACAGTGTGGTTGGGTAATGTATCAGGGGAAGGTACAGTGTGGTTGGGTAATGTATCAGGGGAAGGTACAGTGTGGTTGGGTAATGTATCAGGAGAAGGTACAGTGTGGTTGGGTAATGTATCAGGAGAAGGTACAGTGTGGTTGGGTAATGTATCAGGGGAAGGTACAGTGTGGTTGGGTAATGTATCAGGGGAAGGTAAGTGTGGTTGGGTAATGTATCAGGGAAGGTAAGTGTGGTTGGGTAATGTATCAGGGGAAGGTAAGTGTGGTTGGGTAATGTATCAGGGGAAGGTACAGTGTGGTTGGGTAATGTATCAGGGGAAGGTACAGTGTGGGATAAAAAATGTATTTGCAGTTTAAAAGAAGTGATAAAGTCTGTGAAAAGGTCCTGGAGAAGAAGTGCTTCCTATTTGTTGTTGCTGTTGTGGTGAAGTTGAACCCCAGGCATGGCCGACATGAAAAAGGCAACAATGCCACCTTTTGGATGTTGATGATGTCAGACGGTGTGGTCAGCCTGAGGCTGCAGGTGTCAGGCTCACTGACACATGAGTCACTTTGCCTTCTAAACACTGCAGTCTGAGAGCAAACATGGAGTCTGGCCGGCAGTGGTGTCGACAGGCCGGGTGACAGCACAGCGCTGGCACTCTGTTGTCTTCTCACTGTCTTGTTGGCACCAGGCAAACGCTGACCTACTCAGGACTAACCGGCAGCCGTTCTGAAGATCTGGTTTGGTCGGCACTCACGTCTCAACTCATCTCAGCTCTTTATTTTCTCATCCTGTTACATGTCTCACACCCTGGATGTCACACGCTGTCACCTACGTAAGGATGGATGATGATGATAGGAAGTACACTGTTTCTACACTGGAAGACATACCATATATATATATATATATATACCATACATATATATATATATATATATATATATATATATATATATATATACATACACATATATATATATATATATATATATATATATATATATATATATATATATATATATATATATATATATATATATATGTATATATATATATATATATACACACACACACACATACACATACATGTATACATGAGGTCAGGAAAAAACACAGTTGCCTGTTTCGGAGGTTTCCCTGCTCAACTTGATGGACCATCACAAAAATGATATATCTATATTTATATTATAAGTAATGGAACATGGAAAATATATTAATTCATTAAATCAATTGACTATGATGAATAACATGTACATTTATATTAAAATAATGGACCACGACAAATATACAGTGTATGTATGTATACTGTGTGTGTGTATATATATATATCCATATGTATGTGTGTTTGTATAATTACACACACACATATATATATATATATATGTATATGTGTGTATATGTATATGTATGTATATACAGTGGGCCAAAAAAGTATTTAGTCAGCCAGCGATTGTGCAAGTTCTCCCACTTCAAATGATGACAGAGGTCTGTCATTTTCATCATAGGTACACTTCAACTGTGAGAGACAGAATGTGAAAAACAAATCCAGAATTCCCATTGTAGGAATTTTAAAGAATTTATTTGTAAATGATGGTGGAAAATAAGTATTTGGTCAAGCATATATATATATATATATATATATATATATATATATATATATATATATATATATATATTCATGACAACTAAGGTATATTTACATTATGTATAAATAATAGACTATGACAAATAAAATCTAATCATTGGACCATCTATTATGTTTTTGGGGTAAGCATGTGTATAATACATAATAATAATAATAATAATTATAAACAATAGATTTTATTTGTAAAAAGGACTTTACATTGGGCAAACAACCTCAAAGTGCAACAATGTGTTGAAAAAATACAATTAAAAGATAATAAAAATAGATTAAAAATTAGAAGAGCCCAATAACTAGAAGTAGTATGCATATATCTATATAAAAAAAGTTATTTTTAAAAAGAAAGGTTAGTAAGCCTTTTTTAAAAGCATCTACAGTCTGTGGTGCCCTCAGGTGGTCAGGGAGAGCGTTCCACAGACTGGGAGCGGCGGGGCAGAAAGCCCGCTCTCCCATTGTTCGTAGCTTTGTCCTCAGAGGTTGGAGGAGGTTAGTCTGTCTGGAGCGGAGGTGTCATGTGGAGGATTGGGAGTGAGTCGTTCTTTGAGGTGGGGGGGGGGGGCATTACCACGGAGGCACTGGTATACTGTATGTGTATGATAACATACATTTACATCAAAATAAGGGACCATGACAATAACATATTTACATGACACTAATAGAGCGTTATATATATTAATATGAAATAAATGGACCACATATTCAGTTTGTCAGGTCATCACTTCTTCACAATGTAGTCAAATCTAATGTATTTTATTTTTGGGATGCAACCCGGGTGAGCTGGAGCCTACCCCAGGCAAGGTGCACCCCAGACTAGTCACCGACCAGTTTCACTTTCTTTTTGATGAAAGGACAAGGTAATACTCGGCGGTCAGCACATCAGAGTCGCACTCGCAGTCGTTTGTTTGTTTGCTTACGTTTGATTGTTACACTATTTTCAAAACACGGCCACTTCTTTTTGCTGATTGGCCATATTTTTCCCCGTGCTAGCATGTTTGGATTTGCCTACTCAGCATGCAGCATGTTGGTGTGTGTGTGTGTGTGTGTGTGTGTGTGTGTGTGTGTGTGTGTGTGTGTGTGTGTGTGTGTGTGTGTGTGTGTGTGTCACAGTGACAGTACGGAGCGGGTGGAAGCGGAACATGTGCTAAGGGGTCACGGCAGCACCACCTGTGCCAAATTGCTTTTCTGGGCGTGTCGGGCAGGACGGGGGGCACGGTGGTGAAGAATACCCCCCCCCCCCCCCCCCCCCCCCCCCACAACAACACCCGCTCCATGCTGCAGGGCTTTGTGGTCCTGGGTCACTAACTCAATCACCAGATGAGGGCTGATCATTATTAAGACCTGGTGAGCATTAACACGGCGAGCAGGTGATTTATCACAAACGTCAATGATATTTTGAGCAGGGTGACAACTTTTTACAGCGGAACATCCCCGGGGAGGCAAAGCGGAGGCAACCAATCAGACATCTACCTCATAAAGTCTTGGTCCACAGTCTTCTTACTACGACTAAAATGTGTTTAAGCTGAAAAAAATATTCCAAGTAAACAACTTTATAATACAAAACTCAAAACCAGTGAAGTTGGCAAGTTGTGTAAATGGTAAATAAAAACAGAATATAATGATTCTATTCAACCTATATTTATTTGAATTGACTGCAAAGACAAGATATTTAACGTTCAAACTGGTAAACTTTTTAATTATTGCAAATATTAGCTCATTTGGAATTTGATGCCTGCAACATGTTTGAAAAAAGCTGGCAAAAAAAGACTGAGAAAGTTGAGTGGATTGCCCAGCTGGGTCTGGTTATCTAATCACCTGTTGCCTTTATTAGCAGAAGCCGGACCCAAACACGAGTTGTTGGAGTTGGAGTGGGAGCAGAAAGACATGCAATAAGAAATTCAAGGGGATGGTTTGCTTTCCAGTCCAGTGTCTGTGCTGCCGCTCTCGGTTTCTTATGGTGTGTCTCTCTGCTCCCACTCCAACTCCAACAACTTGTGTCTTGGACCGGCTGTTGCTAATAAAGGTGACAGGTGATTAGATAACAATCCCAGCTGGGCAATCCACTCATAAATCGGCCGGGCACGCCCCATTCCTGCAGGAGGCGCGCCGACCACGCCCTCCACCACAGGTATAAAAGCAGCTTCCATGAAATACTCACTCATTCACATACAAGGATGGAGCCAGGGTCACCACTTTGTGAAAAAATGTGTGAGCAAATTGTCCAACAGTTGAAGAACAACATTTCTCAACGAGCTATTGCAAGGAATTTAGGGATTTCACCCTCTACGGTCCGTAATATCATCAAAAGGTTCAGAGAATCTGGAGAAATCACTGCACGTAAGCGGCAAGGGCGAAAACCAACGTGACCTTGGATCCCTCAGGCGGTAATGCATCAAAAACTGACATCAGTGTGTAAAAGATATCACCACACGGGCTCTGGAATACTTCAGAAAACCACTGCGAGTAACTACAGTTGGTTGCTACATCTATAAGTGCAAGTTAAAACTCTCCTATGCAAAGCGAAAGCCATTTATCAACAACACCCAGAAACGCCGCCTGTAGTCCAGACCCGTCTCCTATTGAAAATGTGTGGCGCATTATGAAGTGTAAAATACCACAGCGGAGACCCCCGGACTGTTGAACAACTTAAGCTGTATATCAAGCAAGAATGGGAAAGAATTCCAGCTGAAAAGAAAACTGGGTTTGTTTATAAAATTTGACCCAAACATTTAATAAAGTCAAATACAAATAAGGCAACAAGAGAAGTAATCAACATGTCTCTTTTCTAAAATAAATCATGTCAATGAAATAAATAAACAAATCTGCATCTCATCTACATCAACAATATAATTTGCCTGAGTGGTTAGACAAGACAGATTAAAAATAATATTAATAATAATAATAATAACAAGAAGAAGAATTTCATATAAAAATGATTGTGTTGTTGAAACTTACGCTTAATATTTTTGTTTTAAGGGTTAAAATGTTTTGTTGAAAATTGTTATGGTTGTGAATTCATGTTATATTTTTTGTAAATAGGACACATTTGGTTTCCTATAAAAAAGGGCAATTTATTTCCTTTGTCACACCGCTATTCTCGCCAGGTTTTGGTGCAGGACTTGGAGTTGCCAGATCTGCATTTGTCCAGACTTGCAAAAGACTTTGAGCCACCAGCAGCAGCGAGAACATTTGTCTAACTGAACAAGGTATTTGTCATATTGTGTTGAATTGTTCTTTTATTCAATTATTGTACGCTCATTTAGTTGCACAAGACTGGACTATTTGCTGCCCATTTAGTTGCACAAGACTGGACTATTTGCTGCCCATTTAGTTGCACAAGACTGGACTATTTGCTGCTCATTTAGTTGCACAAGACTGGACTATTTGCTGCCCATTTAGTTGCACAAGACTGGACTATTTGCTGCCCATTTAGTTGCACAAGACTGGACTATTTGCTGCCCATTTAGTTGCACAAGACTGGACTATTTGCTGCCCATTTAGTTGCACAAGACTGGACTATTTGCTGCTCATTTAGTTGCACAAGACTGGACTATTTGCTGCTCATTTAGTTGCACAAGACTGGACTATTTGCTGCTCATTTAGTTGCACAAGACTGGACTATTTGCTGCCCATTTAGTTGCACAAGACTGGACTATTTGCTGCCCATTTAGTTGCACAAGACTGGACTATTTGCTGCCCATTTAGTTGCACAAGACTGGACTATTTGCTGCCCATTTAGTTGCACAAGACTGGACTATTTGCTGCCCATTTAGTTGCACAAGACTGGACTATTTGCTGCCCATTTAGTTGCACAAGACTGGACTATTTGCTGCCCATTAGTTGCACAAGACTGGACTATTTGCTGCCCATTTAGTTGCACAAGACTGGACTATTTGCTGCCATTTAGTTGCACAAGACTGGACTATTTGCTGCTCATTTAGTTGCACAAGACTGGACTATTTGCTGCCATTTAGTTGCACAAGACTGGACTATTTGCTGCTCATTTAGTTGCACAAGACTGGACTATTTGCTGCCCATTTAGTTGCACAAGACTGGACTATTTGCTGCCCATTTAGTTGCACAAGACTGGACTATTTGCTGCCCATTTAGTTGCACAAGACTGGACTATTTGCTGCCCATTTAGTTGCACAAGACTGGACTATTTGCTGCCCATTTAGTTGCACAAGACTGGACTATTTGCTGCCCATTTAGTTGCACAAGACTGGACTATTTGCTGCCCATTTAGTTGCACAAGACTGGACTATTTGCTGCCCATTTAGTTGCACAAGACTGGACTATTTGCTGCCCATTTAGTTGCACAAGACTGGACTATTTGCTGCCCATTTAGTTGCACAAGACTGGACTATTTGCTGCCCATTTAGTTGCACAAGACTGGACTATTTGCTGCCCATTTAGTTGCACAAGACTGGACTATTTGCTGCCCATTTAGTTGCACAAGACTGGACTATTGCTGCCATTTAGTTGCACAAGACTGGACTATTTGCTGCCCATTTAGTTGCACAAGACTGGACTATTTGCTGCCCATTTAGTTGCACAAGACTGGACTATTTGCTGCCCATTTAGTTGCACAAGACTGGACTATTTGCTGCCCATTTAGTTGCACAAGACTGGACTATTTGCTGCCCATTTAGTTGCACAAGACTGGACTATTTGCTGCCCATTTAGTTGCACAAGACTGGACTATTTGCTGCCCATTTAGTTGCACAAGACTGGACTATTTGCTGCCCATTTAGTTGCACAAGACTGGACTATTTGCTGCCCATTTAGTTGCACAAGACTGGACTATTTGCTGCCCATTTAGTTGCACAAGACTGGACTATTTGCTGCCCATTTAGTTGCACAAGACTGGACTATTTGCTGCCCATTTAGTTGCACAAGACTGGACTATTTGCTGCCCATTTAGTTGCACAAGACTGGACTATTTGCTGCCATTTAGTTGCACAAGACTGGACTATTTGCTGCCCATTTAGTTGCACAAGACTGGACTATTTGCTGCCCATTTAGTTGCACAAGACTGGACTATTTGCTGCCCATTTAGTTGCACAAGACTGGACTATTTGCTGCTCATTTAGTTGCACAAGACTGGACTATTTGCTGCCCATTTAGTTGCACAAGACTGGACTATTTGCTGCCCATTTAGTTGCACAAGACTGGACTATTTGCTGCCCATTTAGTTGCACAAGACTGGACTATTTGCTGCCCATTTAGTTGCACAAGACTGGACTATTTGCTGCCATTTAGTTGCACAAGACTGGACTATTTGCTGCCCATTTAGTTGCACAAGACTGGACTATTTGCTGCCATTTAGTTGCACAAGACTGGACTATTTGCTGCCCATTTAGTTGCACAAGACTGGACTATTTGCTGCCCATTTAGTTGCACAAGACTGGACTATTTGCTGCCATTTAGTTGCACAAGACTGGACTATTTGCTGCCCATTTAGTCTGCACAAGACTGGACTATTTGCTGCCCATTTAGTTGCACAAGACTGGACTATTTGCTGCCCATTTAGTTGCACAAGACTGGACTATTTGCTGCCCATTTAGTTGCACAAGACTGGACTATTTGCTGCTCATTTAGTTGCACAAGACTGGACTATTTGCTGCCCATTTAGTTGCACAAGACTGGACTATTTGCTGCCCTGATTGCTAGTTGCACAAGACTGGACTATTTGCTGCCCATTTAGTTGCCACAAGACTGGACTATTTGCTGCCCATTTAGTTGCACAAGACTGGACTATTTGCTGCCCATTCAGTTGCACAAGACTGGACTATTTGCTGCCCATTTAGTTGCACAAGACTGGACTATTTGCTGCCCATTTAGTTGCACAAGACTGGACTATTTGCTGCCCATTTAGTTGCACAAGACTGGACTATTTGCTGCCCATTTAGTTGCACA
>NC_084632.1:544692-552192 GCF_033978795.1 Nerophis ophidion
GACTGGACTATTTGCTGCCCATTCAGTTGCACTAGACTGGACTATTTGCTGCCCATTCAGTTGCACTAGACTGGACTATTTGCTGCCCATTCAGTTGCACTAGACTGGACTATTTGCTGCCCATTTAGTTGCACAAGACTGGACTATTTGCTGCCCATTCAGTTGCACAAGACTGGACTATTTGCTGCCCATTCAGTTGCACAAGACTGGACTATTTGCTGCCCATTTAGTTGCACAAGACTGGACTATTTGCTGCCCATTTAGTTGCACAAGACTGGACTATTTGCTGCCCATTTAGTTGCACAAGACTGGACTATTTGCTGCCCATTCAGTTGCACAAGACTGGACTATTTGCTGCCCATTTAGTTGCACAAGACTGGACTATTTGCTGCCCATTTAGTTGCACTAGACTGGACTATTTGCTGCCCATTTAGTTGCACAAGACTGGACTATTTGCTGCTCATTTAGTTGCACAAGACTGGACTATTTGCTGCCCATTTAGTTGCACTAGACTGGACTATTTGCTGCCCATTTAGTTGCGCAAGACTGGACTATTTGCTGCCCATTTAGTTGCACAAGACTGGACTATTTGCTGCCCATTTAGTTGCACAAGACTGGACTATTTGCTGCCCATTTAGTTGCACAAGACTGGACTATTTGCTGCTCATTTAGTTGCACAAGACTGGACTATTTGCTGCCCATTTAGTTGCGCAAGACTGGACTATTTGCTGCCCATTTAGTTGCACAAGACTGGACTATTTGCTGCCCATTTAGTTGCACTAGACTGGACTATTTGCTGCCCATTTAGTTGCACAAGACTGGACTATTTGCTGCTCATTTAGTTGCACAAGACTGGACTATTTGCTGCCCATTTAGTTGCGCAAGACTGGACTATTTGCTGCCCATTTAGTTGCACTAGACTGGACTATTTGCTGCCCATTCAGTTGCACTAGACTGGACTATTTGCTGCCCATTCAGTTGCACTAGACTGGACTATTTGCTGCCCATTTAGTTGCACAAGACTGGACTATTTGCTGCCCATTTAGTTGCACAAGACTGGACTATTTGCTGCCCATTTAGTTGCACAAGACTGGACTATTTGCTGCCCATTTAGTTGCGCAAGACTGGACTATTTGCTGCCCATTCAGTTGCACAAGACTGGACTATTTGCTGCCCATTCAGTTGCGCAAGACTGGACTATTTGCTGCCCATTCAGTTGCGCAAGACTGGACTATTTGCTGCCCATTTAGTTGCACAAGACTGGACGATTTGCTGCCCATTTAGTTGCACAAGACTGGACTATTTGCTGCCCATTTAGTTGCACAAGACTGGACTATTTGCTGCCCATTTAGTTGCGCAAGACTGGACTATTTGCTGCCCATTCAGTTGCACTAGACTGGACTATTTGCTGCCCATTTAGTTGCACTAGACTGGACTATTTGCTGCCCATTTAGTTGCACAAGACTGGACTATTTGCTGCCCATTCAGTTGCACTAGACTGGACTATTTGCTGCCCATTTAGTTGCGCAAGACTGGACTATTTGCTGCCCATTCAGTTGCACAAGACTGGACTATTTGCTGCCCATTCAGTTGCGCAAGACTGGACTATTTGCTGCCCATTTAGTTGCACAAGACTGGACTATTTGCTGCCCATTTAGTTGCACAAGACTGGACTATTTGCTGCCCATTTAGTTGCACAAGACTGGACTATTTGCTGCCCATTTAGTTGCGCAAGACTGGACTATTTGCTGCCCATTCAGTTGCACTAGACTGGACTATTTGCTGCCCATTCAGTTGCACTAGACTGGACTATTTGCTGCCCATTCAGTTGCACTAGACTGGACTATTTGCTGCCCATTTAGTTGCACAAGACTGGACTATTTGCTGCCCATTCAGTTGCACAAGACTGGACTATTTGCTGCCCATTCAGTTGCACAAGACTGGACTATTTGCTGCCCATTTAGTTGCACAAGACTGGACTATTTGCTGCCCATTTAGTTGCACAAGACTGGACTATTTGCTGCCCATTTAGTTGCACAAGACTGGACTATTTGCTGCCCATTCAGTTGCACAAGACTGGACTATTTGCTGCCCATTTAGTTGCACAAGACTGGACTATTTGCTGCCCATTTAGTTGCACAAGACTGGACTATTTGCTGCCCATTTAGTTGCACAAGACTGGACTATTTGCTGCCCATTTAGTTGCACAAGACTGGACTATTTGCTGCCCATTTAGTTGCACAAGACTGGACTATTTGCTGCTCATTTAGTTGCACAAGACTGGACTATTTGCTGCCCATTTAGTTGCGCAAGACTGGACTATTTGCTGCCCATTTAGTTGCACAAGACTGGACTATTTGCTGCCCATTTAGTTGCACAAGACTGGACTATTTGCTGCCCATTTAGTTGCACAAGACTGGACTATTTGCTGCCCATTCAGTTGCACAAGACTGGACTATTTGCTGCCCATTTAGTTGCACAAGACTGGACTATTTGCTGCCCATTTAGTTGCGCAAGACTGGACTATTTGCTGCCCATTCAGTTGCACAAGACTGGACTATTTGCTGCCCATTCAGTTGCGCAAGACTGGACTATTTGCTGCCCATTCAGTTGCGCAAGACTGGACTATTTGCTGCCCATTTAGTTGCACAAGACTGGACTATTTGCTGCCCATTTAGTTGCACAAGACTGGACTATTTGCTGCCCATTTAGTTGCACAAGACTGGACTATTTGCTGCCCATTTAGTTGCGCAAGACTGGACTATTTGCTGCCCATTCAGTTGCACTAGACTGGACTATTTGCTGCCCATTTAGTTGCACAAGACTGGACTATTTGCTGCCCATTTAGTTGCACAAGACTGGACTATTTGCTGCCCATTTAGTTGCACAAGACTGGACTATTTGCTGCCCATTTAGTTGCACAAGACTGGACTATTTGCTGCCCATTTAGTTGCACAAGACTGGACTATTTGCTGCCCATTTAGTTGCACAAGACTGGACTATTTGCTGCCCATTCAGTTGCACTAGACTGGACTATTTGCTGCCCATTTAGTT
This sequence comes from Nerophis ophidion, assembly GCF_033978795.1. Classification (NCBI taxonomy): domain Eukaryota; kingdom Metazoa; phylum Chordata; class Actinopteri; order Syngnathiformes; family Syngnathidae; genus Nerophis; species Nerophis ophidion. The sequence goes on from NC_084632.1 coordinate 547,747, forward strand.
GCGCAAGACTGGACTATTTGCTGCCCATTCAGTTGCACAAGACTGGACTATTTGCTGCCCATTCAGTTGCGCAAGACTGGACTATTTGCTGCCCATTTAGTTGCACAAGACTGGACTATTTGCTGCCCATTTAGTTGCACAAGACTGGACTATTTGCTGCCCATTTAGTTGCACAAGACTGGACTATTTGCTGCCCATTTAGTTGCGCAAGACTGGACTATTTGCTGCCCATTCAGTTGCACTAGACTGGACTATTTGCTGCCCATTCAGTTGCACTAGACTGGACTATTTGCTGCCCATTCAGTTGCACTAGACTGGACTATTTGCTGCCCATTTAGTTGCACAAGACTGGACTATTTGCTGCCCATTCAGTTGCACAAGACTGGACTATTTGCTGCCCATTCAGTTGCACAAGACTGGACTATTTGCTGCCCATTTAGTTGCACAAGACTGGACTATTTGCTGCCCATTTAGTTGCACAAGACTGGACTATTTGCTGCCCATTTAGTTGCACAAGACTGGACTATTTGCTGCCCATTCAGTTGCACAAGACTGGACTATTTGCTGCCCATTTAGTTGCACAAGACTGGACTATTTGCTGCCCATTTAGTTGCACAAGACTGGACTATTTGCTGCCCATTTAGTTGCACAAGACTGGACTATTTGCTGCCCATTTAGTTGCACAAGACTGGACTATTTGCTGCCCATTTAGTTGCACAAGACTGGACTATTTGCTGCCCATTTAGTTGCACAAGACTGGACTATTTGCTGCCCATTTAGTTGCACAAGACTGGACTATTTGCTGCCCATTTAGTTGCACAAGACTGGACTATTTGCTGCCCAAGAACCTCTGAAGTGGCAGCCGGCCCCAAGGTAGGTTTTTTGTTTAGCACTTTATTAGCCTGGGACTGAACTATTTCTAAAACCATGGTATTTCCTGTCTTGTCCTGTAGTTTTCACGACATAAACTCAAGTAAAGAGCCCGTCTTTAAGAAGCCGTGCCAGTGTTGTCACTTCGGAGCCACAATAATATTGTTAGAATAATTTTATCTAAGTTATCACAAAAACTTTGTGTTGAAATGAGCTCCCAGCAAGAAGACCAAAAGTTGTCTTTGAACCTACCAAGAAGAAGGCTTGTCAAACTCCACTGTGTAGGGGGGGAAGCAACATGAAGGGGTTTCTGTTTCTTTTATGTATTGTAGTCAACAGAAAGATATTGTCGTGACCCAAGAACTAAAAAAGCAAAGAGTAGGCAGGACCAGACTCCCCTCCAGACACCGCTTGTTTGAACTCTTTTACGAACCTCTTTTTTTGAACTGACCTTTTCTTTTGAACTGTTTTGCAATCAAAGGGGATGACTGTTTACGACCGCCGACCCTTTGGAAGCAGCTGTTGCCATGTGGTCAGGGAAAGTCCAAATTAAAGAAGGAGGCGTGCAATCTTTTAGCAGAGCATGATGACACTTTACAAGAGTACAGTGGTCACGTGTCTCTCCTCAAATTGAGCCGGATTGAATTCTGTCTCTGTTTAATTCCTTGCTTCTTGTCTCGTTTCATAGATGTCATCTGTGTTTAAACCTGACATATATATATATATATATAACATGTATACACACACATATATATATATATATATATATATATATATATATATATATATACATATATATATATATACATATATATATATATATATATATATTGTTTTTTTTTTCAATTATTATTATTTTTAATTTTTTTTTTTTCCCGGCTTTGATTCCCCTTTGGAATCTGCAACGATTCTGATCTTTATCGGTTCTTGTATTGATTCTTATATGGATAAAAAGATAACAAAAAAGGGGTTTAGCATCAATTGTGTTTAGTTTCGAGCTAACATGACCTTGCAAAGCCAACCATGAGGTGTCAAAGGCACATCGCATAAGAAAAATATTATGAAAATGGAGAAATAACAAATTCTGTAGACTTTACAAAACAAAACGTGGAAATTACACAAAAATGCAACATTTTGGAACATTTTCAAAACCTTTAAGAGTCCTTGTCATCTACCGTGCAAATGTGACCTGGGCATGAGGTTAAAGTGCATCCGGCAATGGAGGCTCCTCTATGGGGTCTTGGGGCACTTACCCTTTACTACTGTTACCCCAGGTGGCCCCTGGCAAAGGCCTAGTACCGGACTGCCCCCTTGCCAGGGCTACGGTGAAAACCTCAACGGCGGAGCAGGCGCAAGACGATAGATTTAAGAACTACCACAACGGCTGCGATGGTGGAAGAAGGCTGCAGCAGAAAAGGGTCCCCAGTCGTCTTGGACTCCATGCCACTGAGCCCTGACCCAATTCTGTCCAGGATCGTGTGGTGACTGTCTGTGCACCCACAAGTCTTGTCATGCATGCAAAATGCTTCATGAGTGCCACAGAAATACACAACACAATTTCATCAATTCAACGTTGAATGATGATAGTTGCACAAATAATAATTAGGAGAAAAAACACATTTTCACACCTTATAATGTGAATTTATAATGTCTTGATATACTTTTTAAAGGGGAACATTATCACAATTTCAAAAGGGTTAAAAACAATAAAAATCAGTTCCCAGTGGCTTGTTGTATTTTTTGAAGTTTTTTTCAAAATGTTACCGGTCTCGGAATATCCCCAAATAAAGCTTTAAAGTGCCTTATTTTCGCTATCTGGCCATTTCCCTGTGACGTCACACAGTGCTGCCAATGTAAACAAACAATGGGAATACCACAGCAAGATATAGCGACATTAGCTCGGATTCAGACTCGGATTTCAGCAGTTTAAGCGATTCAACAGATTACGCATGTATTGAAACAGATGGTTGGAGTATGAAAGTATTGAAGAAGAAACTGAAGCTATTGAGCGAATAGCTATTGACTCTATTCATAGCCATAGCATGGCCGAATAGCTGCGTTCGCATCGCCGGTAAAATGTGCGGACCAAACGATCAGGACTTTCGCATCTTTTGACACTGGAGCAACTGAAATCCGTCGATTGGTAAGTGTTTGTTTCGCATTAAATGTGGGTGTAAGGAAACGTGATATAGTTGCAAATGCATCTGCAGGTTATCCATACATCTCTGTGCCATGTCTGCTTTAGCACCGCCGATAGATAGCATGTTAGCATCGATTAGCGTAGCATGTTAGCATCGATTAGCTGGCAGTCACGCCTGACCAAATATGTCTGATTAGCACATAAGTCAACAACGTCAACAAAACTCACCTTTGTGATTTGGTTGACTATCGTTGCAAATGCATCTGCAGGTTATCCATACATATCTGTGCCATGTCTGTCTTAGCATCGCCGGTCAAATGTGGAGACACTCTGGTACATTCAATGGGGGTCTGGGGGCAGATGTCTTGCCAGTGGTGCAACTTGAATCCCTCCCTGTTAGTGTTGTTACACCCTCCGACAACACACCCACGAGGCATGATGTCTCCAAGGTTCCAAAAAATAGTCAAAAAAACGGAAAATAACAGAGCTGAGACCCGGTGTTTGTAATGTGTTGAAAATGAAAATGGCGGGTGTGTTACCTCGGCGACGTCACATTCTGACGTCATCGCCTCCAGAGCAATAAACAGAAAGGTGTTTAATTCTTCAAAATTCACCCATTTAGAGTTCGGAAATCGGTTAAAAAAATATATGGTCTTTTTCCTGCAGCATCAAGGTATATATTGACGCTTACATAGGTCTGCTGATAATGTTCCCCTTTAAAGTAGAGTACAGCTCAACAGTTTGGACACACCTTCTCATTCAATGCCTTTTCTTTATTTTCATGACTATTTACATTGTAGGTTATTTATTTTCATGACTATTTACATTGTAGATTATTTATTTTCATGACTATTTACATTGTAGATTATTTATTTTCATGACTATTTACATTGTAGGTTATTTATTTTCATGACTATTTACATTGTAGATTATTTATTTTCATGACTATTTACATTGTAGATTATTTATTTTCATGACTATTTACATTGTAGATTATTTATTTTCATGACTATTTACATTGTAGATTATTTATTTTCATGACTATTTACATTGTAGGTTATTTATTTTCATGACTATTTACATTGTAGATTATTTATTTTCATGACTATTTACATTGTAGATCATTTATTTTCATGACTATTTACATTGTAGATCATTTATTTTCATGACTATTTACATTGTAGATCATTTATTTTCATGACTATTTACATTGTAGATTGTCACTGAAGGCATCAAAACTATGAATGATCACATGTGGAGTTATGTACTTAACACAAAAAGGTGAATAACTGAAAACATGTTTTATATTCTACAGTAGTTTCTCAAAATAGCCACCCTTTGATCCGATTGCTGTTTTGCACACTCTTGGCATTCTCTCCATGAGCTTCAAGCACACCTTTGAAGTGAAAACCATTTTAGGTGACTACCTCTTAAAA
>NC_084632.1:554692-562192 GCF_033978795.1 Nerophis ophidion
CACACACACACACACACACACACACACACACACACACACATTCGTACGCACTGAAACAACTTCCGTACCTCACGAAAACATATTTAAACAGATGGAAAAAACTATCGCAGAACACAGTGTCACGTAGCAACTGGTCTTTACGGTCGTTTGAATCAACAGGTCAGTTTGGGGGACAAAAGGAGGGTTCAGTTTTTACTGACTTCCCATCTGACAGTTTAAATGTTTATGACCGTTTGAATCAACAGGACACGCACGCACACACACACACACGCACGCACACACACACACACACACACATACACACACACACGCACACACACACACACACACACACACACACACACCATTACCTCTGCTTTACCATGTTATTAGACATTGGTTTAACTCCATTTAAGCATTTAAACGTTAAAAGCATTGCACTTGTACGACGTTGTAATACTTTTTTTTTACCAGCCGATGACGACGAAGTGAAAGACGATGAACTTTGCTTAAACAGTCTTACAAAGTTGGAAGATGATTATCGAGGTGTGTTTAAACCTTCGAATTATTTAATATTGTGTGTATTCATTATTTTGTTTTATAGAGGATTTGCCGTAAGATCCTAACGCGATCGTTTTAACACAATCGCAGTCTGGTGAGTCAAATGATTCTCATTTTACAAGAAAAAAAACATGCGGTATACGATACATATATACATATATTTACTTACATCTCCGGCTCGCTGGTCTCCCTTAAAGCTGGCGGGTCCGTCAACGGCCGTTCCAGGCAGAGGAGAAGGCTTGATTGTGCCAAAGACTCCAGACATCGAATCCTTGCTCCGAGGGGAAATCATCGAAAACGACGGTGAATGTCCGACAGGCACCCGCTGTAAGTTTTTCTCGTTTTCTGTAAGCTTTTTTAAGATTCTCAGGAGCTTTAAAGAGCTCCTCTCATTCCAATGTCTTTCGCTCAAATGAATTTCGCGCCTAAGGGGAATGGGCGGGGACTGATTCCGGAGGTGGGCGGTTGTTTCCGCCAAGCAACCTTCTGGTTGAAATGGAGTGTGGATCAAGATGGATCCCTACTCTATATTCTTTTATTTAACCCAATGTTTTTTAAATACGTGTATAATGCTTTATATCCTATGTGTTGTGAATTCCATCCTACAATATCTTCCAAGGAACCCAAAGAAATGTTACCACACCTCCCGCTTTATTTATTCTATAGATTGCCTGAACTATTTCATAAACTAAATCTTGTCTTGTTTCTGATGCTATGTTTTTTATGCTCATCAATGCATTGTTGGACTGCGAGCACACAACTACTTTCCTTGCTTTGTTTTCCTCTATCCAGTTAACTGCCATATAAATTGCTACCAATTCCCCCGTAAAAACAGATAGTTTATCACTGATTATTTTATTTAATACTATGTTTCCTTGTGGGATAACTGCTACAGCTCTTACCTTTATTTTTTTTTTATATAGTTTTTGATGCATCCGTATATATCATATCTCAATCCATTTTTCTATCCGGTAACTATTTAAATTTCTATTCTTTAGTAATTGCATGTTTTCTTTTGGGTTATCAAACATCCACGGTGGTATTGCAGGCATTGGTACTGTAGGACTAACTTTAATATTGTCAATTTTAACTTTATTACATATGTCTCCTATAATCCACCCAAAACTATTCTTTTTTGTTTTCTCTTTTTCTTGGCAGATTGGTAACACTGGACAAGTCGGATATCCTTGCTTGGATCCTTTTAAAGTTGCCCGATAAACTGCTGAGAGTTGATCTCTCCTCTTGTCCAAAGGTTTTTCGTTCATTTTTACTTGTAATACTGGCACTAGGGTTGATGTAGTAGCTCCACAACATAACCTTAAAGCCTGTGACTGGATCCGGTCTATTTTCCCAAGTCATGTTTTTGAAGCAGATTGGTAAATAATGCATCCGTAATCAATAACAGATGGAATTAAAGTTATAAATATATACATGTATTGTTTTCAACGTTAACCTATCAGCCCCCCAATCATTACCCCTCAAAGCCCTCATTATATTTAACACCTTTTTACTTTTTCCCCTATTTTTTTATTTTCCGGAAGGAACACTCCTGAAGGAATAAATAAAGTACTATCTAATCTAATCTAATCAAATCTATTTTGCTGATGTGAGTTGACTAGTTCATATTTTTATCAAACCATATTCCTAAATATTTAAATACTTGTACCTCTTCTATATTTTCACCTTAGAGTTTTTATTTGGAGCTTGTTTGGTACTTTTGTCTTTGTAAAATGTATGACTTTTGTCTTTCCAACAGAGAATCTTAAACCTCAAGCCGTTCCCCAGTCTTGAACATTATTTACCACTTTGTTAGTTTTTTGATTATTTCTTTTGACTCTAAATAATATACTAGTCTTTCATTAATCTTTTTTTTTTTTCCATTACTTTTCCCCAAATTTATAATTTCCTGCCTCTTCCGGGTCTTACCCTGACTTGCATATTGGAATTGTTACCGCTAATTTTCCCCTCTGCCGGTCATTTTCCTTCTTCATATATCCTGTCATATCATTTCAAGACCACTTCTTTGACGATGCTACCTAAGTTTTTGATCATTTGATAACCCGCTAGGTCTTTCCCCGGTGACGTATTTTTAACCTTTTTCAAAATTCGAACCATTTCATTCAAAGAAAATGTCATATCCATAGTGTTGGTAAAGCTATTATCGTTGTCTTCCATCATTTCCCCAATATTTAAACTCATTGTTTTTTCTCTCTTTTGTTTTTCCACATTTCTCAAATTATCATTACTGTGCACTTTAACACATTTTTTTTGCTAAAGGTTCTGCTGTTTCTTTACCCGTGACTACATCTTCTTTAATAAATGTGGCACATCATCCTCTTTACCCTTCATTCCTATCTTTACGAATCGTTATATATCCTTTTATTATAAAGTTAAATTTTGGCTTCAGCCCTGTTTCTTGAATACAAATTATACGTGGTTTAGTTTTCATATTTTTAATATATCCCTTTAATTCATGTTCGGTTGCTATCAAACTTCTGGCATTCCACCGGACCATTAACAGGGTGTTGGAATGTGGTAACATGACTCCGTCACGTCTACTCTCCGTAGTACAGCTTGCACCCGGTACCAAGATAGTTCTTTCAACAACTTTGATGCTGCTTTGACAATTATTTTGATCTTCTCAGTCTTATTTTTACTTTCATTTTGTATCAAAGCTGAGTTGTGCTCTCTGGTTTATTTTGCAAATGAACCGACAGAACATGATCATGTACAAGACTCGCCTACCCACAATGCACTGCAACCCAACGCTCCTGGTCGGATGTTTTTTTCGGGGTTCATGGAGAGATGCGGTAAAGAGTGGTAGCCAAGACACACGGTCACACACGGTCACACACGGTCACACACGGTCACACACGGTCACACACGGTCACACTCGGCAATTATTTTGACCTGGGGAGCAGATATAGAGGAAAAAAAATTTGTCTGGGGGGCCGGGATATCTGATTTTCAGGTACAAAAAACTTCACAATGACACAAAATAAACACAACAGTTAAACCTCACACTAAAAAACAAGACATTGACTTGTACGTTCAAAAGACAGAATAGAACAAGTCAAGACATGCAATGCCATCTACAAAATGTTATGTAAATGTTAGTCATTACACACGCAGCTATGGTTTTGATGTATTTGTTACAGACATGTTTACGTCAAGTAACATCACATGGTTCCATTTGCACCTTTCAACAAATCTGAAAAGGAATATTAAGAAGTAAAACTTATATTTAATCCTACCTCTTCTCCGAGCACACGGTGACCGTACATACGGGTCGAAAAATGTTGACCTAATTCAGCATTTCTCAAAGTGTGGGGAATAGAGACATGACAGGTGGGGCGCGAGGAAAGGGAGGAAATTTTTTATTTTTGATTTTTTTTTTACTATGCTTTCATTTTCTATACACACTGTAAATCACTTTGTGATTCTGTCTGTGAAATCCGCCGTATAAATAAATGTAAATTACTTATTTTTCCTGTAGGCTTTAAATTTCTCGGCAGGAGCGAAAGTTTGACAGACATAGCAACAGTAACTTTTGCAGGCAGGGCTAAGAGGAACAAACTTTCGCGCGGATGGGTAGCAGGCTAATGTGCGGACCACAATTACACAAAATGGATACATTTGCAACTCGCACCTCAAAGGTCTGCGGAGAAACAAAAATATGACGGGTCTAATCAAACAAAAAGTCAACCTAAAAGAAAATATGGCGAAGGGTATCTTGCTCTTGGATTCACGGCAGCGGAGGTGGGGGCAGAGGAGAGACCCCTGTGTGTTCTTTGTCTAAAACGGCTAGCAGCAGACAGCCTGAGACCCAACAAAGCAAAGAGACAACTCGAGACCACACATGATGTCCAATAAATTGTTTTGTTGGGGCGATGGGGGTAGGTGGGCCTTGAGTGTAAAGTGGTGATGACAGAAAAAAAAAAGTTTGAGAAGCCCTGACCTAATTGTACGGATCTCACTTTAAACGGCAAACCGATCATTTAAATGTTTTCACTTTGAATATGAAACGAGGAGTAAAATGTACAATATTATCAATTATTTCACAAGGACATGTTTTAAGGATATTGTACAGTATCATTAAATCTAAAATGAATGTGATCACTTTCAGGATCATTTTATTTTTAGCCAGTAAACAACTGTTATGTACTTTTGAATCGGGTTTTCAAAAAAAAAAAAAGGGAGGGACAATCAAGGATCAACAATGGCACGACTTTCACTAACTTGCGTGAGGTCAAAAGACAAGAGATTTTAGACCAATGCTGCTTTGGATCTGTTCCTGCTAAACTAGTAAGTGACTTTCAATGCTCAAATCAGAATAATAATACTAATTTTAGCTACTGGAAATTTGTGTGGTAGCAATAAATACCCACCAGCGCGATACTTTGCAGTTCCACACTGACCAACCACGCAACAAACTCAAAAGAACTGTACAAGGAAAAACAATGCAGTGACTTCAAACTGCAAATATAAGGTTTGAGTAAAATATGTAGGTTGGTGTGAATGTTGTCCGTCTATGTTGACCCTGCAATGAGGGGGCGACTTGTCCAGGGTGTACACCTCCTTCCACCCGATTGTAGCTGAGATAGGCGCCAGCGACCCCCACGTCCCCAAAAGGGAATAAGTGGTAGAAAACGAATGTAGGTTCCTACTGTGGAAAGTTCAGTAATACAGAATCATTGTGGCATTATCGTGTCAGTTGGACGCTATATGCGCTAGTCCTCATGGTAAATGTGGTTTTCCTTTTGGGAAAACGCCATCGCTTTGGTTCACTGGTGCGGCCAATATAAACCAAAACTGAAAATTCTTAAGTGGGGCTTTAAGTAGAGTTTATAAATCTTGTATCTGTGCCACATATAGCCTTATTTCAGTGTCAACAGTCTCCAGCTTACTTGCTACACATGTTTTGGCTCTGCCCATCCCTGTGCAGTTATTGGACCGACATTTTTAATACTTTGTCTGATGTTGTAATTACCTACTAGGCCTTCTTTGCCTTTATTTGTTGTTGTATCTTTATGTTAGCAATTGGGACTTTTTGAATGAAATTGTCTGTGGCTCCATGTTAACGAAGTTGCCTGTACTATTTGACTGATGCATTTTATTGATTGATTTATTAGCAGTAATTGCACAAAGGCATTCTTCTTCTTTTAGTTTTCTGACAGCACGTAGGCGTTCGCATCAACTTTCGTCTTTTTAACAAATGGGTAAAGGGGGAATGATGTATGCCGTAAAACTAGTTGGCACATTTAATATTTAATAATAATGAATATTGTAAAATTCTATAATTTTTGTTATTTAAAGGGGAAAACCCGATTCAAAAGTACATAACAGTTGTTTACTGGCTAAAAATAAAATGATCCTGAAAGTGATCACATTCATTTTAGATTTAATGATACTGTACAATATCCTTAAAACATGTCCTTGTGAAATAATTGATAATATTGTACATTTTACTCCTCGTTTCATATTCAAAGTGAAAACATTTAAATGATCGGTTTGCCGTTTAAAGTGAGATCCGTACAATTAGGTCAGGGCTTCTCAAACTTTTTTTTTTCTGTCATCACCACTTTACACTCAAGGCCCACCTACCCCCATCGCCCCAACAAAACAATTTATTGGACATCATGTGTGGTCTCGAGTTGTCTCTTTGCTTTGTTGGGTCTCAGGCTGTCTGCTGCTAGCCGTTTTAGACAAAGAACACACAGGGGTCTCTCCTCTGCCCCCACCTCCGCTGCCGTGAATCCAAGAGCAAGATACCCTTCGCCATATTTTCTTTTAGGTTGACTTTTTGTTTGATTAGACCCGTCATATTTTTGTTTCTCCGCAGACCTTTGAGGTGCGAGTTGCAAATGTATCCATTTTGTGTAATTGTGGTCCGCACATTAGCCTGCTACCCATCCGCGCGAAAGTTTGTTCCTCTTAGCCCTGCCTGCAAAAGTTACTGTTGCTATGTCTGTCAAACTTTCGCTCCTGCCGAGAAATTTAAAGCCTACAGGAAAAATAAGTAATTTACATTTATTTATACGGCGGATTTCACAGACAGAATCACAAAGTGATTTACAGTGTGTATAGAAAATGAAAGCATAGTAAAAAAAAAATCAAAAATAAAAAATTTCCTCCCTTTCCTCGCGCCCCACCTGTCATGTCTCTATTCCCCACACTTTGAGAAATGCTGAATTAGGTCAACATTTTTCGACCCGTATGTACGGTCACCGTGTGCTCGGAGAAGAGGTAGGATTAAATATAAGTTTTACTTCTTAATATTCCTTTTCAGATTTGTTGAAAGGTGCAAATGGAACCATGTGATGTTACTTGACGTAAACATGTCTGTAACAAATACATCAAAACCATAGCTGCGTGTGTAATGACTAACATTTACATAACATTTTGTAGATGGCATTGCATGTCTTGACTTGTTCTATTCTGTCTTTTGAACGTACAAGTCAATGTCTTGTTTTTTAGTGTGAGGTTTAACTGTTGTGTTTATTTTGTGTCATTGTGAAGTTTTTTGTACCTGAAAATCAGATATCCCGGCCCCCCAGACAAATTTTTTTTCCTCTATATCTGCTCCCCAGGTCAAAATAATTGCCGAGTGTGACCGTGTGTGACCGTGTGTGACCGTGTGTGACCGTGTGTGACCGTGTGTGACCGTGTGTCTTGGCTACCACTCTTTACCGCATCTCTCCATGAACCCCGAAAAAAACATCCGACCAGGAGCGTTGGGTTGCAGTGCATTGTGGGTAGGCGAGTCTTGTACATGATCATGTTCTGTCGGTTCATTTGCAAAATAAACCAGAGAGCACAACTCAGCTTTGATACAAAATGAAAGTAAAAATAAGACTGAGAAGATCAAAATAATTGTCAAAGCAGCATCAAAGTTGTTGAAAGAACTATCTTGGTACCGGGTGCAAGCTGTACTACGGAGAGTAGACGTGACGGAGTCAT
>NC_084632.1:567192-587192 GCF_033978795.1 Nerophis ophidion
GAAAGCGAAAGTCCTCACATGTCCTGCATGCAGCTTGGACAAAATGCTGACTTGACCATTTCTTCTCGTCTTCTCCACGCCTGAAGTCATAGGTAATAACGAATGAAGTCATTGGTAATAAATAATAAAGTCATGTTTGATTAAAAAAGAAAGCAAAAAGTCAGCGGCAGATGGCAGGCAGGCAGGCCGAGGAAGGAGCTCGAAGTTGGGGCACAGCAGCGGACGACGGGCGCCTGGAAGTGTGATAATTGATATGTAAGAGATGACGTCATGAAAGTGGGTTTAAGACTTTTGCAAAAGGTGCATGTTGCAGGAAGAATGTTGAAGGCTCACATGAAGAAGTCGGCCTGCTTGGCGGAGAAGGTCCTGCCGGCCAACTTCTCGTACTTGTCCTTGTAAAGGTCACGCTCCTTGGCCAGGCGCGCCACGTCCTGCTTCAACTGCTCCACCTGGTTCTGCAGGCTGGACTTCTCGCTCTCCAACATGTGGCGCTGCTGCACGCGCTTGAAGCGGCAAGACTGCGCGTAGCCGCGGTTCTTCAGCGTGCGTCGTTTCTGCTTCAGGCGGATCACCTCCTCCTTGCTGAAGCCGCGCAGTTGCCGGTTCAACTCCCGCACCGTCATGCTCACCAGCTGCTCGTCCGAGAAGCGCTCCTCCAGGCGGGCGTGGTGGTGGTGGTGGTGGTGGTGGTGCCCCGGGTGGTGGTGGTGGTGGTGGTGCGAGGCCGCGCTCAGGTCCTCCCCGGCGTACTGCTGGCCGCGGAAGCCGTCATAGGCCTGCGGGTGGAGGTGGTGGTGCTGCGCGTTGCCGATCAGGGCCTCCACCGCGTCCTCCGGGGTCAGGTTGAGCGCCTCCGGGTTGATGTGATGCTGGTAGCCGGGGATCCAGTACAGCTCGTCCAGCGGAGGCTTCCCGCCGCTCCCCCCGTTCACTCCTCCTCCTCCTCCTCCTCCTCCGCCTCCTCCGCCTCCTCCGCCCGCCGCCACCGAGAGGTTCTGTCCGGGCTGCGCGCCCCCGGGACTGGCGTCGCAGAAGCTGGGCGAGGACGGCACCGAGGAGCAGGGCGTGCTGATGGGCGTGGAGGACAGCGAGCCCGACGGCAGCCGGTGACAATAACGCTCGGCCTCCGGCGGCTCCTTCTTCACCTCGAACTTCATCAGGTCGAAGTCGTTGACGTAGTCGATGGCCAGCGGGCTGCTGGGCAGCTGCGCGCTCAGAGCGAGGTCGGCGGCGGACATCTTCAGTCCATGCGGGCTCACACTCGCCGCCCCACCTGCCTTGCTCAGGGAGCCGCCAGCCGCCAGCCAAGCCTCTATATTTGGGGGGGAATACGCGCCTCGACTTGTCCAGCTGCCAGTTTGCGTCTTCTTGTTGACAACGACAAGCTTTAATAGCCGGACCCCCCTGACGCTGAAACCCGAACCCGGAGGAAGCCTGCCTTGTCCTCGCTTCACCTCCGCGGCATGCCGGGCCTCCGCAGACTCACCCGCAACTTTGCAACTCGCGGCGGGAAAACTAAGGTCCGCCCGTCAAAAAAGAAAAGAAAAAGGTGCGTGCGTAAAAAGAGTCCCGGGGGTCCAGGTAAGTGCACAGAACCCGGATGAGAGTCCGGGTCCGGTCTTGCTGAGTCCAGATGAGGGCAAGCAGACTTCTACTTACAGGTGATGTCCTGTGACGTCATCAACCCCCTTCCCCGGGCCTGGCTCGTGCATGTGGAGCCAACACGCACGCGGTGGCTGAGGAGCAGTGAGGAGGTGAGAAGATGGAGGAGGACTTTTTAAAACAAGTCTGACGGCCGAGGGGAGGAGACAGCGGCCCTTATTTGCGCCGGCCTATGGCGGGACAGCCAAGCTCGCCGGGAACTGCCGAGCGTGGCCGAGCGGAGCCGAGCGGAGCCGAGCGGAGCCGAGCGTGGCCGAGCGGAGAGGAGAACAGGGGGCCCGCAAATTTTCGCCCTCTAGTGGTGGAAAGGTGCACTGCACACTTAAAGTGGAACACGTGCGCTTCAAACAATTGGAGAAAAATAATACAACATTTATCCATCCATCCATTTTCTACCACTTGTCCCTTTTGGGGTCGCTGGCACCTATCTCAGCTGCATTCAGGCGGAAGGCAGCGTACACCCTGGACAAGTCGCCACCTCATTGCAGGTAAAACATTTATATTATTTTAATTACTTTAACAATCAGTAGACAAAATATGACTTTTTTGCCTTTTAGTATTTTTTTCACTGTATTTTGGCCTTACGTTTGGTTTTCTCACTCCCTTATGTTTTCTTCTAAAATGTTTTGACGAAAAAGGGCATAAAAACTTTAATATTTTGATTAATCACATTAATCATAGTTGACCACATCGCCGATTTTTGCCGACATAATAGACTTAGACTCCGACAAACTTTATCGATCCACAACATAAATTGTTTCACACACTAGCTCAGTTTCAAAGGATGGAAAGGGTAAAGATGGAAGTGATAATGCAGGTAAAAAGTAGACAAAAAATGTACCAGAGCACGGGGCAACCCACCCCAGGTCACCCTAGGTCACCCCGGGTCACCCCATGTCTCCCCAGGTCCCCCCGTGACACCCCAAGTCACCCCAGGTCACCCCAGGTCACCCTATGTCACTCCGGGTCACCCCATGTCACCCCATGTCACCCCAAGTCACCCCAGGTCACCACAGGTCACCCCAGGTCACCCTAAGTCACCCCAGGTCACCCTATGTCACCCCAGGTCACCCCGTGTCACCCCATGTCACCCTAAGTCACCACAGGTCACCCCAGGTCACCCTAAGTCACCACAGGTCACCCCAGGTCTCCCCAGGTCACCCTAAGTCACCACAGGTCACCCCAGGTCCCCCCAGGTCACCCTAAGTCACCCCAGGTCACCCCAAGTCACCCCAGGTCACCCCAGGTCACCCTAAGTCACCCCAGGTCACCCCAAGTCACCCCAAGTCACCCTAAGTCACCCCAGGTCACCCCAAGTCACCCCAGGTCACCCCAGGTCACCCTAAGTCACCCCAGGTCACCCCAAGTCACCCCAAGTCACCACAGGTCACCCCAGGTCACCCCACCCAAGTCGGCCACCGCAGGACCGCCCAACACGGCAGCACAGGGTTATGGGAACCACCGACCCCAACCACAAGGACCCCAACGATGAAGATGGAACAACCAGCAACCACCCTGTCGAATCCGCCCCGATAAAATAAAATACAATATATTTAAAAATAATAATAATAATAATAATTATATATTTAAAAAAAGACATTCTGACACACAAGGTGACCAGCAGCTGGCCGACTTGCAGGACCTTGGAATACATTGCAGAACCAAACTAGCACAATAAACACAAGGACTAGACCCAGCGGGCCCCAACCAAGATGGACACCCGGAGGGGATGGACGGTGGGACCCAGGAGCTCTGGACACAGCCTGGATGCAGTAGCCTGGGGCCCCGACCCCCGCCTGACAAGCAAGCCCAGAGCATACCCCCAGAAATATACACACACATTATATATATATATATATATATATATATATATATATATATATATATATATATATATATATATATATATATATATATATATATATATATATATACACATTATATATATATATATATATATATATATATATATATATATATATATATAATGTGTATATATATATATATATATATATATATATATATATATATATATATATATATATATATATATATATATATATATATATATATATATATATACACATTATATATATATATATATATATATATATATATATATATATATATATATATATAATGTGTATATATATATATATATATATATATATATATATATATATATATATATATGTTTGTGTATATGTATATATGTGTATATATATATATATATATATATATATATATATATATATATATATATATATATATATATATATATATATATATATATATATATATATATATATATATATATATATATATATATGAGTGAAGTGCAGTGAGGTTCATGGCTGGTGAGGCACTGACTTCATCACAGTCAGATTTACAAACATATGAACCATAAAGAGTATTTTATTCACCATTTGATTGACAGCAGTTAACAAATGATGTTTAAAAACACATCCCAACATTCTTTACACACACAAACTGTAGCACACAAAAAAGCACATTTAATAAAAACAAAATGTTATATAGTCTTACCTTTACTTATAAATGAAGTCCATGCTCAGCTCCTTCTGAACAAAAGCATCGATAACTTGTTTAAAGAAGTCTTCTTTATCTTTCTTTAGTTGTCAAAGTCTCTCTGTCTCGATGGAGATTACTGCCTGGAGCAAACCTTTCAGCTCCAGCGTTGGTCTTCCTTTACTTGTTACCTCCTGCTTGGATTGAAAGTCCAGTTTAGAAAAGTGTTTTATTTGAGATATGTAATCCTGCTTGTAAAAAGAGGACAACATAAAGGATGGCTGAAGCTACACTTGACTTGCTAACTGTAGTTTGTTGTCACTTTTTCTGCAGCCAAGTTGTTGCAAGAATGATCTCTGGCATCACTAGCGCCCTCTGCCACCAGGAGGCGGGAGAACAGGAGCCTCACAGTGTGTCTTTGCAGCAGTTTTATGATTGGCCAGCACAAGAAATATGTTCCACACATACAGTTGTTGACAAAATACACTGTACATTATATACCTCAGCTAACTAAACTAGGAAATGTATAATATCATTCATATAGCAATATGCTCTCACTGCACAGCAGCCAGCAGTTAGCAGAGTCATTGCCATGGTGACAGGGGAGGCTCAGCTGGCTGCTGCCTCACCGCAAGTCATTCTCAGTGTTTGAACGCAAATGTGAAAATTCAGCCATTTTGAAAAAAAAAAGATCTAAAACTGGTGAAGTAAAATGGAAAATAACTTAAAAAGTATAATCACTGGATACATATAACAATTTCATTAATATTTTTTCTTTACATGATGGCACATGAGGCCCCGCCCCACCTGCCATATATACATATAGATATATATATATATGTATATATATATATATATATATACATATATATATATATATGTATATATATATATATATATATATATATATATATATATATATATACACACTCATATATATATTTGTATATATATATATATATATATATATATATATACATATATATATATATATATATATACACACACTCATATATATATATATATATGTATATATATATATATATATATATACATATATATATATATATGTATATATATATATATATATATATATATATATATATATATACACACTCATATATATATTTGTATATATATATATATATATATATATATATATATACATATATATATATATATATATATACACACACTCATATATATATATATATATGTATATATATATATACATATATATATATATATATATATATACACACTCATATATATATTTGTATATATATATATATATATATATATATATGAGTGTGTGTGTATATATATGTATATATATATACATATATATATATATATATATATACACACACTCATATATATATATATATATGTATATATATATATATATATATATATATATATATATAAACCCCGTTTCCATATGAGTTGGGAAATGGTGTTAGATGTAAATATAAACAGAATACAATGATTTGCAAATCCTTTTCAAGCCATATTCAGTTGAATATGCTACAAAGACAATATATTTGATGTTCAAACTCATAAACATTTTTTTTGCAAATAATCATTAACTTTAGAATTGATGCCAGCAACACGTGACAAAGAAGTTGGGAAAGGTGGCAATAAATACTGCTAAAGTTGAGGAATGCTCATCAAACACTTATTTGGAACATCCCACAGGTGTGCAGGCTAATTGGGAACAGGTGGGTGCCATGATTGGCTATAAAAGCAGCTTCCATGAAATGCTAAGTAATTGACAAACAAGGATGGGGTGAGGGTCACCACTTTGTAAGCAAATTGTCAAACAGTTTTAGAACAACATTTCTCAACGAGCTATTGCAAGGAATTTAGGGATTTTACCATCTACGGTCCGTAAAATCATCAAAAGGTTCAGAGAATCTGGAGAAAACACTGCATGTAAGCGATGACATTATGTACCTTTGAACCCTCAAGCGGTACTGCATCAAAAACGACATCAGTTTGTAAAGGATATCACCACATGGGCTCAGGAACACTTCATAAAACCACTGTCAGTAACTACAGTTTGTCGCTACATCTGTAAGTGCAAGTTAAAACTCTACTATGCGAAGCGAAAGCCATTTATCAACAACACCCAGGAACACTGCCAGCTTTTCTGGGCCCGAGCTCATCTAAGATGGACTGTTATGATGCACACGCCATCTGCTTCTCCCTCCCCAGCAGTAGCACCTAGAGGCCCCGCTGTTCGCACAGCAAGACACGCCCCCGCACGTGCCGCGCAGACTGCAGCCATGCGCCTCCACAGCTGCCGACAATCACCTATCAACGCAGCTGGTCTTGACGAGAGGCAGCGGCATAAAAACTCACGCCACTGACTGCTCCATGCCGGAACAACCTTTTGATTCAGTAAGCTTCACGGCTCTGGCTCCTCACCTGTGTCCCTCTCTCTTGCTCGTTTTGTCTCCCTCGTGCCTAGTTCTTATCTGTCCTTGTCGTCTGCTATTCCCACAGTACCTCCGTGTCTCTGCAGTGAGCGGTGCGTCTCACCTGCTAAATTCTTTCCCCGGACTCTGACTGCCTCCCTGGACCCTCGACCCCCCGCGCTTGCACCTGGATCTCTGGACGTCTCTCTCTTGCCCCCACGGACCTCGCTAGGATTTTGGACCTCTCTCGCTTCACCCTTCTGGACCTGTTTGCTACTGCAATCAACACACACTTACAACAACCCCAGGTAACTTATATTTGAGTAACTTCCACACATAGCCTTGCATCCACACACATAGTTGCATACACACCCCATGTACTCATCAAGCCAAAATAAAACCTTTGAGCTAGACCTCCTGATGTCGTGCCGTCTCCTTCCCCCAGTATAAACGTAACAGTTTGTTCCGGCCATGATGGAACCAGACGGCACGCAGATATTTCAAGCCACCCCTCTGTCCCGAGCCCCCTCGACACCTGAGATGTCTGCCATGTCGACAGTACTCCAGCAACACCAGAATCGTTTTTCCGAATTGGAGGACCATCTGAATGTCTCCATCTCTCGCCTGCAGGCTAGAGTGAACACCCTCAGTCCAAACCAGGTGACATTCTCCACGCCTGACACGAGCACCCCAACGACACCTTCCCTAGGGGGTCAGCCTCAACTTCGGGAACCCAAGATTGCCAGTCCTAAATCTTTCGAGGGGACTTTGAACTTTGCAGAGGTTTCCTGGTACAGTGTGAGTTAATATTTCAACACCAACAGTCTCGTTATGCTACAGATGGTGCTAAGATAGCATTCATGTTTTCACTGCTTTCCGGTCCGGCATTGAAGTGGGCCACAGCAGCTATTAATAAGACTTTGGGACTGAGCTCCGATTACGTTGCTTTTCGTACTGAGTTCCTCGCAGTCTTCAACCACCCAGTCGATGCTGGGGACGCCGCCACAAGGCTGCACACAATCCGGCAGGGCTCCCGCTCCGTAGCCGCTTACACTCTAGAGTTCCGCACTCTGGCAGCTGACAGCGAATGGGGAGACAAGGCACTACAGAGCGCTTACAGGAGAGGCCTTAGCGAGACCATAAAGGACGGCTTGCTGCGGGACCGACCTTCCTCCTGCCGGGAGCTCATCGAGTTGGCCCTGCTTTTCGACCAAAGACTGTTGGAACGTGCCGCAGAAAGAGACCAAAACCCCTCCAGCTTCACATTGACACCCCTACCTCGACCTGCCGACCGTTGTCTTGCAGGACAGACATTTCCCCCGACTATGTCCCCTGCTACTATCACGGAGCCGATGCAGATAGGCAGGTCTCGATTGTCGACTGAGGAATGGGAGAGAAGATTCCGGCAACGTCTCTGCCTCTACTGCGGCCTTGCGGACCACATCATCCGCCACTGTCCTTCGCGACCGAGGGACCTGGCTCCCCAACCAAGAGGTATGCTGGTGAGCCATACCGCCGTCCCCACCTTAAAGAGGGAGAGAATGGATCCTGGCATACTGTTTCCTGCGACCTTGGCCTGGAACTCGAGGACATTATCAGTTGGGGCCTATTTGGACTCCGGGGCAGACGACAGCTTTATCGACTTTGAATATGCACGAAGAACCGGGATCCCCATGGTTCCTCTCGATACCTTCCTCTCCGCTCAAGCTTTGGACGGACACCCTTTAGGTCCCATCAAACACCGCACTATACCCCTGTCATTGACCCTCTCAGGCAACCATACTGAGACCATCAGCCTCTGGGTACTGGATGCCCCATTAGCCCCCTTTATCCTCGGCCGCTCCTGGCTTTGTCAGCACGACCCCCATATATCCTGGTCATCTGGCAGAATACTGGCATGGAGCACTTCCTGCCACGCGCACTGCCTCAGGTCTGCAGTAGCTCCCCCTTGCAGACTCAAGCCCACTTCACCACCTCCCGATCTATCCCGTGTTCCTTTGGCGTACCATGACCTGGCGGCTGTCTTCAGCAAGGAACAAGCTCTTTCTCTTCCACCCCACAGACCCTATGACTGCGCGATTGACCTGATCCCCAACGCGGTCCTCCCGTCCAGCCGTCTGTATAATCTGTCCCTCCCTGAGAAGCAAGCCATGAGTGACTACATCTCTGAGTCTCTCACCTCCGGAATCATCACCCCATCCAAGTCACCGGTGGCAGCAGGGTTTTTTTTTGTTAACAAGAAGGACGGTTCTTTAAGACCCTGTATTGACTACCGACAACTCAATTGCATTACCGTTAAGAACAAATACCCATTACCCCTCCTGAGCTCATCCTTTGAGCCCCTCGCCCCTGCCACCATTTTCACAAAGTTGGATTTACGTAATGCCTACCACCTGGTGCGCATCAAGGAGGGTGATGAGTGGAAAACGGCATTCAATACTCATCTGGGCCATTTTGAGTACAGAGTCATGCCGTTCGGGCTCACAAACGCACCTGCTGTCTTCCAAGCCCTTGTGAACGACATTCTAAGAGACATGATCGATCGGTTTGTTGTTGTTTACTTGGATGACATTCTAATTTTTTCTAAGGATCTACAGGAGCATCACCGACACGTCCGCGTCGTTCTTCAGCGACTCCTGGAAAACCGCCTCTTCGTGAAAGCCGAGAAATGTGAGTTTCACGCAACATCTGTTGACTTTCTGGGCTTTATCATTGAAAGCGGTCATATCAAGGCTGACCCCAAGAAGGTGGAAGCAGTAGTGGAGTGGCCCAAGCCTTCTACTCGGACGGAGCTAAGGCGCTTCCTGGGATTTGCGGGATTTTACCGACGGTTCATTAAGGATTTCAGTAAGGTGGCCGCACCACTCCATGCTCTCACATCTACCAACATTCCCTTTCAGTGGACCCCAGAGGCCGGGAGGGCCTTTTGGAGCCTCAAGAGGAGTTTTGTCTCTGCCCCTATCCTTGTTCATCCTGACCCAGACTGCCCATTTATTGTTGAGGTGGACGCCTCCGATTCAGGGATTGGGGCGGTGTTGTCTCAGCGCTCCAGGTTAGATAACTGTATCCATCCCTGTGCTTATTTTTCCAGACGCCTTTCGCCTGCAGAACGTAACTATGATGCTGGTAACAGGGAGTTGCTGGCAGTCCACGGCGCTTTGACAGAGTGGAGACACTGGCTTGAAGGGGCCAAACACCAATTTCAGGTCCTCACAGATCACCGCAACCTCCTGCATGTCCGGTCAGCTAGAAGGCTGAATGACCGTCAGGCCCGCTGGTCCCAATTCTTTTGCCGGTTTGACTACGTCCTCTCGTACAGGCCGGGCTCCCGCAATACTAAGGCTGATGCCTTGTCCCGGAAATTCTCGGAGGAGCCCGCCTGCACCGTCTCTCAAGAAACCATCATTCCTCCGGCCCGAATTATCGGCATGGTCACCTGGGAAGTGGAGAACCAGGTTCAGCGTGCCCTGCGCTCCAATCCCGGACCTAGGGGCGGACCCCCCAACAAGCTTTTTGTTCCCCGAGAACTACGCGCCAAGGTTCTGGACTGGGGGCATTCCAGCATCATCGCCTGCCATCCGGGATTCCAACGCACACTCTCCTTCATTCGACGGCGGTTCTGGTGGCCGTCGATGGCTTTGGATATACGTGAGTTTATCGCAGCATGCAGTACCTGTTCTCGTAACAAGTCTTCCCACAGACCGCCGGCGGGCCTGCTGTGCCCCCTAACTGTCCCCGGTCGTCCCTGGTCACACATCGCGCTGGATTTCATCACTGGATTTCCCTCATCCCGAGGTAACACCACCATCCTTACCATCGTTGATCGCTTCTCCAAAGCCGCACATTTTGTCCCTCTGCCTAAACTTCCCTCTTCTTCCGAGACGGCCGACCTCCTTACCACTCACGTGGTTAAGCAGCATGGCATTCCCATGGACATTGTGTCTGACCGTGGCCCCCAGTTCACTTCCCGGTTGTGGCAGTCATTTTGTAAGGGGATTGGGGCTACGGTCAGTCTTACATCAGGATACCACCCACAGAGTAACGGCCAAGCAGAGAGGACAAACCAATGTGTTGAGACCATGCTACGCTGTGTTACAGCCCGCCAACCTGCCTCTTGGAGCAAGTTCTTGCCCTGGGTCGAGTTCGCCTACAATTCTATGAAGAGCTCGGCCACAGGTTTGTCACCATTCGAGTGCTCCCTCGGTTACCAACCCCCTATATTCCCCCAACAAGAGGCCGAAGTGGCCCTCCCTTCTTCTCGTAGGCACATCAAGAAATGCCGTCAGATTTGGAAAACCGCCCGTGCTGCCCTGTTGAGGGCCTCCGAAAGAATGTGCCGCAGTGCCAACCGGCGGCGCATTCCGGCTCCATCCTACACTCCTGGACAACAAGTCCTGTTACGGGCCAAAGACCTCCACCTACAGGTACCTTCCCGTAAACTTGCACCGCGGTTTGTAGGACCATATACGGTGGAGGCCATCATCAACCCAGCATCTGTTCGTCTGTCTCTTCCCCCCTCAGTGAAGCGACATCCGGTGGTCCATGTATCCCAAATTAAGCCTGTTTGTAGTTCTCCACTTTCTTCCCCTGACCCTATTCCGCCCCCTCCTAGAATTCTGGATAACGGTGACCCAGTTTGGACCGTCAAGGAGATCCTTGGGGTCCGTCGGCAAGGTAGGGGTCTGGTATTTTTGGTAGATTGGGAGGGTTATGGTCCAGAGGATAGATCCTGGGTGCCGGCCTCCTACCTTGCTGATCCCTCCCTTCTGAAGAACTTCTATCAAGCCAACCCTGGAGCTCTCCGGCGCTCGTCGGGAGCCTCGCATAAGAGGGGGGGCACTGTTATGATGCACACGCCATCTGCTTCTCCCTCCCCAGCAGTAGCACCTAGAGGCCCCGCTGTTCGCACAGCAAGACACGCCCCCGCACGTGCCGCGCAGACTGCAGCCATGCGCCTCCACAGCTGCCGACAATCACCTATCAACGCAGCTGGTCTTGACGAGAGGCAGCGGCATAAAAACTCACGCCACTGACTGCTCCATGCCGGAACAACCTTTTGATTCAGTAAGCTTCACGGCTCTGGCTCCTCACCTGTGTCCCTCTCTCTTGCTCGTTTTGTCTCCCTCGTGCCTAGTTCTTATCTGTCCTTGTCGTCTGCTATTCCCACAGTACCTCCGTGTCTCTGCAGTGAGCGGTGCGTCTCACCTGCTAAATTCTTTCCCCGGACTCTGACTGCCTCCCTGGACCCTCGACCCCCCGCGCTTGCACCTGGATCTCTGGACGTCTCTCTCTTGCCCCCACGGACCTCGCTAGGATTTTGGACCTCTCTCGCTTCACCCTTCTGGACCTGTTTGCTACTGCAATCAACACACACTTACAACAACCCCAGGTAACTTATATTTGAGTAACTTCCACACATAGCCTTGCATCCACACACATAGTTGCATACACACCCCATGTACTCATCAAGCCAAAATAAAACCTTTGAGCTAGACCTCCTGATGTCGTGCCGTCTCCTTCCCCCAGTATAAACGTAACATGGACTGATGCAAAGTGGAAAAGTGTTCTGTGGTCTGACGCGTCCACACTTCAAATTATATTTGGAAACTGTGGACGTGGTGTCCTCCAGAACAAAGAGGAAAAGAACCATCCGGATTGTTATAGGCACAAAGTGTAAAAGCCAGCATGTGTGATGGTATGGGGGTGTATTAGTGCCCAAGGCATGGGTAACTTACACATCTGTGAAGGCACCATTAATGCTGAAAGGTACATACAGGTTTTGGAACAACATATGTTGTCATCAGAATACACCCCCATACCATCACAGTTCTTTTCCTCTTCGTTCCGGAGGACACCATGTCCACAGTTTCCAAAAAACAATTTGAAATGTGGACTCGTCAGACCACGCAACAGCTTTTCACTTTGCATCAGTCCATCTTAGATGAGCTCGGGCCGAGAGAAGATGGCCGCGTTTCTGGATGTTGTTGATAAATGGCTTACGCTTTGCATAGTAGAGTTTTAACTTGCACTTACAGATGTAGCGACCAACTGTAGTTACTGACAGTGGTTTTCTGAAGTGTTCCTGAGCCCATGTGGTGATATCCTTTACACACTCATGTCGGTTTTGATGCAGTACCACCTGAGGGATCCAAGGTCACAGGCATTCAATGTGACGTGCAGAGATTTCTCCAGATCCCTTGAACCTTTTGATGATATCATGGATTGTAGATGGTGAAATCTCCAATTTTCTTGCGACAGCTTGTTGAAAAATGTTGTTCTTAAACTGTTGGACAATTTGCTCCAACATTTGTTGACAAAGTGCTGACCCTCGCCCTCGTCCTTGTTTGTGAATGAGTGAGCATTTCATGGAAGCTGCTTTTATACCCAATCATGGCACCCACCTGTTCCCAACCAACCTGCACACCTGTGGGATGTTCCCAATAAGTGTTTGATGAGTATGCCTAAATTCTTTTTTGCCACTTTTGCCAGCTTTTTTGAAACATGTTGCAGGCATCAAATTCCAAATGAGCTAATGTTTGCAAAAAATAACAAGGTTTTCCAGCTGGAAAGTTATATATCTTGTCTTTGCATTTTATTCAAAAGAATAAATCATTGCATTCTGTTTTGATTTATTTACACAAAGTGCCAACTTCACTGCTTTTGGGGTTTGGACAACAACGAGACGATTTTTTTCAAATGTTAAACACAAATGCCTTAACGTTTAAATCCCTAACATACTTTTAATAATGTTTTATCATATCTCCAATTGTTGCTGTGGTTTGATGTAATCTTCTGAGAAGCAGGTCTGCTTCAAAGATGTCAGCCTTAAGTTGGAGATCTGCTTTGTTTGCCACGTAGTTCTCATGGCGGCCCTCGGGGGGGGGGAAAGGCTGCTGAAAAGTCTGAGGGGGTCAGGTTTAAATCCCTTATCCCCGGTATGGACTTCCTGCCCCCCCCCTGCATGTCCTGGTGAGAAACTGAGGTGTGTTGCTTGAAAGGTGGATCTGGATCTGCCAACAGTCTGCATGCAAACTGGCCTTAATTGGAAGGAAAAGCCTGCAGACCACCGCCGGGAACATCCAATCAGACGAAACCCGCACAGCCGCCGCCCGCCTCCTCACTGGCTGGCGGAAATGCCAATTGATTTTTAGCCGAGGGGAGCGCGGCCTTCAATCGATCGGTGATTGATAGATTGATGGACTCACCCGTGGTCCTCGGGGGGAACCCGGAGAGCCTCAGGAGATAGAAGCTCTTGCAGATGGAGCTAATAAAGAAAGAGTCCTCCCATTTAAAGAAGGAGCACAGGCCCCTTCGGGATTTGAACCCAAATATTTAGAAGCAGCCGACATCAAACATATGAGGATCACATGTTGAAAAATGAAAGGATGGTTTCATTTATTTTTTAGGAAACATGTCAAATAAGGACTGTGAAGTTGAACGTGTTAAGTAGGACTGGGCCATACAGCCTTTTATTATTACATCCATACTTTTAGCCTTTTATTATTAGATCCATACTTTTAGCCTTTTATTAATAGCTCCATACTTTTAGCCTTTTATTTTTAGCTCCATACTTTTAGCCTTTTATTATTAGCTCCATACTTTTAGGCCATGTCACGATACACCATATATATCTCGATTGGAAATCTCCAATAATATCGGACTGCTGATATTATCGGCCGAAAAATGCTTTAAAATGTAGTATTGTATGGTATCAGTGTCCAGAAATACAAGTTATGTCTTTTTAAGATGTCACTGTGTACACGGACGTAGGGAGAAGTACAGAGCGCCAATAAACCTTAAAGGCACTGCCTTTGTGTGCCGGCCCAATCACATAATATCTACTGCTTTTCACACACACAAGTGAATGCAATGCATACTTGGTCAACAGCCATACAGGTCACACTGAGGGTGGCCGTAACAACACCTTTAACACTGTTACAAATATGCGCCACAATGTGAACCCACACCAAACAAGAATGACAAACACATTTGAGGAGAACATCAACACCGTAACACAACATAAACACAACAGAACAAATACCCAGAATCCCTTGCAGCACTAACTCTTTTGGGGCGCTAAAATATCTTCCCCCCAACCCCCAACTCAACCCCCCACCACAACCTCCTCATGCTCTCTCAGGGAGAGCATGTCCCAAATTCCACGCTGCTGTTTTTAGACATGTTTGAAAAAAATGCTGCACTTTGTGACTTCAATAATAAATATGGCAGTGCCGTGTTGGCATTTTCTCCCCTAACTTGAGTTGATCTATTTAGTAAAACCTTGTTACATTGTTTAATGCATCCAGCGGGCATCACAACAACATGAAGCATAATAATGTGTTCATTCCACCACTCTATATATCGGTATCGGTTGATATCACCATCGGTAATTAAGAGTTGGACAATATCGGAATATTGGATATTGACAAAAAAACCATTATCGGACATTTCTAAACTGGATATTTTGCCTTAGCCTTGAATGAACACTTGATGCATATAATGACAGCAGTATGATGATTCTATGTGTCTACATTCAAACATTCTTCTTCATACTGCATTCATATATGCTACTTTTAAACTTTCATGCAGAGAAGGAAATCACAACTAAAAGTGTATTTATGAAACAGTTATTAAGCAGTGGCACAAACATTCATGTCATTTCAAAACAGAAAGTGCAAGATTGTCAGAGACATTTTAAAACAAGCTATTAGTGCACTTTTGTGCATGATGTCACTAAGATGACATATCAAAACAACACTAAATTAAAGTGCACTTTTTGTACAGAACACCACTACAATAGTAAAAAAATATATAAAGTGCACTTTTGTGCATGATGTCACTAAGATGACATATCAAAACAACACTCAATTAAAGTGCACTTTTTGTACAGAACGCCACAACAATAGTAAAAAACAAATAAAGTGCACTTTTGTGCATGATGTCACACAACATATTTCAATAATAAAAATGAGCTGCAAAATATGAAATCAAACAGTGTATGTCCTTCGTTCTGTGGTCGGTTCCTGCGGACGTTATCTCCTTCCTGTTGTTGACTATTTTTTTCATACGGTGTTGATGTGGAAATGGAAGAGGCCGGGCTCGATTGGGTCGGTGCCGGTTGCTTGGGCATTTTGTTGGCGTGACACCGGTCTGAGATGTTGACATGTAGAGTTTCAAGCACTCCTTACTCTCTAGCGGGTGACTTTTCAAATGACGCTACAAATTAATAGTGCTGCTACTTTTTGTAGCAACGCTTTTGCCGCACTAATCCTTGCCTCCATGGCAACAAATAAAGTAAGCGTCTTACAAGTAGCATTATCACTGCAGGACGAGGAATAGCTAAACCTGCTTCACTACACGCCGTAGGATACAATAGCTCACGGCTAACAGGCCAGCGCTCCTCAATGTAAACAAATGCCATGGGTGGATCTATACCTGTCCTCCACTGCAATGATACCAAGTGCAAGAGCTTATCTATTCGATACTACTATGATTACATTGATTTTTTTATCATCATAAATCCTTTTTTCCTTTTGTTAAAATGTATTTTATGTTTATAAACTCAGGAAATATGTTCCTGGACACATGAGGACTTTGAATATGACCAATGTATGATCCTGTATCTACTTGGTATCACATCCATACCTAAATGTGTGGTATCATCCAAAACTAATGTCAAGTATCAAACAACAGAAGTATAAGTGACTATTACATTTGAACAGAAGTTTATAAAGAACATGTTTAAACAGAAAGTAAGCAGATATTAACAGTAAATGACAAAATCAATTAATAATCCATTTTATACCGCTTGTCCTTCATAATGTTGACAAAATAATAGAATGATAAATGACACAATATGTTACTGCATATGTCAGCAGACTAATTAGGAGTCTTTGTTTGTTCACTTACTACTAAAAGACAAGTTGTCTTGTATGGTCAACATGTTATTTAAGGACTTCACTGAAATAAGAAACATATGTTTAATGTTCTCTAAGATTTTTTGTTAAAATAAAGACAATAATGCTTTTTGTGGTCCCCTTTATTTAGAAAAGTATGGAAAAACATTTTGGTACTGGTACCAAAATATTGGTATTGGGACAACACTAAAGTAAAACCAATTAGTTGTTTTTTTGGGCATTTTGAACCTACTTCTTATTCCAATATTGTTTGAAGATGGTGACATCATTTTTCAAGATACAAAAACTGCCAAACGTTTGTTTGAGGAAAGACACATGAGGTCAATGTCATGGGTCATAAGGTCAATGTCCTGGGTCATACGGTCAATGTCATGGGTCATAAGGTCAATGTCATGGGTCATAAGGTCAATGTCAAGGGTCATAAGGTCAATGTCATGGGTCATAAGGTCAATGTCATGGGTCATAAGGTCAATGTCATGGGTCATAAGGTCAATGTCAAGGGTCATAAGGTCAATGTCATGGGTCATAAGGTCAATGTCCCGGGTCATAAGGTCAATGTCATGGGTCATAAGGTCAATGTCATGGGTCATAAGGTCAATGTCATGGGTCATAAGGTCAATGTCAAGGGTCATAAGGTCAATGTTATGGATCATAAGGTCAATGTTATGGGTCATAAGGTCAATGTTATGGGTCATAAGGTCAATGTCATGGGTCATAAGGTCAATGTCATGGGTCATAAGGTCAATGTCATGGGTCATAAGGTCAATGTCAAGGGTCATACGGTCAATGTCATGGATCATAAGGTCAATGTTATGGGTCATAAGGTCAATGTTATGGGTCATAAGGTCAATGTCATGGGTCATAAGGTCAATGTCATGGATCATAAGGTCAATGTTTTGGGTCATAAGGTCAATGTTATGGGTCATAAGGTCAATGTCATGGGTCATAAGGTCAATGTCATGGATCATAAGGTCAATGTTATGGGTCATAAGGTCAATGTTATGGGTCATAAGGTCAATGTCATGGGTCATACGGTCAATGTCATGGGTCATACGGTCAATGTCATGGGTCATAAGGTCACTGTCATGGGTCATAAGGTCAATGTCCCGGGTCATAATGTCAATGTCATGGGTCATAAGGTCAATGTCATGGGTCATAAGGTCAATGTCAAGGGTCATACAGTCAATGTCATGGATCATAAGGTCAATGTTATGGGTCATAAGGTCACTGTCATGGGTCATAAGGTCAATGTCATGGGTCATAAGGTCAATGTCATGGGTCATAAGGTCAATGTCAAGGGTCATACAGTCAATGTCATGGATCATAAGGTCAATGTTATGGGTCATAAGGTCACTGTCATGGGTCATAAGGTCAATGTCCTGGGTCATAAGGTCAATGTCCTGGGTCATAAGGTCAATGTTATGGGTCATAAGGTCAATGTCCTGGGTCATAAGGTCAATGTTATGGGTCATAAGGTCAATGTCATGGGTCATAAAGTCAATGTTATGGGTCATAAGGTCAATGTCATGGGTCATAAGGTCAATGTCCTGGGTCATAAGGTCAATGTTATGGGTCATAAGGTCAATGTCCTGGGTCATAAGGTCAATGTCATGGGTCATAAGGGGGTCATAAGGTCAATGTCCTGGCCTGCAAAAAGTCTGACTCCAATTAAAAGTGTGTGTGTGTGGAAATGTAATAAAATGCTGCAAGTAAATCTGATCTGATTGAAGAAAGTTAAGTTGGATCAGAATTGATGAGAAGTTCTGCAATACAAGTGCTGTTGTTTTACTTGTTTGTTTTTAATAATGTCATCATTTTCTCCTCAGAGTTGAGTGAGCCCCCATTTTTATTTCATTCTGCTCGATCTAAAATTGAAACTGTTACTGGCTTCCAAAATTAATATTTTGCATTTCTTGTGTTTCTTAAAGGCAGAAAGTTGCCATTTTTGTTTCATGTATGAAATCAAGTGGTACATTTTTTTCTATTTACAGCAATGCACTGTAAAAAATATATATATATATATTGATATATATTTATATACATATAAAGTTAAGGTAGCAATGATTGTCACACACACACACACACACACACACACACACACACACACACACACACTAGGTGTGGGGAAATGTGTCCTCTGCATTTGACCCATCACCCTTGTTCACCCCCTGGGAGGTGAGGGGAGCAGTGAGCAGCAGCAGTGGCCGCGCTCGGGAATAATTTTTGGTGATTCAACCCCCAATTCTAAGCCTTGATGCTGAGTGCCAAGCAGGGAGGTAATGGATCCCATTTTTATAGTCTTTGGTATGACTCAGCCGGGGTTTGAACTCACAACTTACCCATCTCAGGGCAGACACTCTAACCACGAGGACACTGAGTATATATATATCTATATATATATACATATATATAGATATATATATGTGTATATATATATATATATATATATCTATATATATGCATATATAGATATATATATATGTATATATATATATATATATATATATATATGTATATATATGCATATATATATATATATATGTATACATGCATTTATATATATATATGCATATGTATATATATGTGTCAATCAATCAATCAATGTTTACTTATATAGCCCTAAATCACTAGTGTCTCAAAGGGCTGCACAAACCACTACGACATCCTCGGTAGGCCCACATAAGGGCAAGGAAAACTCACCCCCAGTGGGACATCGGTGACAATAATGACCCAGTGGGACGTCGGTGACAATGATGACTATGAGAACCTTGGAGAGGAGGAAAGCAATGGATGTCGAGCGGGTCTAACATGATACTGTGAAAGTTCAATCCACAATGGATCCAACACAGTCGCGAGAGTCCAGTCCAAAGCGGATCCAACACAGCAGCGAGAGTCCCGTTCACAGCGGAGCCAGCAGGAAACCATCCCAAGCGGAGGCGGATCAGCAGCGCAGAGATGTCCCCAGCCGATACACAGGCAAGCAGTACATGGCCACCGGATCGGACCGGACCCCCTCCACAGGGGATAGTGGGACATAGGAGAAAAAGAAAAGAAACAGCAGATCAACTGGTCTAAAAAGGCATTCTATTTAAAGGCTAGAGAATACAAATGGGTTTTAAGGTGAGACTTAAATGCTTCTACTGAGGTGGCATCTCGAACTGTTACCGGGAGGGCATTCCAGAGTACTGGAGCCCGAACGGAAAACGCTCTATAGCCCGCAGACTTTTTTTGGGCTTTGGGAATCACTAATAAGCCGGAGTCTTTTGAAGGCAGATTTCTTGCCGGGACATATGGTACAATACAATCGGCAAGATAGGATGGAGCTAGACCGTGTAGTATTTTATACGTAAGTAGTAAAACCTTAAAGTCACATCTTAAGTGCACAGGAAGCCAGTGCAGGTGAGCCAGTATAGGTATATATGTATGTATATATGTATATAAAGGTATATACAGTACAGGTATATATGTATGTATA
>NC_084632.1:592192-830163 GCF_033978795.1 Nerophis ophidion
GATATTGATGTTTGTTGTGCTGCATGCACATGTAACATCATATCAGGATATTGATGTTTGTTGTGCTGCATGCACAAGTAACAACATATCAGGATATTGATGTTTGTTGTGCTGCATGCACATGTAACATCATATCAGGATATTGATGTTTGTTTTGCTGCATGCACATGTAACATCATATCAGGATATTGATATTTGTTGTGCTGCATGCACATGTAACATCATATCAGGATATTGATGTTTGTTGTGCTGCATGCACATGTAACAACATATCAGGATATTGATGTTTGTTGTGCTGCATGCACATGTAACAACATATCAGGATATTGATGTTTGTTGTGCTGCATGCACATGTAAAAACATATCAGGATATTGATGTTTGTTGTGCTGCATGCACATGTAACATCATATCAGGATATTGATGTTTGTTGTGCTGCATGCACATGTAACAACATATCAGGATATTGATGTTTGTTGTGCTGCATGCACATGTAACAACATATCAGGATATTGATGTTTGTTGTGCTGCATGCACATGTAACAACATATCAGGATATTGATGTTTGTTGTGCTGCATGCACATGTAACATCATATCAGGATATTGATGTTTGTTGTGCTGCATGCACATCTAACATCATATCAGGATATTGATGTTTGTTGTGCTGCATGCACATGTAACATCATATCAGGATATTGATGTTTGTTGTGCTGCATGCACATGTGACAACATATCAGGATATTGATGTTTGTTGTGCTGCATGCACATGTAACAACATATCAGGATATTGATGTTTGTTGTGCTGCATGCACATGTAACAACATATCAGGATATTGATGTTTGTTGTGCTGCATGCACATGTAACAACATATCAGGATATTGATGTTTGTTGTGCTGCATGCACATGTAACATCATATCAGGATATTGATGTTTGTTGTGCTGCATGCACATGTAACAACATATCAGGATATTGATGTTTGTTGTGCTGCATGCACATGTAACATCATATCAGGATATTGATATTTGTTGTGCTGCATGCACATGTAACAACATATCAGGATATTGATGTTTGTTGTGCTGCATGCACATGTAACATCATATCAGGATATTGATATTTGTTGTGCTGCATGCACATGTAACATCATATCAGGATATTGATGTTTGTTGTGCTGCATGCACATGTAACAACATATCAGGATATTGATGTTTGTTGTGCTGCATGCACATGTAACAACATATCAGGATATTGATGTTTGTTGTGCTGCATGCACATGTAACATCATATCAGGATATTGATGTTTGTTGTGCTGCATGCACATGTAACATCATATCAGGATATTGATGTTTGTTGTGCTGCATGCACAAGTAACAACATATCAGGATATTGATGTTTGTTGTGCTGCATGCACATGTAACATCATATCAGGATATTGATGTTTGTTTTGCTGCATGCACATGTAACATCATATCAGGATATTGATACTTGTTGTGCTGCATGCACATGTAACATCATATCAGGATATTGATGTTTGTTGTGCTGCATGCACATGTAACAACATATCAGGATATTGATGTTTGTTGTGCTGCATGCACATGTAACAACATATCAGGATATTGATGTTTGTTGTGCTGCATGCACATGTAACAACATATCAGGATATTGATGTTTGTTGTGCTGCATGCACATGTAACATCATATCAGGATATTGATGTTTGTTGTGCTGCATGCACATGTAACAACATATCAGGATATTGATGTTTGTTGTGCTGCATGCACATGTAACAACATATCAGGATATTGATGTTTGTTGTGCTGCATGCACATGTAACAACATATCAGGATATTGATGTTTGTTGTGCTGCATGCACATGTAACATCATATCAGGATATTGATGTTTGTTGTGCTGCATGCACATCTAACATCATATCAGGATATTGATGTTTGTTGTGCTGCATGCACATGTAACATCATATCAGGATATTGATGTTTGTTGTGCTGCATGCACATGTAACAACATATCAGGATATTGATGTTTGTTGTGCTGCATGCACATGTAACAACATATCAGGATATTGATATTTGTTGTGCTGCATGCACATGTAACAACATATCAGGTTATTGATGTTTGTTGTGCTGCATGCACATGTAACATCATATCAGGATATTGATGTTTGTTGTGCTGCATGCACATGTAACAACATATCAGGATATTGATGTTTGTTGTGCTGCATGCACATGTAACATCATATCAGGATATTGATGTTTGTTGTGCTGCATGCAAACGTAACATCATATCAGGATATTGATGTTTGTTGTGCTGCATGCACATGTAACATCATATCAGGATATTGATGTTTGTTGTGCTGCATGCACATGTAACAACATATCAGGATATTGATGTTTGTTGTGCTGCATGCACATGTAACAACATATCAGGATATTGATGTTTGTTGTGCTGCATGCACATGTAACAACATATCAGGATATTGATGTTTGTTGTGCTGCATGCACATGTAACATCATATCAGGATATTGATGTTTGTTGTGCTGCATGCACATGTAACAACATATCAGGATATTGATGTTTGTTGTGCTGCATGCACATGTAACAACATATCAGGATATTGATGTTTGTTGTGCTGCATGCACATGTAACAACATATCAGGATATTGATGTTTGTTGTGCTGCATGCACATGTAACATCATATCAGGATATTGATGTTTGTTGTGCTGCATGCACATCTAACATCATATCAGGATATTGATGTTTGTTGTGCTGCATGCACATGTAACAACATATCAGGATATTGATGTTTGTTGTGCTGCATGCACATGTAACAACATATCAGGATATTGATGTTTGTTGTGCTGCATGCACATGTAACAACATATCAGGATATTGATGTTTGTTGTGCTGCATGCACATGTAACAACATATCAGGATATTGATGTTTGTTGTGCTGCATGCACATGTAACAACATATCAGGATATTGATGTTTGTTGTGCTGCATGCACATGTAACAACATATCAGGATATTGATGTTTGTTGTGCTGCATGCACATGTAACAACATATCAGGATATTGATGTTTGTTGTGCTGCATGCACATGTAACAACATATCAGGATATTGATGTTTGTTGTGCTGCATGCACATCTAACATCATATCAGGATATTGATGTTTGTTGTGCTGCATGCACATGTAACATCATATCAGGATATTGATATTTGTTGTGCTGCATGCACATGTAACATCATATCAGGATATTGATGTTTGTTGTGCTGCATGCACATGTGACAACATATCAGGATATTGATGTTTGTTGTGCTGCATGCACATGTAACAACATATCAGGATATTGATGTTTGTTGTGCTGCATGCACATGTAACAACATATCAGGATATTGATGTTTGTTGTGCTGCATGCACATGTAACAACATATCAGGATATTGATGTTTGTTGTGCTGCATGCACATGTAACATCATATCAGGATATTGATGTTTGTTGTGCTGCATGCACATGTAACAACATATCAGGATATTGATGTTTGTTGTGCTGCATGCACATGTAACATCATATCAGGATATTGATATTTGTTGTGCTGCATGCACATGTAACAACATATCAGGATATTGATGTTTGTTGTGCTGCATGCACATGTAACATCATATCAGGATATTGATATTTGTTGTGCTGCATGCACATGTAACATCATATCAGGATATTGATGTTTGTTGTGCTGCATGCACATGTAACAACATATCAGGATATTGATGTTTGTTGTGCTGCATGCACATGTAACAACATATCAGGATATTGATGTTTGTTGTGCTGCATGCACATGTAACATCATATCAGGATATTGATGTTTGTTGTGCTGCATGCACATGTAACAACATATCAGGATATTGATGTTTGTTGTGCTGCATGCACATGTAACAACATATCAGGATATTGATGTTTGTTGTGCTGCATGCACATGTAACAACATATCAGGATATTGATGTTTGTTGTGCTGCATGCACATGTAACATCATATCAGGATATTGATGTTTGTTGTGCTGCATGCACATCTAACATCATATCAGGATATTGATGTTTGTTGTGCTGCATGCACATGTAACATCATATCAGGATATTGATGTTTGTTGTGCTGCATGCACATGTAACAACATATCAGGATATTGATGTTTGTTGTGCTGCATGCACATGTAACAACATATCAGGATATTGATATTTGTTGTGATGAATGCACATGTAACAACATATCAGGTTATTGATGTTTGTTGTGCTGCATGCACATGTAACATCATATCAGGATATTGATGTTTGTTGTGCTGCATGCACATGTAACAACATATCAGGATATTGATGTTTGTTGTGCTGCATGCACATGTAACATCATATCAGGATATTGATGTTTGTTGTGCTGCATGCAAACGTAACATCATATCAGGATATTGATGTTTGTTGTGCTGCATGCACATGTAACATCATATCAGGATATTGATGTTTGTTGTGCTGCATGCACATGTAACAACATATCAGGATATTGATGTTTGTTGTGCTGCATGCACATGTAACAACATATCAGGATATTGATGTTTGTTGTGCTGCATGCACATGTAACAACATATCAGGATATTGATGTTTGTTGTGCTGCATGCACATGTAACATCATATCAGGATATTGATGTTTGTTGTGCTGCATGCACATGTAACAACATATCAGGATATTGATGTTTGTTGTGCTGCATGCACATGTAACAACATATCAGGATATTGATGTTTGTTGTGCTGCATGCACATGTAACAACATATCAGGATATTGATGTTTGTTGTGCTGCATGCACATGTAACATCATATCAGGATATTGATGTTTGTTGTGCTGCATGCACATCTAACATCATATCAGGATATTGATGTTTGTTGTGCTGCATGCACATGTAACAACATATCAGGATATTGATGTTTGTTGTGCTGCATGCACATGTAACATCATATCAGGATATTGATGTTTGTTGTGCTGCATGCACATGTAACATCATATCAGGATATTGATGTTTGTTGTGCTGCATGCACATGTAACAACATATCAGGATATTGATGTTTGTTGTGCTGCTTGCACATGTAACATCATAATAGGATATTGATGTTTGTTGTGCTGCATGCACATGTAACAACATATCAGGATATTGATGTTTGTTGTGCTGCATGCACATGTAACAACATATCAGGTTATTGATGTTTGTTGTGCTGCATGCACATGTAACATCATATCAGGATATTGATGTTTGTTGTGCTGCATGCACATGTAACATCATATCAGGATATTGATGTTTGTTGTGCTGCATGCACATGTAACATCATATCAGGATATTGATGTTTGTTGTGCTGCATGCACATGTAACAACATATCAGGATATTGATGTTTGTTGTGCTGCATGCACATGTAACAACATATCAGGATATTGATGTTTGTTGTGCTGCATGCACATGTAACAACATATCAGGATATTGATGTTTGTTGTGCTGCATGCACATGTAACAACATATCAGGATATTGATGTTTGTTGTGCTGCATGCACATGTAACAACATATCAGGATATTGATGTTTGTTGTGCTGCATGCACATGTAACATCATATCAGGATATTGATGTTTGTTGTGCTGCATGCACATGTAACATCATATCAGGATATTGATGTTTGTTGTGCTGCATGCACATGTAACAACATATCAGGATATTGATGTTTGTTGTGCTGCATGCACATGTAACAACATATCAGGATATTGATGTTTGTTGTGCTGCATGCACATGTAACAACATATCAGGATATTGATGTTTGTTGTGCTGCATGCACATGTAACAACATATCAGGATATTGATGTTTGTTGTGCTGCATGCACATGTAACATCATATCAGGATATTGATGTTTGTTGTGCTGCATGCACATGTAACAACATATCAGGATATTGATGTTTGTTGTGCTGCATGCACATGTAACAACATATCAGGATATTGATGTTTGTTGTGCTGCATGCACATGTAACAACATATCAGGATATTGATGTTTGTTGTGCTGCATGCACATGTAACATCATATCAGGATATTGATGTTTGTTGTGCTGCATGCACATGTAACAACATATCAGGATATTGATGTTTGTTGTGCTGCATGCACATGTAACAACATATCAGGATATTGATGTTTGTTGTGCTGCATGCACATGTAACAACATATCAGGATATTGATGTTTGTTGTGCTGCATGCACATGTAACATCATATCAGGATATTGATGTTTGTTGTGCTGCATGCACATCTAACATCATATCAGGATATTGATGTTTGTTGTGCTGCATGCACATGTAACAACATATCAGGATATTGATGTTTGTTGTGCTGCATGCACATGTAACATCATATCAGGATATTGATGTTTGTTGTGCTGCATGCACATGTAACATCATATCAGGATATTGATGTTTGTTGTGCTGCATGCACATGTAACAACATATCAGGATATTGATGTTTGTTGTGCTGCATGCACATGTAACATCATAATAGGATATTGATGTTTGTTGTGCTGCATGCACATGTAACAACATATCAGGATATTGATGTTTGTTGTGCTGCATGCACATGTAACAACATATCAGGTTATTGATGTTTGTTGTGCTGCATGCACATGTAACATCATATCAGGATATTGATGTTTGTTGTGCTGCATGCACATGTAACAACATATCAGGATATTGATGTTTGTTGTGCTGCATGCACATGTAACAACATATCAGGATATTGATGTTTGTTGTGCTGCATGCACATGTAACAACATATCAGGATATTGATGTTTGTTGTGCTGCATGCACATGTAACAACATATCAGGATATTGATGTTTGTTGTGCTGCATGCACATGTAACAACATATCAGGATATTGATGTTTGTTGTGCTGCATGCACATGTAACAACATATCAGGATATTGATGTTTGTTGTGCTGCATGCACATGTAACAACATATCAGGATATTGATGTTTGTTGTGCTGCATGCACATGTAACAACATATCAGGATATTGATGTTTGTTGTGCTGCATGCACATGTAACATCATATCAGGATATTGATGTTTGTTGTGCTGCATGCACATGTAACAACATATCAGGATATTGATGTTTGTTGTGCTGCATGCACATGTAACAACATATCAGGATATTGATGTTTGTTGTGCTGCATGCACATGTAACAACATATCAGGATATTGATGTTTGTTGTGCTGCATGCACATGTAACAACATATCAGGATATTGATGTTTGTTGTGCTGCATGCACATGTAACAACATATCAGGTTATTGATGTTTGTTGTGCTGCATGCACATGTAACATCATATCAGGATATTGATGTTTGTTGTGCTGCATGCACATGTAACAACATATCAGGATATTGATGTTTGTTGTGCTGCATGCACATGTAACAACATATCAGGATATTGATGTTTGTTGTGCTGCATGCACATGTAACAACATATCAGGATATTGATGTTTGTTGTGCTG
This sequence comes from Nerophis ophidion, assembly GCF_033978795.1. Classification (NCBI taxonomy): domain Eukaryota; kingdom Metazoa; phylum Chordata; class Actinopteri; order Syngnathiformes; family Syngnathidae; genus Nerophis; species Nerophis ophidion. The sequence goes on from NC_084632.1 coordinate 599,759, forward strand.
CATGCACATGTAACATCATATCAGGATATTGATGTTTGTTGTGCTGCATGCACATGTAACAACATATCAGGATATTGATGTTTGTTGTGCTGCATGCACATGTAACAACATATCAGGATATTGATGTTTGTTGTGCTGCATGCACATGTAACAACATATCAGGATATTGATGTTTGTTGTGCTGCATGCACATGTAACATCATATCAGGATATTGATGTTTGTTGTGCTGCATGCACATCTAACATCATATCAGGATATTGATGTTTGTTGTGCTGCATGCACATGTAACAACATATCAGGATATTGATGTTTGTTGTGCTGCATGCACATGTAACATCATATCAGGATATTGATGTTTGTTGTGCTGCATGCACATGTAACATCATATCAGGATATTGATGTTTGTTGTGCTGCATGCACATGTAACAACATATCAGGATATTGATGTTTGTTGTGCTGCATGCACATGTAACATCATAATAGGATATTGATGTTTGTTGTGCTGCATGCACATGTAACAACATATCAGGATATTGATGTTTGTTGTGCTGCATGCACATGTAACAACATATCAGGTTATTGATGTTTGTTGTGCTGCATGCACATGTAACATCATATCAGGATATTGATGTTTGTTGTGCTGCATGCACATGTAACAACATATCAGGATATTGATGTTTGTTGTGCTGCATGCACATGTAACAACATATCAGGATATTGATGTTTGTTGTGCTGCATGCACATGTAACAACATATCAGGATATTGATGTTTGTTGTGCTGCATGCACATGTAACAACATATCAGGATATTGATGTTTGTTGTGCTGCATGCACATGTAACAACATATCAGGATATTGATGTTTGTTGTGCTGCATGCACATGTAACAACATATCAGGATATTGATGTTTGTTGTGCTGCATGCACATGTAACAACATATCAGGATATTGATGTTTGTTGTGCTGCATGCACATGTAACAACATATCAGGATATTGATGTTTGTTGTGCTGCATGCACATGTAACATCATATCAGGATATTGATGTTTGTTGTGCTGCATGCACATGTAACAACATATCAGGATATTGATGTTTGTTGTGCTGCATGCACATGTAACAACATATCAGGATATTGATGTTTGTTGTGCTGCATGCACATGTAACAACATATCAGGATATTGATATTTGTTGTGATGAATGCACATGTAACAACATATCAGGTTATTGATGTTTGTTGTGCTGCATGCACATGTAACATCATATCAGGATATTGATGTTTGTTGTGCTGCATGCACATGTAACAACATATCAGGATATTGATGTTTGTTGTGCTGCATGCACATGTAACAACATATCAGGATATTGATGTTTGTTGTGCTGCATGCACATGTAACAACATATCAGGATATTGATATTTGTTGTGCTGCATATCAGGATATACAGTAGATGCAGAGAGGAGATATCATGTAGTTTGTGTTTGCTGCTGCTAGGACAAACATCATCAACAGCAAGTCTTCTCCAACTACACTCATGTGAAGGTGTTGCAGTGTTGCAGTGTTGCAGTGTGCACTTTTAAAAGTAGCCTCCTTGGCGTGGACATGAGATGAATGTGCCAGCTGTGCAGGTGAGAGGTTAAAGGAGTGAAAAGAATGTGCAGGTGAGAGGATATTGGAGTGAAAAGAATGAAGATATGAAGACCATTAGTAGATATTTTCTGATCATATAAGCAGCAGCTAACTCATGCCGAGCAAATGCTCTGCATTGAAAGTTTTAAGACGATGAGCGCTCATTGTCAGCGTCTGCAGGATTGAATTTTCTCCTTTTCAGTTTTTATAGTCACACTTTGCTGCAAGAGCACTTCTGGCGACTTAAGCAAAGTGGACATCAGCAAGGTGGAGGATCAACAAGGAGGCTTTTCAGCACAGGTGGCCCGCATTCTGACCACGGCGTCTCTGTGTGTGTGTGTGTGTGTGTCTCTGTGTGTGTGTGTGTGTGTCTGTGTCTCTGTGTGTGTGTCTGTGTCTCTGTGTGTGTGTCTGTGTGTGTGTCTGTGTGTGTGTCTCTCTGTGTGTGTCTGTGTCTCTGTGTGTGTGTGTGTCTGTGTGTGTGTGTGTTATAATGCTGCACCTAAAGATGTTTGATTGTCAGCAATGTTCATCAAACATGGAATAATTCATATTTGTGCTACTTTTTAATAGATTATCCATTATAGGTTATTAATAATTGCAACTTTTTCCTCACAAAAGTCAAATGATGATTATGACATAAAATGGAATACACAATACACACACAAAACAAAAAGAATAACATCAATCAAACAGGAAAGTGTCTTCATTGATTTGTGTTATAAATGAATATAACGTAAGATGCTGAAATAAGCAGGGGCGTCCATGATAACATTGCCTGGATGGCAACATATGTTGTTCCAAAACAAATTGATGGAAGCTGCTTTTATAGCCAATCATGGCACCCACCTGTTCCCAATTAGCCCGCACACCTGTGGGATGTTCCAAATAAGTGTTTGATGAGCATTCTCAGTCTTTTTTGCCACTTGTGCCAGCTCTTTTGAAACATGTTGCAGGCATCAAATTCCAAATGAGCTAATATTTGCAAAAGATAACAATGTTTTCCAGTTGTGACATTAAGTATGTTGTCTTTGCAGTCTATTCAATTGAATAGAAGTCGTATTCAGTTTTTCTTTACCATTTACACAATGTGACAACTTCACTGGTTTTGGGTTTTTGTAGAAACTAATTCTCACATGAACCCTTTAAATCCATTTAACAATTGCAATACTTGATTAGGGCGTCAAATACCACAACTCCCCTGTTCTTACAAATTAAATTTGTAGAAAACGAAATTTCACGATCTGCCTTTTAGATTTCAAATTACTATGAAAGTCTGATTGTAGCTGAGATAGGCGCCAGCGCCCCCCGCAACCCCAAAAGGGAATAAGCGGTAGAAAATGGATGGATGGATGGATGAAAGTCTGAAAAAAATGTGAATTGTGCCAATTTTAAGTGAATGCATTGATGCAAATATTAAAAAGGTTTTATTTTATTCATGTCAATAGACAGACTTGTGACATATTAAATTAATTATCTATTTATGAGCTTAAGAGGATTGCTCTTTGTGGCTTTGGGAGGGAAAAGCATGGCTCATGTGTAAGAGCCAGAAGATACAGATGCACACTTGACCTTTTCCAATTGTTTCAGCAACTGATGATTTGTCTCCGCGCCTTTGCTACATCTGATGTGTCTGCTACAAAATGGAAATATTGATCTTAATTACAGTTTGCCGAGCTCAGCAGCTGGTATTAGGGGGCCCTGTCAGGCACTTACGTCTTCCCAGTGAGGAGGGAAGAAGAGGAAGGGGGGAAGAGGAGGAGGAGGAGGAGGAGAGAAGAAGAGGAAGTGAGGAGGAGGAGAGAAGAAGAGGAAGTGAGGAGGAGGAGGAGGAGAGAAGAACAGGAAGTGAGGAGGAGGAGAGAAGAGGAAGTGGGGAGGAGGAAAGAAGAAGAGGAAGTGGGGAGGAGGAGGAGGAGGAGAGAAGAAGAGGAAGTGAGGAGAAGGAGGAGGAGAGAAGAAGAGGAATTGAGGAGGAGGAGAGAAGAAGAGGAAGTGAGGAGAAGGAGGAGGAGAGAAGAAGAGGAAGTGAGGAGGAGGAGAGAAGAAGAGAAAGGAGGAGAGAAGAGGAAGTGAGGAGAAGGAGGAGAGAAGAAGGGGAAGTGAGGAGGAGGAGAAGAGGAAGTGAGGAGGAGGAGAGAAGAAGAGGAAGTGAGGAGAAGGAGGAGGCGAGAAGAAGAGGAAGTGAGGAGGAAAGAAGAGGAAGTGAGGAGGAGGAGGAGAGAAGAGGAAGTGAGGAGGAGGAGAGAAGAAGAGGAAGTGAGGAGAAGGAGGAGGAGAGAAGAAGACGAAGTGAGGAGGAGGAGGAGAGAAGAGGAAGTGAGGAGGAGGAGAGAAGAAGAGGAAGTGAGAAGGAGGAGGAGAGAAGAAGAGGAAGTGAGGAGAAGGAGGAGGCGAGAAGAGGAAGTGAGGAGGAGGAGGAGAGAAGAGGAAGTGAGGAGGAGAGAAGAGGAAGTGAGGAGGAAAGAAGAGGAAGTGAGGAGGAGGAGGAGAGAAGAGGAAGTGAGGAGAAAAGAAGAGGAAGTGAGGAGAAGGAGGAGGCGAGAAGAAGAGGAAGTGAGGAGGAGGAAAGAAGAGGAAGTGAGGAGAAGGAGGAGAAAAGAAGAGGAAGTGAGGAGGAGGAGAAGGAGAGAAGAGAAAGTGGGGATGAGGAGGAGGAGAGAAGAAGAGGAAGTGAGGAGGATAGAAGAAGAGGAGGTGAGGAGGAGGAGAGAAGAAGAAGTGAGGAGGAGGAGGAGAGAAGAGGAAGTGAGGAGGAGGAAGAGGAGGAGAGAAGAAGAGGAAGTGAGGAGGAGGAGGAGGAGGAGGAGGAGGAGGAGGAGAGTGATGGTCTTTGCTGATGAGGACGTTGGACACTTAAGTGTCCTCTGAGGGACAAGAGCTTGAAACAGTGAGACGACATACACTGCCTTTGAAAAGTACTTTTTCTACGTGTTATTGTAGTACAACCTTATTCCTAAATTTAATAAATTCACATTGGTCCTCAAAATTCTACACACAATACCTGATAATGACAATGTGTTTATTTTTATAAATGTTTAAACATTTATAAAGCAAAAAAAACAAAAACAAAAATGAGATGTAGATAAGTATTCACAGCCTTTGCCATGGAACTCCAAAGTGAGCTTAGGTGCATCTTGGTTCAATTAATCATCCTTGAGATCTTCCTGCAGTCTAATTGCAGTCCAGCTGGGGTAAAAATGATTACCCACAGCTAATTTTTCAACGGCTTTCTAGAAAAACTATCCCTACTTGGACCATATATATATATATATATATATATACATATATATATATATATATATGTGTATATATATATATACATATGTATATATATATATACATATGTATATATATATATATATATGTATATATATATACACACATATATATATATATATATATATATATATATATATATGTGTGTATATATATATATATACCACTGAATAGTGACATCATGGTGGAACAGTTGTTGCCAACACATCTTCCCAGAAGTCCCAACATTGTCCTCTGCTGATGTGAGTCCAGCTTGCAGAGACAACATTCTCCATAGACAAGACCTTCAATATCCTCAGAGCACATCTTCCAGTTTTTGGAGGTGGAGTATGTCTCAGATTTGAGTGCAGTCCTCACATTGTATTTTATCTTCTCAAGGGAGCAATAATACAGAAATGAAAGTTAGTACTTAGGACTACTTGTCCAGCAGACATGATTACTTTACTTAAAGGTTCCAATCCACCGGTGCAGAATCTAAATATTTGTCATTTACCTTCTGTTTTAAGATTTGAATGACTTCTTTACCACTACCAGCTTGACTGTAAGAAAGACTATCTTGTAGTTGCTCATGTTGCCAGATATTTGGACAACACTTGCTGCATGTTGACTCATCGTCACTGTATAGAATGTATACTGCTGTACAACCTTCACACTGACTACTCTAAAGGCCTGCATACCTAGTATTGGGCCTGACAAAAAATAAATGTGACTAGAAGATTTTCTCCATCAAGCAGGTTTGATTTAAATATTTAATCTTCATTAACAAAACACACCTAGTTTGTAATTGATTTGTTAGCAAACTATTTAACCAACTTTTACTTAAATGGAGAAGAAGTTTCCTTTGACTTTTTAACCAACTTTTACTTAAATGGAGAAGAAGTTTCCTTTGACTTTTTAACCAGCTTTTACTTAAATGGAGAAGAAGTTTCCTTTGACTTTTTAACCAGCTTTTACTTAAATGGAGAAGAAGTTTCCTTTGACTTTTTAACCAACTTTTACTTAAATGGAGAAGAAGTTTCCTTTGACTTTTTAACCAACTTTTACTTAAATGGAGAAGAAGTTTCCTTTGACTTTTTAACCAACTTTTACTTAAATGGAGAAAAAGTTTCCTTTGACTTTTTAACCAACTTTTACTTAAATGGAGAAGAAGTTTCCTTTGACTTTTTAACCAACTTTTACTTAAATGGAGAAGAAGTTTCCTTTGACTTTTTAACCAGCTTTTACTTAAATGGAGAAGAAGTTTCCTTTGACTTTTTAACCAACTTTTACTTAAATGGAGAAGAAGTTTCCTTTGACTTTTTAACCAACTTTTACTTAAATGGAGAAGAAGTTTCCTTTGACTTTTTAACCAACTTTTACTTAAATGGAGAAGAAGTTTCCTTTGACTTTTTAACCAACTTTTACTTAAATGGAGAAAAAGTTTCCTTTGACTTTTTAACCAACTTTTACTTAAATGGAGAAGAAGTTTCCTTTGACTTTTTAACCAACTTTTACTTAAATGGAGAAGAAGTTTCCTTTGACTTTTTAACCAGCTTTTACTTAAATGGAGAAGAAGTTTCCTTTGACTTTTTAACCAACTTTTACTTAAATGGAGAATAAGTTTCCTTTGACTTTTTAACCAACTTTTACTTAAATGGAGAAGAAGTTTCCTTTGACTTTTTAACCAACTTTTACTTAAATGGAGAAGAAGTTTCCTTTGACTTTTTAACCAGCTTTTACTTAAATGGAGAAGAAGTTTCCTTTGACTTTTTAACCAACTTTTACTTAAATGGAGAATAAGTTTCCTTTGACTTTTTAACCAACTTTTACTTAAATGGAGAAGAAGTTTCCTTTGACTTTTTAACCAACTTTTACTTAAATGGAGAAGAAGTTTCCTTTGACTTTTTAACCAACTTTTACTTAAATGGAGAAAAAGTTTCCTTTGACTTTTTAACCAACTTTTACTTAAATGGAGAAGAAGTTTCCTTTGACTTTTTAACCAACTTTTACTTAAATGGAGAAGAAGTTTCCTTTGACTTTTTAACCAACTTTTACTTAAATGGAGAAAAAGTTTCCTTTGACTTTTTAACCAACTTTTACTTAAATGGAGAAGAAGTTTCCTTTGACTTTTTAACCAACTTTTACTTAAATGGAGAAAAAGTTTCCTTTGACTTTTTAACCAACTTTTACTTAAATGGAGAAGAAGTTTCCTTTGACTTTTTAACCAACTTTTACTTAAATGGAGAAGAAGTTTCCTTTGACTTTTTAACCAGCTTTTACTTAAATGGAGAAGAAGTTTCCTTTGACTTTTTAACCAACTTTTACTTAAATGGAGAAGAAGTTTCCTTTGACTTTTTAACCAACTTTTACTTAAATGGAGAAGAAGTTTCCTTTGACTTTTTAACCAACTTTTACTTAAATGGAGAAGAAGTTTCCTTTGACTTTTTAACCAACTTTTACTTAAATGGAGAAAAAGTTTCCTTTGACTTTTTAACCAACTTTTACTTAAATGGAGAAGAAGTTTCCTTTGACTTTTTAACCAACTTTTACTTAAATGGAGAAGAAGTTTCCTTTGACTTTTTAACCAGCTTTTACTTAAATGGAGAAGAAGTTTCCTTTGACTTTTTAACCAACTTTTACTTAAATGGAGAATAAGTTTCCTTTGACTTTTTAACCAACTTTTACTTAAATGGAGAAGAAGTTTCCTTTGACTTTTTAACCAACTTTTACTTAAATGGAGAAGAAGTTTCCTTTGACTTTTTAACCAGCTTTTACTTAAATGGAGAAGAAGTTTCCTTTGACTTTTTAACCAACTTTTACTTAAATGGAGAATAAGTTTCCTTTGACTTTTTAACCAACTTTTACTTAAATGGAGAAGAAGTTTCCTTTGACTTTTTAACCAACTTTTACTTAAATGGAGAAGAAGTTTCCTTTGACTTTTTAACCAACTTTTACTTAAATGGAGAAAAAGTTTCCTTTGACTTTTTAACCAACTTTTACTTAAATGGAGAAGAAGTTTCCTTTGACTTTTTAACCAACTTTTACTTAAATGGAGAAGAAGTTTCCTTTGACTTTTTAACCAGCTTTTACTTAAATGGAGAAGAAGTTTCCTTTGACTTTTTAACCAACTTTTACTTAAATGGAGAAGAAGTTTCCTTTGACTTTTTAACCAACTTTTACTTAAATGGAGAAGAAGTTTCCTTTGACTTTTTAACCAACTTTTACTTAAATGGAGAAGAAGTTTCCTTTGACTTTTTAACCAACTTTTACTTAAATGGAGAAAAAGTTTCCTTTGACTTTTTAACCAACTTTTACTTAAATGGAGAAGAAGTTTCCTTTGACTTTTTAACCAACTTTTACTTAAATGGAGAAGAAGTTTCCTTTGACTTTTTAACCAGCTTTTACTTAAATGGAGAAGAAGTTTCCTTTGACTTTTTAACCAACTTTTACTTAAATGGAGAAGAAGTTTCCTTTGACTTTTTAACCAACTTTTACTTAAATGGAGAAGAAGTTTCCTTTGACTTTTTAACCAACTTTTACTTAAATGGAGAAGAAGTTTCCTTTGACTTTTTAACCAACTTTTACTTAAATGGAGAAAAAGTTTCCTTTGACTTTTTAACCAACTTTTACTTAAATGGAGAAGAAGTTTCCTTTGACTTTTTAACCAACTTTTACTTAAATGGAGAAGAAGTTTCCTTTGACTTTTCTGCTTTTAATGACAGAGCATCCTGATATGCAGATACTACACACAATACTAATGGCTTATCTGCCGATATCCGATATTGTCCGACTCTTAATTACCGATATCAACTGACACAGATATACAGAGTGGTGGAATGAACACATTATTATGTCTCATTTTGTTGTGATGCCCGCTGGATGCATTAAACTATCTAACAAGGTTGTCCAAAATAAATCAACTCATGTTATGGAAAAAAAATGCCAACATGGCACTGCCATATTTATTATTGAAGTCACAAAGTGCAGCATTTTTTTTCAACATGCCTCAAAACAGAATTTGGGACATGCTCTCCCTGACAGAGGTTGAGGAGGGCGGGGTTGGGAGGGGGTGGAGGGGGTGTATGTTGTATTTTTCCGGAAGAGTTAGTACTGCATTTGTTCTGTTGTTTATGTTGTGTTACGGTGCGGATGTTCTCCCGAAATGTGTTTGTCATTCTTGTTTGGTGTGAGTTCACAGAGTGGCACATATTTGTAACAGTGTTAAAGTTGTTTATACGGCCACCCTCAGTGTGACCTGTATGGCTGTTGACCAAGTATGCATTGCATTCACTTATGTGTGTGTGAAAAGCAGTAGATATTATGTGATTGGGCCGGCACACAAAGGCAGTGCCTTTAAGGTTTTTGGCACTCTGTACTTCTTCCTACGTCCGTGTACACAGCGGCATCTTAAGAAGACAAAAATGTAACTTTTTAAAAAACCCGATACGGATCATTTTCAAACTGATGCCGATAATTTCTGATATTACATTTAAAAGCATATATCTGCCGACATTATCCGACATCTCTACAAAATACCCATTATGACAACATGAAAAACATCCATCCATCCATTTTCTACCGCTTGTCCCTTCTGGGGTTGCTGGAGCCTATCTAAGCTGCATTCGGGCAGAGGTCAGGGTACACAGCGTGGCGCAGTGGCCGTGCGCAACCCGAGGGTCCCTGGTTCAATCCCCACCTAGTACCAACCTCATCATGTCCGTTGTGTCCTGAGCAAGACACTTCACCCTTGCTCCTGATGGCTGCTGGTTGGCGCCTTGCATGGTAGCTCCCTCCATCAGTGTGTGAATGTGGAAGTAGTGTCAAAGCACTTTGAAGTACCTTGAAGGTAGAAAAGTGCTATACAAGTACAACCCATTTATTTATCATTTACACTCATGGACAAGTCACCACCTCATCGCAGGGCCACTCTTTTTCAATGTAAACAAATAAAGCAAGAAATGACAGACATCTGAAAATGAATGTTGTTTCTTACAAGTTGTGTATATGAGCAGATATTATTACATAGTCTATGTTGTCATGTGTCTAGAAGTCTGTGCTGTAAATAAATGTCTGAGGCTGTGACCAAAATGTGTGAAAGGTAATTCAGTAAAAGCCCTGAGACTTGAAATGATGATCTAAAACACACAAAAAACAAACACAAAAGTATAATGAGTGAATAATTACTGAAAGAACCTAAAAGAGGACAGTGGTTGTAGTCAACAAGGCACTTTTATTTGAAAACTCAGAATTGTAATACAAAATCTTCAACAGCAACGAGGACGACGTCAATGAAATAAAACCACACAATAAAACAACAAGTAAAATATAGCTCAACAAGTGCTTTTCTGTTTCTACATCTTTAATGATCCACACCCCATCAAGCGGGCATCTTCATGAGCAAGCAAACCGAGGTCCGGGCCTAAAACTCTCCTGCGATCAGCCTCACCATCAAGTCTTTTACGCTCATGTTTCCCGCCATGAAAGGACTGCACGCCGTCACCACTTTCCTCACAAGTCACATCATGTGATCTCTGACAGCACACACCTTGAAGGTGTGCACCACTTTCTCACAAGTCACATCATGTGATCTCTGACAGCACACACCTTGAAGGTGCACCACTTTCTCACAAGTCACATCATGTGATCTCTGACAGCACACACCTTGAAGGTGCACCACGGGACTTGTTGTTCACAAACGTGAGGGCAGAAGACTTGTGAGGAGGTGTGCTGACTTGGCCAAAAAATGAAGTTAAACTATCTTCTGTAATGTTTTCAAATTGAAGTAAGACATTTAACACAGTGAGCAAGTAAACAAGAGTCAGCCAAAAGTCTGCAAAAGTATGTTCCAGAAATGTTTTCCAAGGAGGAGGTGTGGTTCTTTGAGGAGATGCTCACCTGCCAACTGCGATACGGACACAAAAGAAGGGCTTAAAAACTTACGTACTGCTTCTTCACGGGTCAAAATGTGTCCAAACTCCACCTTGTTTGGATTGCAACACTCATTTCAGTCTAAAAGCTGAGAGAAGATGACATGTGGCAAACAGTAAGTGAGACTTCAAACAAAGTCAGAGAAGGAAAGAGTCCAATTACCATCATCATTGGTGTTCTCCTCCACTGCTGCTGCTTCTTGTGCTCCTCAGTACCAGAGGTTTGATCTGCAGTTTTTTGTCTGCATGAGGAGGACATGAAAGTGAAAGTGAAAGTGAAAGTGCAGAGTATTTGTCAAAGTTAAATGACAGAATGCAAGAGATCATGTGTTGACTGCTGGAACATCTTGTTGGTGCTGAGAGGAAGGAAGCTGCACGTCTAATCCTCATCAGTCTAGTCTGTCAACGGAGATCTCAGCTGTGCCGTCCAAGCTGCGATCTAAAAGCTCGGATTTACCAGCACTTGATATTTCTTGTAAAGACAAACAATCACTGTTTGGTAACTTTCAATTTAAGACAAAAACATGCACAAATCAATGAAATTACTTCAACTTAGCAAAAAGCCGGCTCATCAGCCACTGATCAGTATCGACCAGTTTCTGTAAACAAGACTTCGACTTAGACGAACTTTAATGATCCATAAGGCCAATTGTTGCACACAGTAGCTCAGTCACAAAGGATGGAAAGTGTAAGGATGGAGAGGACAATTCAGGAATAAAATACACTAAAAATGTACCTTGGTAGTAATATGAAATATAACATACATGTAATATTTACACAATATATGTACAGTATATGATATATACTGATATATTATATGTTTATATCACATATACAATATATAACAATCACCATGTACAAGCACATGATCAGCTAATGCTGATTATCACCTTTCAATGTCGATCATAAAACCCCCAAATTATCACAGAATTTACTTCAAACTAGCCATGCCCAGATTGATCGGTCAGTGATCAGTATCAGACAACTTCCGTAAACAAATATGTGATCGGTTAATGCCACTTAACGTCTTTCAATGCTGATCATAAAAGCCCACAATAATCACTGAAATTATTTCAAACTAGCGATGCTCAGGACAATCAGCCACCTATCAGTATTGACCAAGTTCCATAAATGAGTACATGATCGCCTAATGCCGATTAACGCCTTTCAATGCAAATCATTAAACTCAACAATAATCACTGAAATTAATCAAAACTTGCAAAGCCACGGTCCATAAGCCACTGATCAGTATCGGTCTATTTCCATAAAGAAGTACATAATCTGCTAATGCCAATTAACGCCTTTAAATGCTGATCATAAAACCCACAATATCTGAACCGCTTGATCGGCCAGTGATCAGTATCGGTCTACTTCTGTAAACAAATACGTGATCGGCTAATGCCAATTAACGCCATTCAATGCCCATCATAAAACCCACAATAATCACTGAAATTATTTCAAACTAACCATGTGCCAATAGATCGGCCACCAATCAGTATCGGCCGATACGTGAACAAGTACGTAATCAGCCAATGACGCTTAATGCCTTTCAATGCCAATCAAATGACTTGAAAGTAAGGATGATGCTCTTCTCCTCTATTACGGTAAACAAACTATATTTATTACAAGTAACATTATCACCGGAGGACCAGGCTGAAGAAGGTCAATAAACATGTTGCACAAGAAGTAAACGCAAGCAGAAGCAGACAAGAAAACATGCTAATCGCTAAACTAGCCACTAGGATAGCTTGAAACAACACCAAAAATAAGAGGTCAAACAGAGGTCGAGATTGAACAGAATTACAGAAGAAAGTCAGCAGATGACAGGAAATGAAGAAGTAGACTAAGGAGGAGAATATAAGTAGACTAAGGAGGAGAATATGTGCAGAGGTGAAGACATAATGAGTATGTGATTGATGTTAGACTGATTACAACAACATTCTTGTTGTTGTTTCTGTTAATGTTCACCACTTCAAGGCAAAAGTCTCTGGACACTGCAGGACTTAGAGGGCAAAAACCAAACAATTTTGAATATTGGTATATTGCAGTCTGTGCTTTTGTTTGATGTTTGTGTACTATTGACTTTATAGTGTATCTAACAAAAACACGTAATACAGGACTGTCTCAGAAAATTAGAATATTGTGATAAAGTCCTTTATTTTCTGTAATGCAACTATAAACATGAAAATGTCATACATTCTGGATTCATTACACATCAACTGAAATATTACAAGCCTTTTATTATTTTAATATTGCTGATTATGGCATACAGCTTAAGAAAACAGAAAAATCCTATCTCAAAAAATTGTAATATTTCCTCAGATCAAGTAAAAAACAAAGATTTATAACAGCAAAACCAAATCAAACATTTGAAAATGTCAATAAATGCACTCAGTACTTGGTTGGGAATCCTTTTGCAGGGATTACTGCATCAATGCGGCGTGGCATGGAGGCAATCGGCATGTGGCATTGCTGAGGTGTTATGGATGCCCAGGATGCTTCAATAGTGGGCTTTAACTTATTCGCATTATTGGGCCTGGTGTCTTTCAGCTTCTTCTTCACAATAACCAACACATTCTCTATGGGGTTTAGGTCAGGAGAGTCGGCAGGCCAATGGAGGACAGTAATGCCATGGTCAGTACACATGGTCAGTACTGCTGGTTTTGGCACTGTGGGCAGGTGCCAGATCATGTTGGAAAATGAAATCATCATCTCCATAGAGCTTCAGTTGATGTGTAATGAATCCAGAATGTATGACATTTTCATGTTTTTAGTTGCATCACAGAAAATAAAGGACTTCATCACAATATTCTAATTTTCTGAGAAAGTCGTGTAGAGTTAAAAGAGTGTATTGGTTATAAAGATTTTTTGAAGTCTTAATTTTGATGAAAATCTGTTGTTAATACATTTGATCAGTATCGGTACAAACTGATCTCACCTAAGGATGTCTGCGACCAGAATTGAGCCAGAGCATGACGTGTGTTCTCACAACTAGGACTGGGCGATAGATGGATATACTCGATATATTGTGGGTTTGTCTCTGTGCCATATAGAAAATGACCATATGGTGATATTGGAGTATACCTTCTCACACAGTTGCTTTTAGCTGCTGGCATTACACTACACATGTTTCCCACTCTCCCGTCTCTCCTTCTCACAGAGACGTAAACAAGCGCACCTTCTTACATACGTCACCTGTGCAACGTCACACGCCCTCCCCGAGCAGAGAGGAAGCCTACATGGGTAACATTAGCTGTGATGCTAACAGTGCGGTGCGAGTGGTAATACGAAAGAAAGAAGGTGCGAATCCGGTAACAAATGGAGGAAGAATTAATTCCCAAGAAAAACAGCAGGGGGTGCATCGTCTGGCGGCGGTTTGGCTTCAAGTGGGAATATGTTGAACAATTATGCGGCAAAAGCGTTGCTACAAAATGTAACACCACTGCTAATGTAGCATCATTTGAAAAGTCACCTGCTAGAGAATGAAGAGTGCTTGAAACCGCATGTCAACATCTCCGTTCGGTGCCACATCCACAAAATATCAAAGCAACAATTTCCAGATCAACAACGTATGAAAAAAAAAAATCAACAACAGAAGGAGATAACGTCTGCAGGAACCTACCACAGAACAAAGGACATACACTGTTTGATTTCCTATTATGCAGCTCATTTCTATTTGACACTTTTTTAAATATCTTGTGTGACATCATGCACAAAAGTGCACTTTGTTGGTTTTAAACTATTGTAGTGGCATTCTGTACAAAAAGTGCACTTTAATTGAGTGTTTTTTTGATATGTCATCTTAGTGACATCATGCACAAAAGTGCACTAATAGCTTGTTTTAAAATGTCTCTGACAATCTTGCACTTTCTGTTTTGAAATGACATGAATGTTTGTGCCACCGTTTAATAACTGTTTCATAAATACACTTTTGCTCAATTGACTTACCGTATTTTTCGGAGTATAAGTCACACCTGCCGAAAATGCATGATAAAGAAACATATTTACGTTGCACTGGAGTATAAGTCGCATTTTGGGGGGAAATTTATTTGATAAAAGCCAACAGCAAGAATAGACATTTGAAAGGCAATTTAAAATGAATAAAGAATAGTGAAGAACAGGCTGAATAAGTGTAGGTTATATGAGGCATAAAAAAGCAACTGCTATGTCAAAGCGCTTTGACACTACTTCCACATTCACACACTGATGGAGGGAGCTGCCATGCAAGGCGCTAACCAGCACCCATCAGGAGCAAGGGTGAAGTGTCTTGCTCAGGACACGTCGGACGTAACGAAGTTGGTACTAAGTGGGGAGTGAACTAGGGACCCTCGGGTTGCGGACGGCCACTCATCCACTGCGCCACACCGTCCCTTTGAAAGGCAATTTAAAGTAAATAAAGAATAGTGAAGAACAGGCTGAATAAGTGTAGGTTATATGAGGCATAAATAAGCAACTGCTATGTTAACCTAACATATTATGGTAAGAGTCATTCAAATAACTAGAACATATAGAACATGCTATACCTTTACCAAACTATCTCTCACTCCTAATCCATAAATCTTCTTCCTGGATGTGGCTTCTAAACAACTCTGCCAACTCCAAAGGTATGCACCCCTTCCTCTTGTCCTTTTCTGCAGCATATTTCACTACATCCAGCTTGTAATCTGCACTACATCATCTCCTTTTCAACGCCATCTTTCTTCAGCCCTTCTCACTTTTTATAAGTTACCACCAACCATGAAATGATCCATTTTAATAGCTACGGCAGTAGCATATAGCAGTTAGCATTCCATGACCCACAATGCACTTCTGCCATGACCCTCCCCCGCCCAATTCTTATTGGTTGACGTGTGTGTGACGATTGTTGACGTGTGTGTGACGATTGTTGACGTGTGTGTGACGATTGCTGACGTGTGTGTGAAGATTGCTGACGTGTGTGTGACGATTGTTGACGTGTGTGTGACGATTGTTGACGTGTGTGTGACGATTGCTGACGTGTGTGTGACGATTGTTGACGTGTGTGTGACGATTGCTGACGTGTGTGTGACGATTGTTGACGTGTGTGTGACGATTGTTGACGTGTGTGTGACGATTGCTGACGTGTGTGTGACGATTGCTGACGTGTGTGTGACGATTGTTGACGTGTGTGTGACGATTGTTGACGTGTGTGTGACGATTGTTGACGTGTGTGTGACGATTGCTGACGTGTGTGTGACGATTGCTGACGTGTGTGTGACGATTGTTGACGTGTGTGTGACGATTGTTGACGTGTGTGTGACGATTGTTGACGTGTGTGTGACGATTGTTGACGTGTGTGTGACGATTGTTGACGTGTGTGTGACGATTGCTGACGTGTGTGTGACGATTGCTGACGTGTGTGTGACGATTGCTGACGTGTGTGTGACGATTGTTGACGTGTGTGTGACGATTGCTGACGTGTGTGTGACGATTGTTGACGTGTGTGTGACGATTGCTGACGTGTGTGTGACGATTGCTGACGTGTGTGTGACGATTGTTGACGTGTGTGTGACGATTGCTGACGTGTGTGTGACGATTGTTGACGTGTGTGTGACGATTGTTGACGTGTGTGTGACGATTGTTGACGTGTGTGTGACGATTGTTGACGTGTGTGTGACGATTGTTGACGTGTGTGTGACGATTGCTGACGTGTGTGTGACGATTGCTGACGTGTGTGTGACGATTGCTGACGTGTGTGTGACGATTGCTGACGTGTGTGTGACGATTGTTGACGTGTGTGTGACGATTGTTGACGTGTGTGTGACGATTGTTGACGTGTGTGTGACGATTGATGACGTGTGTGTGACGATTGCTGACGTGTGTGTGACGATTGTTGACGTGTGTGTGACGATTGTTGACGTGTGTGTGACGATTGCTGACGTGTGTGTGACGATTGCTGACGTGTGTGTGACGATTGTTGACGTGTGTGTGACGATTGCTGACGTGTGTGTGACGATTGTTGACGTGTGTGTGACGATTGCTGACGTGTGTGTGACGATTGCTGACGTGTGTGTGACGATTGCTGACGTGTGTGTGACGATTGCTGACGTGTGTGTGACGATTGTTGACGTGTGTGTGACGATTGCTGACGTGTGTGTTACGATTGCTGACGTGTGTGTGACGATTGTTGACGTGTGTGTGACGATTGCTGACGTGTGTGTGACGATTGTTGACGTGTGTGTGACGATTGTTGACGTGTGTGTGACGATTGTTGACGTGTGTGTGACGATTGCTGACGTGTGTGTGACGATTGTTGACGTGTGTGTGACGATTGCTGACGTGTGTGTGACGATTGCTGACGTGTGTGTGACGATTGCTGACGTGTGTGTGACGATTGTTGACGTGTGTGTGACGATTGCTGACGTGTGTGTGACGATTGCTGACGTGTGTGTGACGATTGCTGACGTGTGTGTGACGATTGCTGACGTGTGTGTGACGATTGCTGACGTGTGTGTGACGATTGTTGACGTGTGTGTGACGATTGTTGACGTGTGTGTGACGATTGTTGACGTGTGTGTGACGATTGTTGACGTGTGTGTGACGATTGTTGACGTGTGTGTGACGATTGTTGACGTGTGTGTTACGATTGTTGACGTGTGTGTGACGATTGTTGACGTGTGTGTGACGATTGTTGACGTGTGTGTGACGATTGTTGACGTGTGTGTGACGATTGCTGACGTGAGTGTGACGATTGCTGACGTGTGTGTGACGATTGTTGACGTGTGTGTGACGATTGTTGACGTGTGTGTGACGATTGTTGACGTGTGTGTGACGATTGCTGACGTGTGTGTGACGATTGCTGACGTGTGTGTGACGATTGCTGACGTGTGTGTGACGATTGCTGACGTGTGTGTGACGATTGCTGACGTGTGTGTGACGATTGCTGACGTGTGTGACGATTGTTGACGTGTGTGTGACGATTGCTGACGTGTGTGACGATTGTTGACGTGTGTGTGACGATTGCTGACGTGTGTGTGACGATTGCTGACGTGTGTGTGACGATTGTTGACGTGTGTGTGACGATTGTTGACGTGTGTGACGCTTGTTGACGTGTGTGTGACGATTGTTGACGTGTGTGTGACGATTGTTGACGTGTGTGTGACGATTGTTGACGTGTGTGTGACGATTGCTGACGTGAGTGTGACGATTGTTGACGTGTGTGTGACGATTGTTGACGTGTGTGTGACGATTGTTGATGTGTGTGTGACGATTGTTGACGTGTGTGTGACGATTGTTGACGTGTGTGTGACGATTGCTGACGTGTGTGTGACGATTGCTGACGTGTGTGACGATTGCTGACGTGTGTGTGACGATTGTTGACGTGTGTGTGACGATTGTTGACGTGTGTGTGACGATTGTTGACGTGTGTGTGACGATTGTTGACGTGTGTGTGACGATTGCTGACGTGTGTGTGACGATTGCTGACGTGTGTGTGACGATTGCTGACGTGTGTGTGACGATTGTTGACGTGTGTGTGACGATTGTTGACGTGTGTGTGACGATTGTTGACGTGTGTGTGACGATTGTTGACGTGTGTGTGACGATTGCTGACATTTTCTTCCGTCTCTTCTGCGAATGAGCTAAATAATATTATTTGATATTTTATGGTAATGTGTTAATAATTTCACACATAAGTCGCTCCTGAGTATAAGTCGCACCCCCGGCCAAACTATGAAAAAAACTGCGATGTATAGTCTGAAAAATACAGTTTACAACACTGAATCAGGAAAGTATTTAGGATTCAGAAGTGGAACAGTGTTGGTTGGTGTTTATTACCTTTAAGCTGTGAGGTCTCGGCTCGTAGTGTGTCCGGTGAGTCTGGCTCCTCCGGGGAACTCGAGAGGGAGATAAAAGATGGCAGTGCCAGCAGACTTGAAGCAGATGTTCCTGGTGTTTCCTGAGAGTCTTGTGGAAGAACAAGCTCAGACAGGCAGGGGCTGGCCAAATCAAACATGAGTTGCACAAAGTTTCATTAGTGACAAAAATATATTCCTAATTATTCAACCAGGAATATTCATTTCTGACCTGTTGGAGAGTTGCCTGATACGAGGTCTGACGGGAGTGGAGGCAGTCCGTTTGGTACGTTGGCGGTGTTGCAATCTGCAGCGGGCTCCTTGAGGGCAGGAACCGGTCTTACTGAAGTCAGGACACAACAGTGTGTGTTTCTTCTTACACTGGGAAATGAGATGTTACAAAAGTTTCAGCAAGTATGGCACCATGAGCAAGAACATGACTGATAGCGACTATATGCATTGACCTCTTATAGCCTGGCTCTTCTTGCTAGAAAACACACAGCTTACTTTACTAGGTTTGTACATTAAGAGAGTATCCTTTCCATGAAGGGTTGTTGAAAATATCTCTGCATGAGTAAGAATCCTGCAGGACTGAGGGCATCTTGGAGGTAAAATGAGGTCCACCAAAGGACGACATGACAGCTGGCCATTGGAAGCCCAAACACTCCGTTACGTATATTAGAGAATACGTAATACACATGACTAAGCCTGTGAGATAAAGTTTCTTTCCAGACCGACATGACCAAAGTACCAAGTAGATTCCGACATTCATATTCAAGTAAATGTCATTTAATCATCATCATTGGATGAGATGTCATCATTGACAGAAGTAACATCGGAATTGTCTTGGAATGCAATCCATATTTAATTTTCAGATATTGTGGTTTTAAAAACCATGGAAGTTATGTTTCGAGTAAAGCATAACAACAGCCTTCCAGCTTGTATTCTTAAGTGATTTAAATTAAGAGGAGAAAACTGTTATTCACGGGGGACATTGATTTTGAAATATGTAAAGTAAGAAGGAATATAAAATACAAATGTATTGCAGTTTTAGGAGTTAAGTGGTTGAACAAACTCTGTGATGAGTTGAAGACATGTACTTCTTTCTTAAGGTTTAAGAAATAATTGAAAATGATAAAATATCGTAACAATTACTTTCATCCCATTAATTTCTTTTAACGTTGATGTTTTAATTTTCAGTGACAGTACATGATAGGCAAATACAAGCTTTGGCTTCAGTCTACTCCTTTTTCAGTCATTCTTGTTCTTTTCTTTTGTGTTTGTATCCGTAGGATTGTTAATATGTACAGTATGAACTGTACTGTTAGACTGATCACACAAAATGGTTGATGGTGACCAAAATAAACTCATTTCATTCTTTCATTTCAATGCTCTGTAGAAAAACGACACACCTAATTTTGAAAGCCTTCTTTAAATACTCTCTTCAAATATCACTTGAGGTCACTCTATATCTAATATGTGTACTCTGTGTAGAAAAATCTGAGTTAAAACCACTTCTTGTGTTTGGCAAATATTTAGGAATATTTGAAAAGATCTCAAAAGACCAAAATATATTTATGAGTCATCTCACACCATATTGCTCTTCAAATATCACAAAATAGCAAATTTAAAAAATTTTTTTTTTAAAAAGCACATTCTACATGTTTTTATGTGCAGTATGTATTATATTTATTACAGCGCATTATTTGTCCTATTTTCAAGTACGTTGTGGCTATGTAAGCTCTATCCTCAGCGGGACGTTCTCAAGTTGACCAAGTTTTAGCAGAACTACTTTTCGATGGACCTCATCAACTCCTGTTGCCAGTAACTTCTCCACATTGCTGAGACTTGGACGAGAGCGGAGGGCCGGGCGATATATCCAAAATACTCCAGTTTGTCTCTGTGCCATGTAGAAAATGACTATCGTAGGGGTGTAACGGTACACAAACATTTCCCATCGGTACGTACCTCGGTTCAGAGGTCACGGTTCGGTTCATTTTGGGTACAGTAAGAAAAAAACTAAATATACATTTTTTGATTATTTATTTAACAAACTTGCTAAATCTTCCACCAAAAATATTTTTCTTAGTGAAATATTTGATGTGAAGTAATGGGAACCTTGGATAGGTCAATAATTCATAATAACATTGATTTTGATTCAATATTATGTTTTGAGCAATGACAGTTTGAAAGAAAAATAAACAGCTTTGTCTTATTAGTCAGTCTGGGCTTCACGGTGGCAGAGGGGTTAGTGCGTCTGCCTCACAATACCAAGGTCCTGCAGTCCTGGGTTCAAATCCAGGCTCGGGATCTTTCTGTGTGGAGTTTGCATGTTCTCCCCGTGAATGCGTGGGTTCCCTCCGGGTACTCCGGCTTCCTCCCACTTCCAAAGACATGCACCTGGGGATAGGCCCCTCCCACCTCCAAAGACATGCACCTGGGGATAGGCCCCTCCCACCTCCAAAGACATGCACCTGGGGATAGGTTGATTGGCAACACTAAATGGTCCCTAGTGTGTGAATGTTGTCTGTCTATATGTGTTGGCCCTGTGATGAGGTGGCGACTTGTCCAGGGTGTACGCCGCCTTCCGCCCGATTGTAGCTGAGATTGGCGCCAGCGCCCCCCGCGACCCCGAAAGGGAATAAGCGGTAGAAAATGGATGGATGGATCTTATTAGTCAACGTTGCAACTTTTTCTAAATTACATTTAGCTTTTAAGCTTTTTTATTTCACTTTTGTTTATGTTTTTATTTATTTCAATAGTATTTTTAGAATGTGCCGTGGGCCTTTAAAACATTAGCTGTGGGCCACCAATGGCCTCCGGGGCACACTTTTGACACCCCTGCTATAGATAATAAAACATTAAATGTGATAAATCTATGGATAAAAGCAGAGCCTGACGACACATGCAAGTTTATCATAACTCTGTCTGTCACTTTTTGTTGTTGTTTTTAACCCCTTCTTAACCCTGAACGTACATTGAAAATAGACGCAAGCCTTAAGTTAAAATGCCGGACATTCGAGGCATTTAAGAAAGTCCACCTGGACAGCTCGGCAAAGAGGACATGTCCAGTGAAAAGAGGAGGTGTGGTCAGTCTATCCTAGCCCAGTCCTTGCTAGCATGCAGTGTGTTGTTGTTTTTTTGATTGATTGAAACTTTTATTAGCAGGTTGCAC
This sequence comes from Nerophis ophidion, assembly GCF_033978795.1. Classification (NCBI taxonomy): domain Eukaryota; kingdom Metazoa; phylum Chordata; class Actinopteri; order Syngnathiformes; family Syngnathidae; genus Nerophis; species Nerophis ophidion. The sequence goes on from NC_084632.1 coordinate 621,555, forward strand.
AGTACAGTAGATATTCTGTACAATTGAGCACTAAATGGTAGCACCCAAATAAGTTTTTCAACTTGTTCAAGTCAGGTTCCACCTTCATCAATTCCTGGTGTCTGGGTGTGCATTGTTTACACAATATGCGGTGCACTACTTAATGTGTCGTTCCAACCGAAACCCCCGTACTGAAAGGGTTCAATCCAAATACACGTAGCATTACACCCCTACTATATGGTGATATTTGAGTTTACATTCTCACACAGTTGCTTTTAGCTAAGGGCATCACACTGCAGGCGTTTCTCACTCTTGTCTCTCCTTCTCACAGAGAGATAAACCAAGCACACTTCCTTCCATACGTCACATACTGTCTGTCACCTGTGCAACGTCTCACGTCCTCCCCGAGCAGACAGGTAGTGACATGGGGAACATTAGCTGTGGTGCTAACAGTGCGTTGAGAGTGGTGATAGGAGAGAGAGAAGGTGCGAATTTGGCAACAAATGGAGGAAGAATTAATTCCCAAGAAAAACAGCAGGGGGTGCATCGTCTGGCGGTGGTTTGGCTTTAAGCAGGAATATCTTGAACAATTATGCGGCAAAAGCGTTGCTACAAAAAGTAGCAGCTCTACTAATGTAGCATCATTTGAAAAGTCACCCGCTAGAGAATGAAGAGTGATTGAAACTACATGTCAACATCTCCGTTTGGTGCCACGCCCTCAAAATGCAGAAGAAACAATTTCCAGATCAACACCGTATGAAAAAAACAATCAACAACAGAAGGAGATAACGTCCGCAGGAACCTACCACAGAACGAAGGACATACACTATTTGATTTCATATTTTGCAGCTCATTTTTATTTGACAGTTTTTGAAATATCTTGTGTGACATCATGCACAAAAGTGCACTTTATTTGTTTTAAACTATTGTAGTGGCGTTCTGTACAAAAAGTGCACTTTTATTTAGTGTTGTTTTGATATGTCATCTTAGTGACATCATGCACAAAAGTGCACTAATAGCTTGTTTTAAAATGTTTCTGACAATCTTGCACTTTCTGTTTTGAAATGACATGAATGTTTGTGCCACTGCTTAATAACTGTTTCATAAATACACTTTTAGTTGTGATTTCCCTCTCTGCATGAAAGTTTAAAAGTAGCATATATGAATGCAGTATGAAGAAGAATGTTTGAATGTAGACACATAGAATCATCATACTGCTGTCATTATATGCATCAAGTGTTCATTCAAGGCTAAGACAAAATATCCAGATATGTATCGTGTATCGTGACATGGGCCAACAATATCGAGATATTGCTAAAAGGCCATATCGCCCAGCCCTACAAGAGCTATTTCAGAATATAAGAGTGGAACATAACATCAAAGTCAGCACAGCACTTTAGCTAACAACACCGTCACAAACTGCTGTAAACTTTTGGATCTTGAATCCTTTCCTGATTCAGTGTTGTAAACTAATACAGATGTCACTTATTTTAGCCAAACTAAAAAATAAAAAAAAAAAATCAGCTGCTATAAGTAAGCTGTCCGGCCAAAGTCGAGATAAACTCTTGGTGCATTTCATCTTTGACAAGACAGAATGACAACAAACACAGGCAATGCTAACAGAGAATGCTAACATCACAGCTAAGGATCGTAGTTGCAACTGTCAAGTTGACCAAGTTTTTCCAGGACAGCAAAGGGCCGTGGTTTCAGGACATTAAGTTTTTGCAGGACAGCTAAGAGCCGTGGTTTCAGGACATGAAGTTTTTGCAGAACAACTAAGAGCCGTGGTTTCAGGACATGAAGTTTTTGCAGGACAACCAAGAGCCATGGTTTCAGGACATGAAGTTTTTGCAGGACAGCTAAGAGCCGTGGTTTCAGGACATGAAGTTTTTGCAGGACAGCTAAGGGCCGTGGTTTCAGGACATGAAGTTTTTGCAGGACAACCAAGAGCCATGGTTTCAGGACATGAAGTTTTTGCAGGACAGCTAAGGGCCGTGGTTTCAGGACATGAAGTTTTTGCAGGACAACTAAGGGCCGTGGTTTCAGGACATGAAGTTTTTGCAGGACAGCTAAGGGCCGTGGTTTCAGGACATGAAGTTTTTGCAGGACAACTAAGAGCCGTGGTTTCAGGACATGAAGTTTTTGCAGGACAACTAAGGGCCGTGGTTTCAGGACATGAAGTTTTTGCAGGACAACTAAGAGCCGTGGTTTCAGGACATGAAGTTTTTGCAGGACAACTAAGGGCCGTGGTTTCAGGACATGAAGTTTTTGCAGGACAACTAAGAGCTGTGGTTTCAGGACATGAAGTTTTTGCAGGACAACTAAGGGCCGTGGTTTCAGGACATGAAGTTTTTGCAGGACAGCTAAGGGCCGTGGTTTCAGGACATGAAGTTTTTGCAGGACAACTAAGAGCCGTGGTTTCAGGACATGAAGTTTTTGCAGGACAACTAAGAGCCGTGGTTTCAGGACATGAAGTTTTTGCAGGACAACTAAGGGCCGTGGTTTCAGGACATGAAGTTTTTGCAGGACAACTAAGAGCCGTGGTTTCAGGACATGAAGTTTTTGCAGGACAACTAAGGGCCGTGGTTTCAGGACATGAAGTTTTTGCAGGACAACTAAGAGCTGTGGTTTCAGGACATGAAGTTTTTGCAGGACAACTAAGGGCCGTGGTTTCAGGACATGAAGTTTTTGCAGGACAACTAAGGGCCGTGGTTTCAGGACATGAAGTTTTTGCAGGACAACTAAGAGCTGTGGTTTCAGGACATGAAGTTTTTGCAGGACAACTAAGGGCCGTGGTTTCAGGACATGAAGTTTTTGCAGGACAGCTAAGGGCCGTGGTTTCAGGACATGAAGTTTTTGCAGGACAACTAAGGGCCGTGGTTTCAGGACATGAAGTTTTTGCAGGACAACTAAGAGCCGTGGTTTCAGGACATGAAGTTTTTGCAGGACAACTAAGGGCTGTGGTTTCAGGACATGAAGTTTTTGCAGGACAGCTAAGGGCCGTGGTTTCAGGACATGAAGTTTTTGCAGGACAGCTAAGGGCCGTGGTTTCAGGACATGAAGTTTTTGCAGGACAGCTAAGGGCCGTGGTTTCAGGACATGAAGTTTTTGCAGGACAGCTAAGGGCTGTGGTTTCAGGACATGAAGTTTTTGCAGGACAACTAAGAGCCGTGGTTTCAGGACATGAAGTTTTTGCAGGACAACTAAGAGCCGTGGTTTCAGGACATGAAGTTTTTGCAGGACAGCTAAGGGCCGTGGTTTCAGGACATGAAGTTTTTGCAGGACAACTAAGGGCCGTGGTTTCAGGACATGAAGTTTTTGCAGGACAACTAAGGGCCGTGGTTTCAGGACATGAAGTTTTTGCAGGACAACTAAGGGCCGTGGTTTCAGGACATGAAGTTTTTGCAGGACAGCTAAGGGCCGTGGTTTCAGGACATGAAGTTTTTGCAGGACAACTAAGGGCCGTGGTTTCAGGACATGAAGTTTTTGCAGGACAACTAAGGGCTGTGGTTTCAGGACATGAAGTTTTTGCAGGACAACTAAGGGCCGTGGTTTCAGGACATGAAGTTTTTGCAGGACAGCTAAGGGCCGTGGTTTCAGGACATGAAGTTTTTGCAGGACAACTAAGAGCCGTGGTTTCAGGACATGAAGTTTTTGCAGGACAACTAAGGGCCGTGGTTTCAGGACATGAAGTTTTTGCAGGACAACTAAGAGCCGTGGTTTCAGGACATGAAGTTTTTGCAGGACAACTAAGGGCCGTGGTTTCAGGACATGAAGTTTTTGCAGGACAACTAAGAGCTGTGGTTTCAGGACATGAAGTTTTTGCAGGACAACTAAGGGCCGTGGTTTCAGGACATGAAGTTTTTGCAGGACAACTAAGGGCCGTGGTTTCAGGACATGAAGTTTTTGCAGGACAGCTAAGGGCTGTGGTTTCAGGACATGAAGTTTTTGCAGGACAGCTAAGGGCCGTGGTTTCAGGACATGAAGTTTTTGCAGGACAACTAAGGGCCGTGGTTTCAGGACATGAAGTTTTTGCAGGACAGCTAAGGGCCGTGGTTTCAGGACATGAAGTTTTTGCAGGACAACTAAGGGCCGTGGTTTCAGGACATGAAGTTTTTGCAGGACAACTAAGAGCCGTGGTTTCAGGACATGAAGTTTTTGCAGGACAACTAAGGGCTGTGGTTTCAGGACATGAAGTTTTTGCAGGACAGCTAAGGGCCGTGGTTTCAGGACATGAAGTTTTTGCAGGACAGCTAAGGGCCGTGGTTTCAGGACATGAAGTTTTTGCAGGACAGCTAAGGGCCGTGGTTTCAGGACATGAAGTTTTTGCAGGACAGCTAAGGGCTGTGGTTTCAGGACATGAAGTTTTTGCAGGACAACTAAGAGCCGTGGTTTCAGGACATGAAGTTTTTGCAGGACAACTAAGAGCCGTGGTTTCAGGACATGAAGTTTTTGCAGGACAGCTAAGGGCCGTGGTTTCAGGACATGAAGTTTTTGCAGGACAACTAAGGGCCGTGGTTTCAGGACATGAAGTTTTTGCAGGACAACTAAGGGCCGTGGTTTCAGGACATGAAGTTTTTGCAGGACAACTAAGGGCCGTGGTTTCAGGACATGAAGTTTTTGCAGGACAACTAAGGGCCGTGGTTTCAGGACATGAAGTTTTTGCAGGACAACTAAGGGCCGTGGTTTCAGGACATGAAGTTTTTGCAGGACAGCTAAGGGCCGTGGTTTCAGGACATGAAGTTTTTGCAGGACAGCTAAGGGCCGTGGTTTCAGGACATGAAGTTTTTGCAGGACAACTAAGGGCTGTGGTTTCAGGACATGAAGTTTTTGCAGGACAACTAAGGGCTGTGGTTTCAGGACATGAAGTTTTTGCAGGACAGCTAAGGGCTGTGGTTTCAGGAGATGAAGTTTTTGCAGGACAGCTAAGGGCCGTGGTTTCAGGACATGAAGTTTTTGCAGGACAGCTAAGGGCCGTGGTTTCAGGACATGAAGTTTTTGCAGGACAACTAAGGGCCGTGGTTTCAGGACATGAAGTTTTTGCAGGACAACTAAGGGCCGTGGTTTCAGGACATGAAGTTTTTGCAGGACAACTAAGGGCCGTGGTTTCAGGACATGAAGTTTTTGCAGGACAACTAAGGGCCGTGGTTTCAGGACATGAAGTTTTTGCAGGACAACTAAGGGCCGTGGTTTCAGGACATGAAGTTTTTGCAGGACAGCTAAGGGCCGTGGTTTCAGGACATGAAGTTTTTGCAGGACAGCTAAGGGCCGTGGTTTCAGGACATGAAGTTTTTGCAGGACAACTAAGGGCCGTGGTTTCAGGACATGAAGTTTTTGCAGGACAGCTAAGGGCTGTGGTTTCAGGAGATGAAGTTTTTGCAGGACAGCTAAGGGCCGTGGTTTCAGGACATGAAGTTTTTGCAGGACAGCTAAGGGCCTTGGTTTCAGGACATGAATTTTTTGCAGGACAGCTAAGGGCCGTGGTTTCAGGACATGAAGTTTTTGCAGGACAACTAAGGGCCGTGGTTTCAGGACATGAAGTTTTTGCAGGACAACTAAGGGCCGTGGTTTCAGGACATGAAGTTTTTGCAGGACAGCTAAGGGCTGTGGTTTCAGGACATGAAGTTTTTGCAGGACAGCTAAGGGCTGTGGTTTCAGGACATGAAGTTTTTGCAGGACAACTAAGGGCCGTGGTTTCAGGACATGAAGTTTTTGCAGGACAGCTAAGGGCCGTGGTTTCAGGACATGAAGTTTTTGCAGGACAACTAAGGGCTGTGGTTTCAGGACATGAAGTTTTTGCAGGACAGCTAAGGGCCGTGGTTTCAGGACATGAAGTTTTTGCAGGACAGCTAAGGGCCGTGGTTTCAGGACATGAAGTTTTTGCAGGACAGCTGAGGGCCGTGGTTTCAGGACATGAAGTTTTTGCAGGACAGCTAAGGGCCGTGGTTTCAGGACATGAAGTTTTTGCAGGACAACTAAGGGCTGTCGTTTCAGGACATGAAGTTTTTGCAGGACAGCTAAGGGCCGTGGTTTCAGGACATGAAGTTTTTGCAGGACAACTAAGGGCTGTGGTTTCAGGACATGAAGTTTTTGCAGGACAACCAAGAGCCATGGTTTCAGGACATGAAGTTTTTGCAGGACAGCTAAGGGCCGTGGTTTCAGGACATGAAGTTTTTGCAGGACAACTAAGGGCCGTGGTTTCAGGACATGAAGTTTTTGCAGGACAGCTAAGGGCCGTGGTTTCAGGACATGAAGTTTTTGCAGGACAACTAAGAGCCGTGGTTTCAGGACATGAAGTTTTTGCAGGACAACTAAGGGCCGTGGTTTCAGGACATGAAGTTTTTGCAGGACAACTAAGAGCCGTGGTTTCAGGACATGAAGTTTTTGCAGGACAACTAAGGGCCGTGGTTTCAGGACATGAAGTTTTTGCAGGACAACTAAGAGCTGTGGTTTCAGGACATGAAGTTTTTGCAGGACAACTAAGGGCCGTGGTTTCAGGACATGAAGTTTTTGCAGGACAGCTAAGGGCCGTGGTTTCAGGACATGAAGTTTTTGCAGGACAACTAAGAGCCGTGGTTTCAGGACATGAAGTTTTTGCAGGACAACTAAGAGCCGTGGTTTCAGGACATGAAGTTTTTGCAGGACAACTAAGGGCCGTGGTTTCAGGACATGAAGTTTTTGCAGGACAACTAAGAGCCGTGGTTTCAGGACATGAAGTTTTTGCAGGACAACTAAGGGCCGTGGTTTCAGGACATGAAGTTTTTGCAGGACAACTAAGAGCTGTGGTTTCAGGACATGAAGTTTTTGCAGGACAACTAAGGGCCGTGGTTTCAGGACATGAAGTTTTTGCAGGACAACTAAGGGCCGTGGTTTCAGGACATGAAGTTTTTGCAGGACAACTAAGAGCTGTGGTTTCAGGACATGAAGTTTTTGCAGGACAACTAAGGGCCGTGGTTTCAGGACATGAAGTTTTTGCAGGACAGCTAAGGGCCGTGGTTTCAGGACATGAAGTTTTTGCAGGACAACTAAGGGCCGTGGTTTCAGGACATGAAGTTTTTGCAGGACAACTAAGAGCCGTGGTTTCAGGACATGAAGTTTTTGCAGGACAACTAAGGGCTGTGGTTTCAGGACATGAAGTTTTTGCAGGACAGCTAAGGGCCGTGGTTTCAGGACATGAAGTTTTTGCAGGACAGCTAAGGGCCGTGGTTTCAGGACATGAAGTTTTTGCAGGACAGCTAAGGGCCGTGGTTTCAGGACATGAAGTTTTTGCAGGACAGCTAAGGGCTGTGGTTTCAGGACATGAAGTTTTTGCAGGACAACTAAGAGCCGTGGTTTCAGGACATGAAGTTTTTGCAGGACAACTAAGAGCCGTGGTTTCAGGACATGAAGTTTTTGCAGGACAGCTAAGGGCCGTGGTTTCAGGACATGAAGTTTTTGCAGGACAACTAAGGGCCGTGGTTTCAGGACATGAAGTTTTTGCAGGACAACTAAGGGCCGTGGTTTCAGGACATGAAGTTTTTGCAGGACAACTAAGGGCCGTGGTTTCAGGACATGAAGTTTTTGCAGGACAGCTAAGGGCCGTGGTTTCAGGACATGAAGTTTTTGCAGGACAACTAAGGGCCGTGGTTTCAGGACATGAAGTTTTTGCAGGACAACTAAGGGCTGTGGTTTCAGGACATGAAGTTTTTGCAGGACAACTAAGGGCCGTGGTTTCAGGACATGAAGTTTTTGCAGGACAGCTAAGGGCCGTGGTTTCAGGACATGAAGTTTTTGCAGGACAACTAAGAGCCGTGGTTTCAGGACATGAAGTTTTTGCAGGACAACTAAGGGCCGTGGTTTCAGGACATGAAGTTTTTGCAGGACAACTAAGAGCCGTGGTTTCAGGACATGAAGTTTTTGCAGGACAACTAAGGGCCGTGGTTTCAGGACATGAAGTTTTTGCAGGACAACTAAGAGCTGTGGTTTCAGGACATGAAGTTTTTGCAGGACAACTAAGGGCCGTGGTTTCAGGACATGAAGTTTTTGCAGGACAACTAAGGGCCGTGGTTTCAGGACATGAAGTTTTTGCAGGACAACTAAGGGCCGTGGTTTCAGGACATGAAGTTTTTGCAGGACAACTAAGGGCCGTGGTTTCAGGACATGAAGTTTTTGCAGGACAGCTAAGGGCCGTGGTTTCAGGACATGAAGTTTTTGCAGGACAACTAAGGGCCGTGGTTTCAGGACATGAAGTTTTTGCAGGACAACTAAGAGCCGTGGTTTCAGGACATGAAGTTTTTGCAGGACAACTAAGGGCTGTGGTTTCAGGACATGAAGTTTTTGCAGGACAGCTAAGGGCCGTGGTTTCAGGACATGAAGTTTTTGCAGGACAGCTAAGGGCCGTGGTTTCAGGACATGAAGTTTTTGCAGGACAGCTAAGGGCCGTGGTTTCAGGACATGAAGTTTTTGCAGGACAGCTAAGGGCTGTGGTTTCAGGACATGAAGTTTTTGCAGGACAACTAAGAGCCGTGGTTTCAGGACATGAAGTTTTTGCAGGACAACTAAGAGCCGTGGTTTCAGGACATGAAGTTTTTGCAGGACAGCTAAGGGCCGTGGTTTCAGGACATGAAGTTTTTGCAGGACAACTAAGGGCCGTGGTTTCAGGACATGAAGTTTTTGCAGGACAACTAAGGGCCGTGGTTTCAGGACATGAAGTTTTTGCAGGACAACTAAGGGCCGTGGTTTCAGGACATGAAGTTTTTGCAGGACAACTAAGGGCCGTGGTTTCAGGACATGAAGTTTTTGCAGGACAACTAAGGGCCGTGGTTTCAGGACATGAAGTTTTTGCAGGACAGCTAAGGGCCGTGGTTTCAGGACATGAAGTTTTTGCAGGACAGCTAAGGGCCGTGGTTTCAGGACATGAAGTTTTTGCAGGACAACTAAGGGCTGTGGTTTCAGGACATGAAGTTTTTGCAGGACAACTAAGGGCTGTGGTTTCAGGACATGAAGTTTTTGCAGGACAGCTAAGGGCTGTGGTTTCAGGAGATGAAGTTTTTGCAGGACAGCTAAGGGCCGTGGTTTCAGGACATGAAGTTTTTGCAGGACAGCTAAGGGCCGTGGTTTCAGGACATGAAGTTTTTGCAGGACAACTAAGGGCCGTGGTTTCAGGACATGAAGTTTTTGCAGGACAACTAAGGGCCGTGGTTTCAGGACATGAAGTTTTTGCAGGACAACTAAGGGCCGTGGTTTCAGGACATGAAGTTTTTGCAGGACAACTAAGGGCCGTGGTTTCAGGACATGAAGTTTTTGCAGGACAACTAAGGGCCGTGGTTTCAGGACATGAAGTTTTTGCAGGACAGCTAAGGGCCGTGGTTTCAGGACATGAAGTTTTTGCAGGACAGCTAAGGGCCGTGGTTTCAGGACATGAAGTTTTTGCAGGACAACTAAGGGCCGTGGTTTCAGGACATGAAGTTTTTGCAGGACAGCTAAGGGCTGTGGTTTCAGGAGATGAAGTTTTTGCAGGACAGCTAAGGGCCGTGGTTTCAGGACATGAAGTTTTTGCAGGACAGCTAAGGGCCTTGGTTTCAGGACATGAATTTTTTGCAGGACAGCTAAGGGCCGTGGTTTCAGGACATGAAGTTTTTGCAGGACAACTAAGGGCCGTGGTTTCAGGACATGAAGTTTTTGCAGGACAACTAAGGGCCGTGGTTTCAGGACATGAAGTTTTTGCAGGACAGCTAAGGGCTGTGGTTTCAGGACATGAAGTTTTTGCAGGACAGCTAAGGGCTGTGGTTTCAGGACATGAAGTTTTTGCAGGACAACTAAGGGCCGTGGTTTCAGGACATGAAGTTTTTGCAGGACAGCTAAGGGCCGTGGTTTCAGGACATGAAGTTTTTGCAGGACAACTAAGGGCTGTGGTTTCAGGACATGAAGTTTTTGCAGGACAGCTAAGGGCCGTGGTTTCAGGACATGAAGTTTTTGCAGGACAGCTAAGGGCCGTGGTTTCAGGACATGAAGTTTTTGCAGGACAGCTGAGGGCCGTGGTTTCAGGACATGAAGTTTTTGCAGGACAGCTAAGGGCCGTGGTTTCAGGACATGAAGTTTTTGCAGGACAACTAAGGGCTGTCGTTTCAGGACATGAAGTTTTTGCAGGACAGCTAAGGGCCGTGGTTTCAGGACATGAAGTTTTTGCAGGACAACTAAGGGCTGTGGTTTCAGGACATGAAGTTTTTGCAGGACAGCTAAGGGCCGTGGTTTCAGGACATGAAGTTTTTGCAGGACAGCTAAGGGCCGTGGTTTCAGGACATGAAGTTTTTGCAGGACAGCTAAGGGCCGTGGTTTCAGGACATGAAGTTTTTGCAGGACAGCTAAGGGCCGTGGTTTCAGGACATGAAGTTTTTGCAGGACAGCTAAGGGCTGTGGTTTCAGGACATGAAGTTTTTGCAGGACAACTAAGAGCCGTGGTTTCAGGACATGAAGTTTTTGCAGGACAGCTAAGGGCCGTGGTTTCAGGACATGAAGTTTTTGCAGGACAACTAAGGGCTGTGGTTTCAGGACATGAAGTTTTTGCAGGACAGCTAAGGGCCGTGGTTTCAGGACATGAAGTTTTTGCAGGACAGCTAAGGGCCGTGGTTTCAGGACATGAAGTTTTTGCAGGACAGCTAAGGGCTGTGGTTTCAGGACATGAAGTTTTTGCAGGACAGCTAAGGGCTGTGGTTTCAGGACATGAAGTTTTTGCAGGACAACTAAGGGCCGTGGTTTCAGGACATGAAGTTTTTGCAGGACAGCTAAGGGCTGTGGTTTCAGGACATGAAGTTTTTGCAGGACAACTAAGGGCTGTGGTTTCAGGAGATGAAGTTTTTGCAGGACAACTAAGGGCTGTGGTTTCAGGACATGAAGTTTTTGCAGGACAGCTAAGGGCTGTGGTTTCAGGAGATGAAGTTTTTGCAGGACAACTAAGGGCTGTGGTTTCAGGACATGAAGTTTTTGCAGGACAGCTAAGGGCCGTGGTTTCAGGACATGAAGTTTTTGCAGGACAACTAAGGGCTGTGGTTTCAGGACATGAAGTTTTTGCAGGACAGCTAAGGGCCGTGGTTTCAGGACATGAAGTTTTTGCAGGACAACTAAGGGCCGTGGTTTCAGGACATGAAGTTTTTGCAGGACAGCTAAGGGCCGTGGTTTCAGGACATGAAGTTTTTGCAGGACAACTAAGGGCTGTGGTTTCAGGACATGAAGTTTTTGCAGGACAACTAAGGGCTGTGGTTTCAGGACATGAAGTTTTTGCAGGACAGCTAAGGGCTGTGGTTTCAGGAGATGAAGTTTTTGCAGGACAGCTAAGGGCCGTGGTTTCAGGACATGAAGTTTTTGCAGGACAGCTAAGGGCCGTGGTTTCAGGACATGAAGTTTTTGCAGGACAGCTAAGGGCCGTGGTTTCAGGACATGAAGTTTTTGCAGGACAACTAAGGGCTGTGGTTTCAGGACATGAAGTTTTTGCAGGACAGCTAAGGGCCGTGGTTTCAGGACATGAAGTTTTTGCAGGACAACTAAGGGCCGTGGTTTCAGGACATGAAGTTTTTGCAGGACAGCTAAGGGCCGTGGTTTCAGGACATGAAGTTTTTGCAGGACAGCTAAGGGCTGTGGTTTCAGGACATGAAGTTTTTGCAGGACAGCTAAGGGCCGTGGTTTCAGGACATGAAGTTTTTGCAGGACAGCTGAGGGCCGTGGTTTCAGGACATGAAGTTTTTGCAGGACAGCTAAGGGCCGTGGTTTCAGGACATGAAGTTTTTGCAGGACAACTAAGGGCTGTGGTTTCAGGACATGAATTTTTGCAGGACAGCTAAGGGCTGTGGTTTCAGGACATGAAGTTTTTGCAGGACAACTAAGGGCTGTGGTTTCAGGACATGAAGTTTTTGCAGGACAACTAAGGGCTGTGGTTTCAGGACATGAAGTTTTTGCAGGACAACTAAGGGCTGTGGTTTCAGGACATGAAGTTTTTGCAGGACAACTAAGGGCTGTGGTTTCAGGACATGAAGTTTTTGCAGGACAACTAAGGGCTGTGGTTTCAGGACATGAAGTTTTTGCAGGACAGCTAAGGGCCGTGGTTTCAGGACATGAAGTTTTTGCAGGACAGCTAAGGGCCGTGGTTTCAGGACATGAAGTTTTTGCAGGACAGCTAAGGGCTGTGGTTTCAGGACATGAAGTTTTTGCAGGACAGCTAAGGGCTGTGGTTTCAGGACATGAAGTTTTTGCAGGACAACTAAGGGCCGTGGTTTCAGGACATGAAGTTTTTGCAGGACAGCTAAGGGCTGTGGTTTCAGGACATGAAGTTTTTGCAGGACAGCTAAGGGCCGTGGTTTCAGGACATGAAGTTTTTGCAGGACAACTAAGGGCTGTGGTTTCAGGACATGAAGTTTTTGCAGGACAGCTAAGGGCTGTGGTTTCAGGAGATGAAGTTTTTGCAGGACAGCTAAGGGCCGTGGTTTCAGGACATGAAGTTTTTGCAGGACAACTAAGGGCTGTGGTTTCAGGACATGAAGTTTTTGCAGGACAACTAAGGGCCGTGGTTTCAGGACATGAAGTTTTTGCAGGACAGCTAAGGGCTGTGGTTTCAGGAGATGAAGTTTTTGCAGGACAGCTAAGGGCCGTGGTTTCAGGACATGAAGTTTTTGCAGGACAGCTAAGGGCCTTGGTTTCAGGACATGAATTTTTTGCAGGACAGCTAAGGGCCGTGGTTTCAGGACATGAAGTTTTTGCAGGACAACTAAGGGCCGTGGTTTCAGGACATGAAGTTTTTGCAGGACAACTAAGGGCCGTGGTTTCAGGACATGAAGTTTTTGCAGGACAGCTAAGGGCTGTGGTTTCAGGACATGAAGTTTTTGCAGGACAGCTAAGGGCTGTGGTTTCAGGACATGAAGTTTTTGCAGGACAACTAAGGGCCGTGGTTTCAGGACATGAAGTTTTTGCAGGACAGCTAAGGGCCGTGGTTTCAGGACATGAAGTTTTTGCAGGACAACTAAGGGCCGTGGTTTCAGGACATGAAGTTTTTGCAGGACAGCTAAGGGCCGTGGTTTCAGGACATGAAGTTTTTGCAGGACAGCTAAGGGCCGTGGTTTCAGGACATGAAGTTTTTGCAGGACAGCTGAGGGCCGTGGTTTCAGGACATGAAGTTTTTGCAGGACAGCTAAGGGCCGTGGTTTCAGGACATGAAGTTTTTGCAGGACAGCTGAGGGCCGTGGTTTCAGGACATGAAGTTTTTGCAGGACAGCTAAGGGCCGTGGTTTCAGGACATGAAGTTTTTGCAGGACAACTAAGGGCTGTGGTTTCAGGACATGAAGTTTTTGCAGGACAGCTAAGGGCCGTGGTTTCAGGACATGAAGTTTTTGCAGGACAGCTAAGGGCCGTGGTTTCAGGACATGAAGTTTTTGCAGGACAGCTAAGGGCCGTGGTTTCAGGACATGAAGTTTTTGCAGGACAGCTAAGGGCCGTGGTTTCAGGACATGAAGTTTTTGCAGGACAGCTAAGGGCTGTGGTTTCAGGACATGAAGTTTTTGCAGGACAACTAAGAGCCGTGGTTTCAGGACATGAAGTTTTTGCAGGACAGCTAAGGGCCGTGGTTTCAGGACATGAAGTTTTTGCAGGACAACTAAGGGCTGTGGTTTCAGGACATGAAGTTTTTGCAGGACAGCTAAGGGCCGTGGTTTCAGGACATGAAGTTTTTGCAGGACAGCTAAGGGCCGTGGTTTCAGGACATGAAGTTTTTGCAGGACAGCTAAGGGCTGTGGTTTCAGGACATGAAGTTTTTGCAGGACAGCTAAGGGCTGTGGTTTCAGGACATGAAGTTTTTGCAGGACAACTAAGGGCCGTGGTTTCAGGACATGAAGTTTTTGCAGGACAGCTAAGGGCTGTGGTTTCAGGACATGAAGTTTTTGCAGGACAACTAAGGGCTGTGGTTTCAGGAGATGAAGTTTTTGCAGGACAACTAAGGGCTGTGGTTTCAGGACATGAAGTTTTTGCAGGACAGCTAAGGGCTGTGGTTTCAGGAGATGAAGTTTTTGCAGGACAACTAAGGGCTGTGGTTTCAGGACATGAAGTTTTTGCAGGACAGCTAAGGGCCGTGGTTTCAGGACATGAAGTTTTTGCAGGACAACTAAGGGCTGTGGTTTCAGGACATGAAGTTTTTGCAGGACAGCTAAGGGCCGTGGTTTCAGGACATGAAGTTTTTGCAGGACAACTAAGGGCCGTGGTTTCAGGACATGAAGTTTTTGCAGGACAGCTAAGGGCCGTGGTTTCAGGACATGAAGTTTTTGCAGGACAACTAAGGGCTGTGGTTTCAGGACATGAAGTTTTTGCAGGACAACTAAGGGCTGTGGTTTCAGGACATGAAGTTTTTGCAGGACAGCTAAGGGCTGTGGTTTCAGGAGATGAAGTTTTTGCAGGACAGCTAAGGGCCGTGGTTTCAGGACATGAAGTTTTTGCAGGACAGCTAAGGGCCGTGGTTTCAGGACATGAAGTTTTTGCAGGACAGCTAAGGGCCGTGGTTTCAGGACATGAAGTTTTTGCAGGACAACTAAGGGCTGTGGTTTCAGGACATGAAGTTTTTGCAGGACAGCTAAGGGCCGTGGTTTCAGGACATGAAGTTTTTGCAGGACAACTAAGGGCCGTGGTTTCAGGACATGAAGTTTTTGCAGGACAGCTAAGGGCCGTGGTTTCAGGACATGAAGTTTTTGCAGGACAGCTAAGGGCTGTGGTTTCAGGACATGAAGTTTTTGCAGGACAGCTAAGGGCCGTGGTTTCAGGACATGAAGTTTTTGCAGGACAGCTAAGGGCTGTGGTTTCAGGACATGAAGTTTTTGCAGGACAGCTAAGGGCCGTGGTTTCAGGACATGAAGTTTTTGCAGGACAGCTGAGGGCCGTGGTTTCAGGACATGAAGTTTTTGCAGGACAGCTAAGGGCCGTGGTTTCAGGACATGAAGTTTTTGCAGGACAACTAAGGGCTGTGGTTTCAGGACATGAAGTTTTTGCAGGACAGCTAAGGGCTGTGGTTTCAGGACATGAAGTTTTTGCAGGACAACTAAGGGCTGTGGTTTCAGGACATGAAGTTTTTGCAGGACAACTAAGGGCTGTGGTTTCAGGACATGAAGTTTTTGCAGGACAACTAAGGGCTGTGGTTTCAGGACATGAAGTTTTTGCAGGACAGCTAAGGGCCGTGGTTTCAGGACATGAAGTTTTTGCAGGACAGCTAAGGGCCGTGGTTTCAGGACATGAAGTTTTTGCAGGACAACTAAGGGCTGTGGTTTCAGGACATGAAGTTTTTGCAGGACAGCTAAGGGCCGTGGTTTCAGGACATGAAGTTTTTGCAGGACAGCTAAGGGCCGTGGTTTCAGGACATGAAGTTTTTGCAGGACAACTAAGGGCTGTGGTTTCAGGACATGAAGTTTTTGCAGGACAGCTAAGGGCCGTGGTTTCAGGACATGAAGTTTTTGCAGGACAACTAAGGGCCGTGGTTTCAGGACATGAAGTTTTTGCAGGACAGCTAAGGGCCGTGGTTTCAGGACATGAAGTTTTTGCAGGACAGCTAAGGGCTGTGGTTTCAGGACATGAAGTTTTTGCAGGACAGCTAAGGGCCGTGGTTTCAGGACATGAAGTTTTTGCAGGACAGCTAAGGGCTGTGGTTTCAGGACATGAAGTTTTTGCAGGACAGCTAAGGGCCGTGGTTTCAGGACATGAAGTTTTTGCAGGACAGCTGAGGGCCGTGGTTTCAGGACATGAAGTTTTTGCAGGACAGCTAAGGGCCGTGGTTTCAGGACATGAAGTTTTTGCAGGACAACTAAGGGCTGTGGTTTCAGGACATGAAGTTTTTGCAGGACAGCTAAGGGCTGTGGTTTCAGGACATGAAGTTTTTGCAGGACAACTAAGGGCTGTGGTTTCAGGACATGAAGTTTTTGCAGGACAACTAAGGGCTGTGGTTTCAGGACATGAAGTTTTTGCAGGACAACTAAGGGCTGTGGTTTCAGGACATGAAGTTTTTGCAGGACAGCTAAGGGCCGTGGTTTCAGGACATGAAGTTTTTGCAGGACAGCTAAGGGCCGTGGTTTCAGGACATGAAGTTTTTGCAGGACAGCTAAGGGCTGTGGTTTCAGGACATGAAGTTTTTGCAGGACAGCTAAGGGCTGTGGTTTCAGGACATGAAGTTTTTGCAGGACAACTAAGGGCCGTGGTTTCAGGACATGAAGTTTTTGCAGGACAGCTAAGGGCTGTGGTTTCAGGACATGAAGTTTTTGCAGGACAACTAAGGGCTGTGGTTTCAGGAGATGAAGTTTTTGCAGGACAACTAAGGGCTGTGGTTTCAGGACATGAAGTTTTTGCAGGACAGCTAAGGGCTGTGGTTTCAGGAGATGAAGTTTTTGCAGGACAACTAAGGGCTGTGGTTTCAGGACATGAAGTTTTTGCAGGACAGCTAAGGGCCGTGGTTTCAGGACATGAAGTTTTTGCAGGACAACTAAGGGCTGTGGTTTCAGGACATGAAGTTTTTGCAGGACAGCTAAGGGCTGTGGTTTCAGGAGATGAAGTTTTTGCAGGACAGCTAAGGGCCGTGGTTTCAGGACATGAAGTTTTTGCAGGACAACTAAGGGCTGTGGTTTCAGGACATGAAGTTTTTGCAGGACAACTAAGGGCTGTGGTTTCAGGACATGAAGTTTTTGCAGGACAGCTAAGGGCTGTGGTTTCAGGAGATGAAGTTTTTGCAGGACAGCTAAGGGCCGTGGTTTCAGGACATGAAGTTTTTGCAGGACAGCTAAGGGCCGTGGTTTCAGGACATGAAGTTTTTGCAGGACAGCTAAGGGCCGTGGTTTCAGGACATGAAGTTTTTGCAGGACAATTAAGGGCTGTGGTTTCAGGACATGAAGTTTTTGCAGGACAGCTAAGGGCCGTGGTTTCAGGACATGAAGTTTTTGCAGGACAACTAAGGGCCGTGGTTTCAGGACATGAAGTTTTTGCAGGACAGCTAAGGGCCGTGGTTTCAGGACATGAAGTTTTTGCAGGACAGCTAAGGGCTGTGGTTTCAGGACATGAAGTTTTTGCAGGACAGCTAAGGGCCGTGATTTCAGGACATGAAGTTTTTGCAGGACAGCTAAGGGCTGTGGTTTCAGGAGATGAAGTTTTTGCAGGACAGCTAAGGGCCGTGGTTACAGGACATGAAGTTTTTGCAGGACAGCTAAGGGCCGTGGTTTCAGGACATGAAGTTTTTGCAGGACAGCTAAGGGCCGTGGTTTCAGGACATGAAGTTTTTGCAGGACAGCTAAGGGCCGTGGTTTCAGGACATGAAGTTTTTGCAGGACAGCTAAGGGCCGTGGTTTCAGGACATGAAGTTTTTGCAGGACAGCTAAGGGCCGTGGTTTCAGGACATGAAGTTTTTGCAGGACAACTAAGGGCCGTGGTTTCAGGACATGAAGTTTTTGCAGGACAGCTAAGGGCCGTGGTTTCAGGACATGAAGTTTTTGCAGGACAGCTGAGGGCCGTGGTTTCAGGACATGAAGTTTTTGCAGGACAGCTAAGGGCCGTGGTTTCAGGACATGAAGTTTTTGCAGGACAACTAAGGGCTGTGGTTTCAGGACATGAAGTTTTTGCAGGACAGCTAAGGGCTGTGGTTTCAGGACATGAAGTTTTTGCAGGACAACTAAGGGCTGTGGTTTCAGGACATGAAGTTTTTGCAGGACAACTAAGGGCTGTGGTTTCAGGACATGAAGTTTTTGCAGGACAACTAAGGGCTGTGGTTTCAGGACATGAAGTTTTTGCAGGACAGCTAAGGGCTGTGGTTTCAGGACATGAAGCCCAGTTCTAACTTAAAGGAATGACCCGGGATGTGCCGAGTACTTCCACGTCGAGGCCGTGTTTTAGTGGCCAGGTGACAGCATCGCAATGGTTTGGACGATCCTTCGGGTTAGTGATGTGCAGATTGATACTGAAATATCGATACCGGCGATACTAGATGTTTACCCTCAATATCGATCCTCAAATCAAAATATCGATACAGTGGATACTTTGGTTCAGGGGTGTCCAAACTTTTTCCACCAAGGGCTGCATACTTAAAAGTCCAAGTATGTTGGGGCCATACTTCCTTCATCCATCCATTTCCTACCGCTTGTCCCTTAGATATTTTTTATTTAAAAAAATGCTAAAAAGTTATCGGGTCAACTGTGAATTAGAAATGACTAAGTATATTATTCATTATTTGGAACATTTCAGCTTGTTCTCATTATACATACATTTTTTTTCCCACATAAAAATGGAAAAAAATAATAATATGACCTCTGATTGTACAAAAATAATATTGTTGAGTTACATATTTAACGGTGTTTATCATGGTTGTTGTTTTTGAAGTTAGTATTTTGCATTTTTTTAAATAGCTAACTAAAATTTGTTTAGATTTTAAGTAAATTGGATTTTAATTTTCATTCTCATATTTTAGATATAACTTTTTCCATCAAGGGCCGCTTAATGAAAAGTCAGTTATGGGGGATGTTGTTGTTTTTTTAAATACTAAAAACAAATATACATTTAAATACAAAACATTGTGTTTTAAGTGGACAAGTAATTTATAATTAATTATTAGTTCTAAAATGTCAGATTTTTCTCATTACATTCTGATTTTTCTAAAAGTATTTTATTTCTACTGTTGTTTTTAGATAGATGTTTCTATTTGAAGACCCACAATGCACTTCTGCCACTTTTTTTGTAAGGTGTATTATATGTTTACTGTATATTCTATGTCCAGAGTTTTAGGGACCCCTGAAGTTGTGTGATTGCAGGTTCAAGTCCTACTGAAAGCCACTACTAGCCACCACACAGTCTGATAGTTTATATATCAATGATGAAATACAAACATTGCAACACATGCCAATACGGCCGCTTTACTTTACTAAATTACAATTTTAAATTTCCCGCCGAGTTTCTTGTTGAAAACGTCGTGTAATGATGACGCTTATGATGACGTGTGCTTGTGACGTCTCAAGTTGGAGGGAACATATCAGCCCAGCACCACACACGGCTAACAGTCGTCTCTTTTCATCGCATGATTACACAGTAATTTAAACATCTGTGTTGCTGAATCTTTTGCAATTTGTTCAATTAATAATGGAGACTATAAAGAAGAAAGATGTTGGTGGAAAGTGGTGCATTGCAGCTGCCTTTAGCAACCAAAACACAGCCGGTGTTTCTTTGTTTGTCGTGAAGCTTTAACACAGAGCGGTCAAGCGAAAATGTTTTTTTACATCAACCAGCATGGGAAAATTGTGATATTAAGTCGGCTCTTACCGGAGACTTCCGTGGATTACGCAAGTTCCTCCTGCAACTCAAAAAGGCAGCTGTTATCTTGGCTCCTCGGCTTCTCTGAGAGAAACTGGCGTTCACCGCAGCCATCCGACTTTCAGGTCTGACTTTACAATTTCACTAAAATACTATTAAAACAAAAAGCATATAAGGGATCTTCCAGAATTATCCTAGTAAATGTGTCTAATTATATCTGAAACGATCCCACTGCCGCCTGGAACCATTGCTTTTTTTTTTGTTTGTGCTTCACTCTAACTTTCCTCATCCACGAATCTTTCATCCTCGCTCAAACTAATGGGGAAATCGTCGCTTTCTCGGTCTGAATCGCTCTCGCTGCTGGTGGCCATGACTGTAAACAATGTTCAGATGTGAGGTGCTCCACCACCCGTGACGTCATGCGCACATTGTCTGCTACTTCCGGTACAGGCAAGGCTTTTTTATTAGCCACCAAAAGTTGCAAACTTTATCGTGGATGTTCTCTACTAAATCCTTTCAGCAAAAATATGGCAATATGGGGAAATGATGAAGTATGACACATAGAATGGAGCTGCTATCCCCGTTGAAATAAGAAGATCTGACTTCAGGAGGCCTTTCAAGCTTGTTTAGTGAGTGTGTAAGTTGAGCAAGTGGTTAAGTGTGCAGAGCATTGTGCAGGAGATGGCAAGCTTCACATGCATGTTTGCAAGCCAGAGTGTAATACGGGTGTAAATTGGAAGCTTCATTCTCTGCGAGACCTGATCCCTCCCACCTGTCAGAGCAGCTAATTATATTCAGTGGGAGGAGCAGGCTGCAAAGAGTGTGTTCCCGTGTGCGGAGGGACGGCCACCGCCAAGGAGAATAGTCCACAAATAGAGTCAATAGAATGTTGGGGGCCGCTGTGGCTCAATCTTGAGATTGATTTTCCAGGAACTCTGAAGAGTCGAGCTTCTCTCTCCCTGAAAGCCAGCAGAATGAGAGTCGCCACCAGATCATTTCTGATTGGCTGAGGATGATATCAACTCACTGTCAAAGCTTCTCTGTAGGGCTTCAAATGGCTGCCTCATTCCCCCAACACTTGCTCCGACAAAGCAGCTCCAACCAGTGTGCTAACTGTACATGTATTTGCATTTGGAATATTTGCATACGCAACATTTGGTCAGGAACAGAGGCGTACTAATTGACCTGACAGTAAACGTTAACCCAGACCTGGACAAATGAAGGCCCGGGGGCCACATGCGGCCCATTAAACTTTTCAATCTGGCCCGCTGGACATTCCCAAATATTTTTTTTCGATCTTTAAGCTGGAAAGTGTAGCTGCCATTATGATGTGCAGTGATTAGCGATTCCCAGAGCCCAAAACAAGTCTGCGGGCTATAGAGCATTTTCTATTGGGGCTCCAGTACTCTGGAATGTGCTCCCGGTAACAGTTCCAGATGCTACCTCGGTAGAAGCATTTAAGGCTCATCTTAAAACTCATTTGTATACTCTAGCCTTTAAAGAGAGCCCCTTTTTAGACCAGTTGATCTGCCGTTTCTTTTCTTTTTCTCCTCTGCCCCCCTCTCCCATATGGAGGGGGCGTGGGGGGACACAAATGCGGTCCACTCCAAGGTTTCTCATTGGTCACTGTTACCGACGTCCCACTGGGGTGAGTTTTTCCTTGCCCGTATGTGGGCTCTGTACCGAGGATGTCGTTGTGGTTTGTGCAGCCCTTTGAGACACTGATTTAGGGCTATATAAACAAACATTGATAGATTGATGTTTTCTGATTACCATAAGTCTTAACATATTTCAATGGTTGGAATCTGTGCTTTTGCATGATGTTTTAGTGACTAGTGTTGTCCTGATAGCAATATTATGTTGATACTTTTCCGTACTTTGATACTATTCTAAATAAAGGGGACAAGAAAAAAATTGCATTATTGGCTTTAGTTTAACAAAAAATCTTAGGGCGTGACGGACCACTACTTTTCAGAGGCGGTATGGTACCGAATATGATTCATTAGTATGGGGGTACTACACTAATACCCGTATAGGGTACAACCCTACTAGTTACTATGGTAATGTGAGTCCCAGCAGGTCAGAGGAGGCACCAAGCAGTGTGGGTGGGGAGTGTTTCCACAGAGTGTTTCCACAGAGTGTTTCCACAGAGTGTTTCCAGAGCCTGAAATGTGGGTGTCAGGGACAGACGTGGAAGGAGATTTTTACAAGAAAGTTCTAAAGCTTAGTGATATATCTTGTATGTCAGATTGTAGATGTTTTTTGTTTTTTTTACCCTTCACATTCATATTTCGCTGTGTTTGTTCTATTTTTTTTGCATTTGGCTTGATTGTAAAATATGTGGATTGAGAGATGTGATGTTCTCAATTTTCAGGGTTTTATCCTTCATAGAAAAAATAAACATTCCATTCCGTTTTTAAGGCGGTCTGTGGTAACATTTTTAGCATTCAATCAGACTTTATTGTGATGTTTTGTATTAGTGTTCCTGAAAGTAGATATGCCGGCCCCCAGACACACCTTTTCTCTAAATTTGGTCCCCGAGTCAAAATAGTTGCCCAGGCCTGCTTGAACCCTTGTGCAGGTTTAAGATTGACTACACAAACTTACTCCTGTGATCCAAAAGGGAACCTCTCATAAAAGTGTCACCGTAATTGAGAAATGCATAATATTTTTTGCTTAAAATATTGACAACCAAATATGTATGCATTATATAAAATTACATTATTTTTATGATTGAAAGTCTTTTGCCAAAAATGTAAATTAAAAAGTTATAATAGAAAAAGGCAATATATTCAATAATTTTTTAAAACTAAGTTGCGCGGTGGAATATCTGAGATTGAGTAATTCAAATTAATTAAAATATAATTCATGGCAACATTCACAAAAATATGTTTTACAGTGCCTACTGAGCTAGAATGAATAAACACTAGTAGTTTATATATATTGTATATGTGTAACTGTCCAAGATCATTTAATGGCAGTTTAAGCTCAACAAAGCTCTGAGAATAATGCATCATGGTTTTCTGTGTCATATTTGGAGGTTAAGGGGTGCAATTACACCAAAATAATATTTACTTGTTTTTTAATCTGCAAGAACGAGTTTCATTTGGTTTTCATGGAAAAAAAGTAATGACAGAATTACAGTTTGCTAAAAATAGCAGTTCTGTGGGGCACTCATGGAGGGTGGACGCCCCCCTTATCTCTCCTGCTTGCTTCCTTGTCTTAACTTTTCTTGCCTCTTTTTGCACTGCTCTTCAAAATCTACACATTGGAACTACTTAACTGGCCTCAACGAAATTGACCAGATCTTGGGTTTGGGGGAACCTGTTTGTCATGACGGAGCGGTTGTTGCTGGACACACAACGGACTCTTGGGTGAAGAATGAGTGCTGCGTGCCAGGCGAGCCTTTTCAGTGGAGGACGTGAGGATATCTACCAATTGGGAATTATGACAACAGGACATCTGCTGATTGGAGTAAGCGTTGCTCTGGTTTGTCCACAAATTGGAAGTTCCTGGCAGTCTTCAAAGTACCCCAAAGCTGCCACAAATGAAGAACTGTGGACACTCTTGTGATTTTGGATCACATTGCACTGTCTGCCCCGCAGGTTTGAGGAGCAGTCATAGACAATTTAGAGTGAAAAGCAAATTTGATTTTCACTCTAATACAAAACATTCTATCTTGGATTGTTTCCCTGGCTTGGAGACTCTCCCAAAGGACAGTGCGGCAAAGACACAACAAACTCCCTTCTTGTCTCTCATGGACACACACCTGTTGTTGTTGACTTTGGACTCGCGACCGCACGACATCAAGGCCGCGGAACAGAGACACACTGCAGGCTTACACATAAACATGCATCCACAAAAATATACCCCACCCCCCCAATCCAATGCCCTCCACGCAAATCCCGTAGGGGTGATGGAAGGACGGTCAGCGCCTGAGAGCTGCAGCCTACCACCATGACCCCGCACTCCCTTCCCTCTGTTGCTAGATATCTGGAGATGTATGTTGTAATATGTATATGTGCTTTGCTATGGAGGTTTTTTCCCACTCCAGACTGGGCCCCCTTAGGAGCCCAGTCTGGATTGTATTTTTTTACTCATCCTTCCCCAGCGTTTTACCTTTTTCCCCATCTTTTACGGGGCCCCTTGTGGCGACCCATCAGCGTTCCTCTTCTGTAACCCTGTACACTTTTTGTTTGTCTAATCTTGAACGGGTTTGTGCTGAAAACAAAGTTTTGTTGTACTTGTGCAATGACAATAAATACCTATCCTATCCGGTAATGACAGTCAATAGGGCCGAAAGAGATCCTAAGCGAAAATGTGTATATATTATGGTAATATCCTATTCTAACAACTTTGTGATCAAAACACAATGGAACTAAAAAAAAAGGGGGAAAAAACCCCATCAAACTGAACAATGTATCACAAAAGGAACACATGTAAAGCCAGTATTGGGCCCTGGGGTTGCACAAGGATCAAAGTTAAGTCTACTCACTAAACGAATACTGTCCAGCCTTTGGATAGCGGCAGTCATGGCTCACAATGCTGCCATGGAAAATGCAGGCTGGAAAACCCTGGTCTGTGGGTAAAGTCTTCTGTTTGGGAACACTTGAAAGATGTAAATAAAGGCAAGCAGCTGACATTAGGAACACTACGACAAGCTGGAACAATGAATACTGTACATTAACCAAACTTTATAACATTTAAAACAATTATTTACACGCTTCAATCAGCAGCTTTTTAGTTCCCTAAAAAAAAAAAAAAAAAACCAGGGGTGTCCAAAGAGTTTCAGTTACTTTTTTATTGGCCTTCTGCATATTGTAAAAATAAAATTAATTATTTATAAATGAGATGTATTAGTAGTAGGGCTAACAAACAATGTAATTAATCTCGATTAATCACCTTTTGTCTTTAGTTAATTTGGAATGATCCAGGATTAATCTCAGATGTTTGTTTCATTGAAACACTTTGAAACAGTGTTTAGAAAGAAGCCTATTTCTAATGACAGTTGGACAAAATGTGGATGCCGATGGCTTTGGTCTTGTCGGCCGAGGCCACGGGTCTTGTGGAGCGAGCCCTGCTATTCAGCGGGAGTTTTTCTTTGTCCAATTTGGTCACACACGCCGCACTCACGTTAATTGCGCGTCATAAAAAAATAGTGCCGTTAAAGGAAATTAGTGTCAACTCTTTATTCGCGTTAACTTTGACATGCCTAATTATTAGATATTACACTCATTTACTTAGTGGACTGTTAGTTGCTCCGTGTCCCTAGAAAGAGATTTTGCTTGATAGTGCCCATTTTTTGGAACCAATGGTGCTTCAATGTTACACTCCTGCGTGCCCCTTTTCTAAATGGGGATTAAGCGCATATCATTAAATATATTTATGGGGGAAAACTTTGGTGATTATTAATAGCACCAATATGTGGTGTATATGTCCGGAAAGTCATAGGATAGAAACCAAAGGAAGGGTTTAATATCTTCCATGGGTTTTCATCCTTTCTGTGAAGCGCTTCAGAAATGAAGAAGAGTTATCCTGCAAAAAGTGAAATCCAAGTAAGATGAAATATCTCAAATAAGGCTGATATTTGCTTATTTTCTGTCTGATGAGATAGTTCTTCTCACTAAGCAGATTTTATGTTAGAGTGTTTGACTTGTTTGAAGTGTTTTGGTCCTAAATGATCTCAGTAAGATATGAAATGGTAAATGGTTGTACTTGTATACCACTTTTTTGACCCTTTTTAAGGAGCCCAAAGCGCTTTGACACTATTTCCACATTCACACATTCACACACTGATGGTGGGAGCTGCCATGCAAGGCACTAACCAGGACCCATCAGGAGCAAGGGTGAAGTGTCTTGCCCAAGGACACAAGGGACGTGACTAGGATGGTAGAAGGTGGGAATTGAACCAGTAACCCTCAGACTGCTGGCACAGCCACTCTACCAACTTTGCCACACCATCAGCTTGTTGCTAAGATGTGAGGACCTATATTGAGAAAAACATGCTTGAAACTAGAACATCAAGTGTTGCAAAGCTGTGTCATCAACACTCAAGTATAAAACTACTTTTTAAAGTAATCATTTCTTATTTCAAGCATGAAATAAGAAATCGAGACTTTGACACAATTGTGTCTCATAATTAAAACAGATGACAGCCAAATGGACTTTGCGGTTTTATTTTCAACGAAACAATATAAAAGAGGTACTCTTATAGTAGTAAAGTTGGCTCAGTACAGTAAACTGACAGTTAATATTTAAATATTTGACATTTCAAACAATTATGAAAAGAAATAGTTCATGTACATTCAGACAAATTCTTCAATATTTCAATAAAAAAATATATATATTATATCTATCTATATATATATATATATATATATATATTCCTTGCGCACTAATTGACTGAAAGAGCACGCCCTTGGAGCAATAATGTCATGTTATGGATGTGAAAATGCATTTTGAGACAATATGATTTGCCTGAGCGGCTAGTAGACCCCGAGAGTTGCCTTGTTGCCTTTCCATTAAGAACAATAAAGTAGTTTTTAGTATAAGTTTGCTGGTTTCAAGAGATGTAATGCCGAGCGCATATCATGATGTCAAGATAATCGCGCCTGCAATATACTTAATTTAAGAATATTTTTCAACATATTGAGAAAAGTCTCATGTTTGTTTTTTCTCTCAAGAAAAGTACACTTGTTATTAATAAGAATATACTGATTTTGAGGTATTTTGGGGTTCATTGAGGTTAGCTAATTTGACCTGTTTTAGAAAGTCTTGACAAGCCAAATGTTCTTGTTCTATTGGCAGATGATTTTGCTCAGTTCAAGTAAAATAACCCTCATTTTTGTATTTTTTCTCTTGTTTTTGAACACTGACTTTTTGCAGTGTACAGTTGTGATCAAAATTATTCAACCCCCACACAATTTTGGTGTTTTAGCAAGTTGGACATTTATTCCGTATTTCGTTTATAGTCATATCAAATAAAGATGTGTCAAATAGACAAATGCAACTTGAATTGTAATACTGTATTTTACAAAATACCAAAAAAGGACATTTTTCTTAATATCTCATTGACAAAATGATTCAACCCCTTAGTCCAGGGGTGTCAAACTCAAACACAGAGTGGGACAAAATGTAAAACTGAACAAGGCCGCGGGCCAAGGTTGAACAAGTTAACCTTTTAATAGGGACCCAAACAAGTTTTGCATTGAATATTGAACAAGCAAGGCTTATATAACTTTATAGTGACATGCAAAAATCCAATTTCAAATAATAATAATAATAATTAAAAAATATCAATGGCATATCAAATAAAATTTAGATAAAAATTGAATGCCTCTTTTCTATTTGCAATCTTCTGAGGTAAATATCATAAACTTTTTCCACAGGCTAATAATACATTTGAAAATAAAATAAGAATAATGAATGAATCAAACATTCAAGCCTTGAAGTACCAAGAGAAAGTGCATGAATAAAACCTTAATTATTGCTCAGTTTGCTACACTGATTTGCTTTAACTCTGAATATGGAACAAGCAACGCTTACATAACTCAATAGTGCAAAATCAACTTTCATAAAACAAAGGAAAAACATCAATGGTTTATTAAATAAAATCTAAATAAAAAATTGAATGCCTCTTCTATATGCAGCCTTCTGAGGTAAATATCAACATTAACTTTTTCCACAGGCTAATAAATTTGAAAATAAAATAAAGAGGTGAGCGGGGTTTGGTGGTAGCAAGGGGTGTATATTGTAGCATCCCGGAAGAGTTAGTGCTGCAAGGGATTCTTTGTCTTTGTTTTCTTGTGTTTATGTTCTGTTACGGTGTAGATGTTCTCCCGAAATGTGTTTGTCATTCTTGTGTGGTGTGGGTTCACAGTGTGGCGCATATTCGTAACTGTGTAAAGTTGTTGATGCGGCCACCCTCCGTGTGATCGGAATGGCTGTTGAGCAAGTCTCCGTGTGATCGGAATGGCTGTTGACCAAGTATGCATTGCATTCACTTATGTGTGTGTAGAAGCCGCGTTTATCATGTGACAGGGGCTGGCACGCTGTTTGAATGGAGGAAAAACGGACGTGACGACTGGTTGTTAAGGACGCTAGAGGCAGTGCCTTTAAGGCATGCCCCATATATTGTTGTACGGGTGGAAATCGGGAGGAATTCGGGAGAATGGTTGCCCCGGGAGACTTTTGAGAGGGGCACTGAAAATCGTGAGGATTGGCAAGTATGAGTATTAGCGGTGAATGCGGTGTTATAATACCGGCGGGCCAGCTCTAATGTTAATTTGATATTGCCTCAAGGGCCAAATGAAATTACACGGGGGCCAGAGTTTGACACCCATGCCCTAGTTCCATGCATCTTTAGTACTTAGTAGAACAGTAATGACATCCTTCAAAGGTGATACACAAGCTTCTTGCAAGCATCTACAGTATTTTAGCCCATTCCTCTTGGGCAAAGGCCTCCAGTTCATTCATATTCTTGGGCTTGCATGCTGCAACTGCCTTCTTAAAGTCCCACCACAGGTTTTCTAGAGGATTTAGGTCTGGCCACTCCAGAGTCTTCCAGCCCTTCTTCTGCAACCACTCTGATGTTGATTTGGAGGTATGCTTGGGATCCTTGTCCTGTTGGAAGGTTCAACGTCTCCCAAGCCTCAGCTTCCTCACTGACTTCATGACATTTGCAGCTAATATATCCTGCTAGGAAATATAATTCATAATGCCTTGAACGCGCTGGAGATTCCCGGTACCTGAGGCAGAGAAACAGCCCCACAGCATGATTGACCCCCCACCATGCTTAACAGTAGGCTAGGTGTTCTTCTCTTTGTAAGCTTCATTTTTTCTCCTCCAGACATAACGTTGATTCATAGGCCCAAAGAGTTCCACTTTTGTCTCATCACTCCATAGAACAGTTTCCCAAAACCTTTGGGGTTTGTCCAGATGATTTTTGGCATACTGGAGTTTATTTTCCTTGTGCCTGGTAGTCAGAAGTGGTGTGTGCCTGGGAGTTCTGGCATGGAGGCCATCGTCTCGTAGTGCGCACCTTATTGTCTGGGACGAAACCTGCGTTCCCCCCTCTGCAATGTCCTGTTGTAGTTCTTCAGCTGTTACCCGGGGGTTTTTCCACCACTGTACGCTTCAAATACCGGACAGCAGTTGCACACAGCATCCTCTTTCTACCACGCCCAGGTAGTGTTTCCACTGTGCCTTTAGCTTTAAACTTGCAAATTATGCTCCCAACTGTGTCTCTTGGAATGTGTAATGTCTTTGCTATTTTCTTATATCCATATCCTTTCTTATGAAGAGAAATGACCTCCTCTCTTGACTTCTTTGACCACTCCCTGGACTTCACCATGTTGCAAATACACCATTGACCATCTACAAGAAGCTGAGCGTCACAGTCTTTTTCAATCAGTTTAATTGTTGCTCGTTATGGTTCTAATCACATCTACAGGTGTTTTCAACACCTGATTGAAAAGACCTTATTCAAATTCCATTCTTAAAAGTTATGGTCTTCAAGGGGTTGAATAATTTTGTCAATGAGATATTAAGAGAAATGACACTGTTTGGTAAGTTACAAAATATAATGTTGTAATTCAAGTTGCATTTGTCTATTTAATGCATCTTTATTTGATATGACTATAAACAAAATACGGAATAAATGTCCAACTTGCTAAAACACCAAACTTGTGTGGGGGTTGAATCATTTTGATCACAACTGCAGTTGATTAAAAAAAAAATAAATAAAGTCCCTCGGGTGTTGTCTTTTGTTCACAGGACGCTAAATACAAGAATATGAAATCCATCCATACATTATCTACCGCTTATTCCCTTTTTGGGGTCGATGCCTGGATAAGTTAGGGTTAGTCCTTGATAAGTCCTTGACTAGCCGCCAGGCATGTAATATGTGCCTGCCTTGAATTACTGCCGGGTATTACTCGCTCCCCAAATTTGTTAGCACATGCTTATTTTTACCGCCGGGTCAAATTCGTGATGTCACGAGTGACGCTTCCCCTGCCATCATTTGCAAAATGGCGGAGGAATTTTTTTTGTTGCTTTTACTGTGTGTAAACCAGGGGTCTTGTTCCACAGACACACTGATGGTTGTGATATAAAACAATTTTAACACTCTTACTAGTATGCGCCACACTCTGTGAACCCTAACCAAACAAGAATAACAAACACATTTCTGGAGAACATTGGCTCTGTAAACACATTGTAAACGCAACCTAAAAAATACCCAGAATTCCAATGCATCCATGACTCTTTGCTATATTATACACCCGCTAGCACCAAGCCCCCCCCCCTCTCCGTGCGTCGGTTGAGGTGGATGGGGTTGGGGGCACGTGTATAATATAGCCAAGAGTCATGGATGCATTGGAATTCTGGGTAATTCTTATGTTGCGTTTATAATGTGTTACAGAGCCAATGTTCTCCAGAAATGTGTTTGGTTTGGGTTCACAGAGTGTGGCGCATATTAGTAAGAGTTTTAAAGTAGTTTATATCACAACCCTCAGTGTAAACGGTATGGCTGTTGACCACGTATGCATTGCAATCTTGTGTGAGAAGCAGCGAAAGGCATGCGTCCTACCGGCACGCAGATAGCATGGTGCAAAAGGTGGGCGCCATGACATGTTGTAGAGCAGTGGTCCCCAACCACCGGGCCGCGGCAGAATTTTTTACCATTTATTTGATCACACTCAATTTTTTACTGCATGCATTGGTAAGTGCAGGGGTGAGAAGAGGTTTTAAATTAATTAGCACCCCAGGGGCTATTCAAGGAAATACGGTAATACAAGTTATATGACGACATTGGTTGGACTCTTAATGGGATAGTTCTTCTTTTAAAATTGAAATAATTTAGAAATTGGTCAAAGTCACAAAATGTATTGTGTTGGACCACAGTGGGTCTTAGACACGAGGTAAACAGCAGTCATCCATCCATCTTCTACCGCTTATTCCCTTTGGGGTTGTAAACAGCAGTCAGCTTCATACAATTATTATCAACACTATTTGATTATTATACTAAATGGCAGCAAAGAGCTGCAGACCAATAATCACAATTCTAAGTAAAGACAAAGACACATCATTTAGTATACCTTCCTCATTTCTTTTTCTACAGGAACTACAAATTAGTCAGTGACGTGCGGTGAGGTTTATAGCTGGTGAGGCACTGACGTAATCACAATCAGATTTACAAATATACAGTATGAGCTCTGCATGGATTATTTGCCATTTGATTGGCAGCAGTTTACATGTTATGTTTCATTTCTGCATTCTTTACACATACAAACTGTCGCCCACAAAATGTACATTTCATTAAAAACTAAACAAAAATAATGTTATCGCTGTCTCACCTTTACTTATAAATGAAGTCCATGGTCCTTCTGGATAAAATTATCTGTCACTTTCTGGGAAAAGTCCTCCTTCACTTCCTTCAGTTTTAAAAGTCTTATAGGAGTTGCAAATAGTTGCCCCGATTAGCAGAGCTCCTACTCTCATCATTGCTGAATTTCCCCCGGGGATCAATAAAGTTCGCTCTATTCTCTTCCATCCATTCTATTCCCACGAAATGCGAGCTGCTGTTTGGCGAGGAAGCAGGTGGCATTGATGACATCTTTGAAAATCTCGGGGTTCTCTTTCACCTTAGCATTGTGGACACTGATGTTCATCCAAAGCCAAGTCCATCATCCTCATCCCAAACCTTTTTAGCGCAATCTAGCTTTGAATGTGAGCAGCCCACCGCTCATGTTTGGTGAGGCTTCTTTGCGAATTCTTTAGGTCCCATTTGAGTCCACACAGTTCCACAGCTTGAAAAAAGAAGGCAAGGAAAGCAGAAAATGCGATTTCTTGCAGAACATCCACAAAGCCAGTCTTCTCACGTATAAAACTCAGTTTGGAAAGAGCGAGTAACTTTCCGTCCTGCTGATTGAAAGAAACCATTCAGCTCCGGCGTTGGTCTTCCTTTAATAGTTATCTCCTGCTTCGCTTGAAAGTCCACTTTAGAAAACTGTTTAAGTGCGGAAATGTAGTCATCCATGTTGAACGTCGGGGTGCACGAGACGGAAAAAATAAGTGGCTGTGGCACTTACCCGCTGAGGCCACCATATGGCTGGGATCATGAGCGCCCCGCCCCCATCGTGAGGCACGAGAACTATTTGCCTCACCTCAGACTTTTTTCTCTGCCGTTTAGATGGCTCAACCAACACACAAAACATGCTACTCGCTGCGGCACTTGACTCGCTGAGGCCACCGTATGTCTCTGATCATGAGCGCCCCTATCGTGAGGCATGAGAACTGTTTGCCTCACCTCAGACTTTTTTCTCTGCCGTTTTGTACGCTCAGCAACACACCAGACAAGAACGTGCTCTGGCCGCACGGCAGACGGAGAAGTTTACGAGGGATTGTGAAAATTCAGCGATTTTAAAGAAAAAAAAATCCAAATTGGTGAAACTACATGAAAATTAAAAACTAACTATTACAATTATTTTATCATTATATATTTCATTTGTTCGCATGATCACAGGTGAGGCACTGCCTCCCCTGACCACACCTCACTGAAATTAGTGCTCTCCTCGCTGCATCTCCATATAATCTAATGTTCATGGACCAAAAACAAGATCACCAGGAAGATACTGTGGGATGAAAAAAAGGTTGCAAATGGAGGTGAAATGCTAGAGTGGGCAGAACAGCTTTATCCCACACTAAGTTAACAATTTTCCACTTGATTTAAGGAAGACTGGTGTGTCTCTGGGGACTATTAGATACTTTTCTGCTGGGCTCTAAAAGCGGGAGGACTCAGCACATTTCAAGAGACTGTGAAAAGAAGCAAAAGAAGCAGAAATGAGGGCGGGGTATGAAAATGGAGGACAGTAAAATAAAAGAGGTCCTACTACAAGCATCTCGGACATTACGCTGACACCAGAAGAAATTAGCACTGAGTGGAAATGAAACAATTAAACAGTCCAGGATGGTACATCATTATGCTTTGTGTGTGTGTGTGTGTGTGTGTGTGTGTGTGTGAGTGATATTACATTGATAGGTGCTGTCAAATTATATGTTTTTAATCCGATTAATCACACTGGAATTTAGTATCATCATTAATCTTAGGTTATTTACTCACTCACATTAATTTAAATTAACTTAAAATAAGAGCCCAATATTAGGATCTAAATGCAATTTAATTGTTTTACTTGAATGCACATCATTTATTTAAATGTAATCTCTAGTCCCATCTGAGTGTATTTTGAAGTGAAATTTGCAGAGTCTCATCACTTATCTTTGCATTGACCTGATCGCTCACCTTATAAGAACCTACGCCAGCTTTCAGGTAGTCATCCGCAGTCACCTGATCGCTCACCTTATAAGAACCTACGCCAGCTTTCAGGTAGTCATCCGCAGTCACCTGATCGCTCACCTTATAAGAACCTACGCCAGCTTTCAGGTAGTCATCCGCAGTCACCTGATCGCTCACCTTATAAGAACCTACGCCAGCTTTCAGGTAGTCATCCGCAGTCACCTGATCGCTCACCTTATAAGAACCTACGCCAGCTTTCAGGCAGTCATCCGCAGTCACCTGATCGCTCACCTTATAAGAACCTACGCCAGCTTTCAGGCAGTCATCCGCAGTCACCTGATCGCTCACCTTATAAGAACCTACGCCAGCTTTCAGGCAGTCATCCGCAGTCACCTGATCGCTCACCTTATAAGAACCTACGCCAGCTTTCAGGTAGTCATCCGCAGTCACCTGATCGCTCACCTTATAAGAACCTACGCCAGCTTTCAGGTAGTCATCCGCAGTCACCTGATCGCTCACCTTATAAGAACCTACGCCAGCTTTCAGGTAGTCATCCGCAGTCACCTGATCGCTCACCTTATAAGAACCTACGCCAGCTTTCAGGTAGTCATCCGCAGTCACCTGATCGCTCACCTTATAAGAACCTACGCCAGCTTTCAGGTAGTCATCCGCAGTCACCTGATCGCTCACCTTATAAGAACCTACGCCAGCTTTCAGGTAGTCATCCGCAGTCACCTGATCGCTCACCTTATAAGAACCTACGCCAGCTTTCAGGTAGTCATCCGCAGTCACCTGATCGCTCACCTTATAAGAACCTACGCCAGCTTTCAGGTAGTCATCCGCAGTCACCTGATCGCTCACCTTATAAGAACCTACGCCAGCTTTCAGGCAGTCATCCGCAGTCACCTGATCGCTCACCTTATAAGAACCTACGCCAGCTTTCAGGCAGTCATCCGCAGTCACCTGATCGCTCACCTTATAAGAACCTACGCCAGCTTTCAGGTAGTCATCCGCAGTCACCTGATCGCTCACCTTATAAGAACCTACGCCAGCTTTCAGGTAGTCATCCGCAGTCACCTGATCGCTCACCTTATAAGAACCTACGCCAGCTTTCAGGTAGTCATCCGCAGTCACCTGATCGCTCACCTTATAAGAACCTACGCCAGCTTTCAGGTAGTCATCCGCAGTCACCTGATCGCTCACCTTATAAGAACCTACGCCAGCTTTCAGGTAGTCATCCGCAGTCACCTGATCGCTCACCTTATAAGAACCTACGCCAGCTTTCAGGTAGTCATCCGCAGTCACCTGATCGCTCACCTTATAAGAACCTACGCCAGCTTTCAGGTAGTCATCCGCAGTCACCTGATCGCTCACCTTATAAGAACCTACGCCAGCTTTCAGGTAGTCATCCGCAGTCACCTGATCGCTCACCTTATAAGAACCTACGCCAGCTTTCAGGTAGTCATCCGCAGTCACCTGATCGCTCACCTTATAAGAACCTACGCCAGCTTTCAGGTAGTCATCCGCAGTCACCTGATCGCTTACCTTATAAGAACCTACGCCAGCTTTCAGGTAGTCATCCGCAGTCACCTGATCGCTCACCTTATAAGAACCTACGCCAGCTTTCAGGTAGTCATCCGCAGTCACCTGATCGCTCACCTTATAAGAACCTACGCCAGCTTTCAGGTAGTCATCCGCAGTCACCTGATCGCTCACCTTATAAGAACCTACGCCAGCTTTCAGGTAGTCATGGGATTAATCACAGAAGTTAACTCACGTTTTCTGACAGTCCTAAGTATTCTATAGAGATGTCCGATAATATCGAACTGCCGATATTATCGGCTGATAATGCTTTAAAATGTAATATCGGATATTATCGGTTTGGTTTCAAAAAGTAAAATGTATGACTTTTTAAAACGACGCTGTACGGAGTGGTACACGGTTGTAAGGAGAAGTACCGTATTTCTTTGAATTGCCGCCGGGGCGCTAATTGACATAAAACCTCTTCTCACTCCGGTGTTTACCAAAGGAATGCGGTAAAGGCAAGATTACGCTAATTATTTTAAAACCTCTTCTCACTGCGACACTTACCAAAGGTATGCGGTAAATTTAGGCCTGCGCTTATGAATTTGAGTGTGATGTAAGGATAACATCATGAAAAGCACATTTAATAAAAAAAACGTTATTATGGTCTTACCTTTACTTATAAATGAAGTCCATGCGCAGCTCCTTCTGATCAAAAGTATCGATAAATTGTTTATAGAAGTCTTCCTTATCTTTCTTCAGTTTTAAAAGTCTCTCTGTCTCGATGGAGATCTTCCTTAAATACCTCCTTCTTCGATTGAAAGTCCAATTTAGAAAACTCTTTTATTTTAGATATGTAATCCTCCATGTTAAAAGTGCAAGCGAGAGGAGAAAATAAACGATCACTGCTCACTCTTGCTGCTTGTTGTCACTTCTTCTGCAGCCGAGTAGTCGCAAGAAGGATCACTAGCGCCCTCTACCACCAGGAGGCGGGAGTCATTTAATGACTCATATTTGACACACGCAGCTACGGTATATTAATAAAACATAGATGCTTACTGTTCTTTTTAGCATGGACCTTAAATCATACTGAATAGCTCTTAATCTTCTTCCCTTTATGCAATTTCAAATGATTGAAAAAGATGACAGGTGAAGTGTCACTCGTGACGTGATGAGTTTGACCCTGGGGAAATTTGAGGCATATGCTAATTATTTTGCAAAACGAGTTTGACCCGGCGTTAATCATGAGCCGGCGGTAATGCTAAGCATGCGATAATTATTTCAAATGATTGAAATCAGCTTCCTCCATTTTGAAAATGATGACAGGTGAAGTGTCACTCGTGACGTGATGAGTTCGACCCGGCGGAAATTCGAGGCATATACTAATTATTTTGCGAAACGAGTTTGACCCAGTGTTAATCATGAGCCGGCGGTAATGCTAAGCATGCGATAATTATTTTGCGAAACGAGTTTGACCCGGCAGTAATTTAAGGCAAGCGCATACTATATACCCGCAGGCAATTCAAGGAAATACAGTACATAGCGCCAATAAACCTTAAAGGCACTGCCTTTGCGTGCCGGCCCAATCACATAACATCTACGGCTTTTCACACACACAAGTGAATGCAACGCATACTTGGTCAACAGCCATACAGGTTACACTGAGGGTGGCCGTATAAACAACTTCAACACTGTTACGAATATGCGCCACACTGTGAACCCACACCACACAAGAATGACAAACACATTTCGGGAGAACATCCGCACCGTAACACAACATAAACACAACAGAACAAATACCCAGAACCCCTTGCAGCACTAACTCTTCTGGGGCGCTACAATAAACACCTCCCGCAACTCCCTACCCCCCACCTCAACCCCGCCCACCTCAACCTCCTAATGCTCTCTCAGGGAGAGCATGTCCCAAATTCCAAGTTGTTGTTTTGAGGCATGTTAAAGAAAATAATGCACTTTGTGACTTCAATAATATGGCAGTGCCATGTTGGCATTTTTTTCCATAACTTGAGTTGATTTATTTTGGACAACCTTGTTACATTGTTTAATGCATCCAGCGGGGCATCACAACAAAACTAGGCATAATAATGTGTTCATTCTACGACTGTATATATCGGTATCAGTTGATATCCGAATTGGTCATTTAGAGTTGGACAATATCGGAATATTGGATAAAAAAAGCCATTATCGGACATCTCTAGTATTTTATAAATTAATTCATATAGGATGATTATTATAGGATTATATGAGATGTTATTATAAAATAAATATGCGACGCTGATGGGTCAAGAAGTACTGGATCAATGACCGGTGAGGGTGAAGAAGCGCGGGTGAGACAAAGCATCCAAACCAAAATTGAAATGATGGAAACAAACTTGGGAATAAGGGGAGGGAAAGAGGTGAGAAGCTGTATTAACCCCTGAGGTGCTGGACTGTGTGTGCCTGGCTGTCCTATAGTGCCATCCTCAGCACTTTTACATCTACAATTACTGCCTGCTATCCATCATAGACGTCCACGCACTAGACTTTCACAGTTCACTGCTTCATAACACGCACACACACACGCACACGCACACGCACACACACACACACACGCACACACACACACACACACACACACACACACACAAACTTAAACACACACAGACCTAAACAATCACAGATCATTGCAGATCAGAAAAAAACAAGTACATATCAATATTCATTTTCTTCTACATCTGTATTCACTAATTTGTCTTTCAATAAGGTATGAAAGGCTGAAAAAGCAAACCACAAGGATGAAGGTAAGCCAAAGCTGGAAGAGTGGACTCTGAAGGTGCCAACAGTTAATCAATACGTCACAACAGTTGGGGCTCTTCTCAAACTCCATGTGGAGTATACTTAAGCATCAGTGTTACTTTTGACACAGCACAGGATCCTTCTATTGCTGGATTTTGTGCGTGGATATGACAATTGATACTTTTAAATAAAGACCTGCCCACATAATTACAGTAACATAAGCTAAAAGTTAAACGTTTTTGATAAAAGTATAAAGCAATTCAAGCCCCAAACACTTAAATGTAGAAGAGCAGCACATGCCATTAATAAGTTCATCAAAAAAGCATTAATGAAACTAGAAAAGCAGTCACAGAGCACGGACGTCCACCAGGCCTCATTGCTATTGCTTGGATTTACAAACCCTGTTTCCATATAAGTTTGGAAATTGTGGTGGATGTAAACATAAATGGAATACAATGATTTGAAAATCCTTTTCAAGCCATATTCAGTTGAATATGCTACAAAGACAACATATTTGATGTTCAAACTCAAACATTTTTTTAATTTTTTGCAAATAATAATTTACTTAGAATTTCATGGCTGCAACACGTGCCAAAGTAGTTGGGAAGGGGCATGTTCACCACTGTGTTACATCACCTTTTCTTTTAACAACACTCAATAAACGTTTGGGAACTGAGGAAACTAATTGTTGAAGCTTTGGAAGTGGAATTCTTTCCCATTCTTGTTTTATGTAGAGCTTCAGTCCTTCAACAGTCCGGGGTCTCCGCTGTCCTATTTTACGCTTCATAATGCACCACACATTTTCCATGGGAGACAGGTCAGGACTGCAGGCGGGCCAGGAAAGTACCCGCACTCTTTTTTTTCTCTTTTTGATGTGGGTTTTTGATACAGAGCTGTCTGAGGGATGGAAGGTCACGATCATTCAATGTTGGTTTCCGGCCATGCGGCTTACGTGGAGTGATTTCTCCAGATTCTCTGAACCTTTTGATGATATTATGGAGCGTAGATGTTGAAATCCCTAAATTTCTTGCAATGTCACTTTGAGAAAGGTTGTTCTTAAACTGTTTGAGTATTTGCTCACACAGTTGTGGACAAAAGGGTGTACCTCGCCCCATCCTTTCTTGTGAAAGACTGAGCATTTTTTGGGAAGCTGCTTTTATACCCAATCATGGCACCCACCTGTTCCCAATTAGCCTGCACACCTGTGGGATGTTCCAAATAAGTGTTTGATGAGCATTCCTCAACTTTATCAGTATTTATTGCCACCTTTCCCAACTTCTTTGTCACGTGTTGCTGGCATCAAATTCTAAAGTTAATGATTATTTGCAAAATAAAAAAACTTTATGAGTTTGAACATCAAATATGTTGTCTTTGTAGCATATTTAACTGAATATGGCTTGAAAAGGATTTGCAAATCATTGTATTCTGTTTATATTTACATCTAACACAATTTCCCAACTCATATGGAAACAGGGTTTGCACCAATTTGCTCCGCTGTTCAAATTTTGTGCACCAAAAGTGACTTTCTTTCTCAAAAAACATCATCTGGAATCAGTCCAAGTTAAAGAAACAAACTGTCGCCAATATACCTTTTCTCCTTCGGGGCAGTAACCTCTGACAAAGTCCTCACACACTTTGGCCTTATGGGAGACGTAGACATGACTGTAGGGACAGTCGCTGTTGTTGCAGATTCCCTTCAGGAAGTAGGAGCACACCGGCATCTACGGGGAGAAGATACCAGGAATGTCATCCATCTTGTGACAACTCTCGATTACATGGTCACGGTTTATTTGTGATGTGTTCACAAGTTACTTCAAAGTCCATCACATGTTGACACAATTCATCATAGCTAAAAAGGCGTAGGAAGAAGAGCAGTTTGTTTAATCCTACACCATCTCTCTGTTTCCACGATATGTGTTCAATAATAACATTATGTCAATGAGACTGAATAGAGAATGTGTGTAACAGGCAACTCATGCAGTGATAAAAGAACAAACAGGGTGTTTAAAAAGTGAACAACAAAATAGATACATGAATAAAACTAAATAAAAACAAAAGCCAATAACACAAATAGACAGAAATAATAAAGATAATTGAATACATTAGCAAAAGTATATTAAAAAGGGGTTGAATAAAAATAAAACAAGTTCATTACAACACAGCCGTTAATATTGAGCAATAACTTACTAATATGTTCATTGAGTGAAACATATTACTTGATCAAATTTATATTGGCTACTACTGATTTTTTTTCTCTTAGGGATTAATAAAACTTACTTTGAAGTGAATCATGACTTTTTAAATTCAATGTTGCAGTGTACTGAAGGCACTTGCAGCTAATGTTGGGAAAGAGAGTGTCTCTGAATCAGGTCAGCCAATGCAGGCCCAAAAGTAGCAGTTGTATATTTTTATTTGATGCCAGAGCTATTCCCTCAGTGTGAAAATGCAAGCGAGAAATAAGAGAAGGAGCGTGCTGGGAAAAGAATGAGGTAATGAGGATCGGGATTACAAGATATTACATTAGCTTGTCAACAGGTGTTTGGCCTTAAAAGAAAACTGTCAAGTACGGATCCCATTGCTCCCTCAAGCCACAGCGAGCAGCTACATAAACCTTAATTGCACTTGACAGTGGTAGAGTAAGAGTGGACCCACGTCTGGACAGCGTGTGTGTGTGTGTGTGTGTGTGTGTGTGTGTGTGTGTGTGTGTGTGTGTGTGTGTGTGTGTGAGAAGAAGGATCCTCCGTTTGGCATGCCGGGGTGAGCCCGGTGGAGGCCCTTCTAAATATATCTCCCAGGGTGCTTGGGTGATCGGGGGAAGCGGCCAAGTGTAAGAAAGACCCCACTTTGTGGACATCATCTGTAACCAAGTGTCAGAGAAATATTTATACAACCCACTTTCATGATGTGTTTATGTGTACTAGATGCCTGTGCAGACAAAGACAGTGGTGGAGGGTAAAGAGATCTGCACGTGTGTGCGTGTGTGTGGGTGTGTGTGTGTGTGTGTGTGTGTGTGTGTGTGAGAGAGAGAACGAAAGAGAGGCCTTTGCATGTCTGAGGTATTTGTGGAGAAAGAAGAGTGGGAGCAGGGTGCATGATTTAGGCTCATCTAACCACAAGACCTCACAGATCATGTTTGAGGTAACTGAAGCCGCTCTCACACATTTACCCAAGACTCCATGTCGTCTTGTGCGGGGTGTCCTTAAGAAGGGGAATGCTCCGGGGAGAAAGGCGCTAAAGGCGTCAGGTGAAGCCGCAGGGCGAGGTGACATGACGGCAGACAGCTGGCATCTCAGCACTTGTGTGCAGCAATGTGACAACGAGCACAGGTGCTCCGTATTGTGCATGTGTGTCTGGAGGGTGAGGCAACAAGGAGTAGTTTGTCTTCAAGAGAAGTAGGCAACAGCTTTCCCTTTTTAACGGCTTATCCTTAGGCCTCGGCTGATATTCGATCAGTCAACTCAGGACCAAGTTCACCGGATGTGATGGAATACAACAAACCTGCACGCTCACTTGAAACACAACCACTCAAAAGTCCACACTAGCTGAGGCGTTTGGTGAACAAGCCAGGTCGGTGTAAACAAAATAGCGAAAAATAGTTTGTCCTCTCAGAAAGTGTGACTAAACATGGGGCTGGGCGATATATCGATATATCGCGGGTTAGTCTCTGTGCAATATAGAAAAGACTATATCATGATATTGGAGTATACGTTCTCACGCAGTTGCTTTTAGCTGCTGGCATTACACTACAGGCTCTTCCCAATCTTGTCTCTCCTTCTCACAGACAGCAAGCACACCTTCTTACACACGTCACATACGTACTGTATATGCCCTCGCGGAGTAGAGAGGTAGCAGCATGGGTAAGGTTAGCTGTGGTAGTAGCGGTGTGGTGCGGTAATACGAGAGAAAGAAGGTGCGAATCTGGTAACACATGAAGGAAGAATTAATTCCCAAGAAGAACAGCAGGGGGTCCATCGTCTGGCGGTGGTTTGGCTTCAAAGAGGAATATGTCGAACAGACAACCATAATTTGTCAAGTGTGGGGCAAAAGCATTGCTACAAAAAGTAGCATTACTGCTAATATGTAGCATCATTTGAAAAGTCACCTGCTAGAGAATGAAGAGTGCTTACTCCGCATGTCAACATCTCCATTCAGTGCCACACCAACAAAATGCCGAAGCAACCATTTCCACATCAACACTCTCTAAGTGGTCCTCAGACGAGCCTTCCATCGTTGCTTCCAGTCATCCCGATTCTCCATACATTTGGCCAGTTGCTTGGTACTCTGAGCTCCTGCATCCTTCTAGAGTATGTGCACGTACGTCAGTGTGGGACGTCCTCTTGACCGATGCCCGTGTGTTGGTTCCCACAGCACCAATTGACTGGCTGGCAGCTCCTGATGCCTTTGGCGGTGTCCTGCTAGTCTTATTCTCCTAACAG
The DNA here is from genome assembly GCF_033978795.1 of Nerophis ophidion. NCBI lineage: Eukaryota > Metazoa > Chordata > Actinopteri > Syngnathiformes > Syngnathidae > Nerophis > Nerophis ophidion. The sequence goes on from NC_084632.1 coordinate 662,859, forward strand.
CAATCTTCTCGCTCACCCTTGGTATTCCCTCGTAGAGGATTCTGTTGGTTATGTGCGCACTCTTGTTGATGTCATGCACTGGTGTAGCAACCATCCAGAGAGGACACACCATATGAAAAAAATAGTCAACAACAGAAGGAGATAACCTCCGCAGGAACCTACCACATAGTGATTTGATTTCCTATTATGCAGCTCATTTTTATTTGACAGTTATTGAAATATTTGTTTTAAATTATTGTAGTGGCGTTCTGTACAAAAACTGCACTTTATTTTAGTCTAGTTCTGATATTGTCAGGTTTGTCACTGACACTTTAGTTATGTTTGGGTTTCCCCTCTGTCTTTATTTCCTTTCAGCACTCTTATTTTGATTATTTCCTGCTTTTCTCCCTGAGCGCTGTTTTCCCTCAGGTGCGGCGTATTGGCACCTGGCCACACCTGGTGTCAATCAGCCAGATGTTATCTAAACTTGCCTTACCATCCAGTCTGTGAGTATTGCCATAAGTAATGCCGATGTCATCACTACCTGTCATTAAGACTTGTCATTGTCGATGTCGTTGTCATTGTAGCTGTAAGCTGAATCTGGATAGCTGTTAGCTGTCTTCTGGTTCCTGTTTTCCTGGTATCCTGTCTCCTGTCTCCGAGTTCCTGGTTTGTGTTTCGCCTTACTTTTTGAACATCAAATCATGTTTTCCTGCGCCAAGCCTTCTCTGCATCTTGGGATTCGTCACCAACACACCCTGACAGACAAGTCATCTTAGTGACATCATGCACAAAAGTGCACTAACAGCTTGTTTTCAAATGTCTCTGACAATCTTGCACTTTCTGTTTTGAAATGACATGAATGTTTGTGCCACTGCTTAATAACTTTAATAAATACAGTTTTTGTTAATTGACTTAGTTGTGATTTCCCTCTCGGCATGAAAGTTTAAAAGTAGCATATATTAATGCAGTATGAAGAAGAATGTTTGAATGTAGACACATACAATCATCATACTGCTGTCATTATATGCATTAAGTGTTCATTCAAGGCTAAGGCAAAATATCCAGATATATATGGTGTATCGTGACATGGCCTAAAAATATCAAGATGTTAAAACTGCCATATCGCCCAGCTGTAATTAAACACATCGCCAAAGACATGCTACCATTTAATACTGTTAAAAAACAAGCATTTCTAAAAGTGCTGCAAACTTTGACAGACATTTGACATGTCAAGTATTTTGCATAAGACCTGTTAACCATTCCTTTTGCTTGCGATTTTTATTCAAGTGCAAAATTTTCTTACAAATTATATTTTATATGATGTTTATTTGATTTAACTTGGAGATGCAAAAGTTTATACTCCAATTACAATGTTAAAATATACAAGCAATTCAAGTTTATCCCATTTGAAAGGATACAGGCACATTAATTATGTATTATCATTACATCAGTGGTTAACTTGGTCTCAAAAATTAACGGCAATCCTATTGTTTATCGGCAATAATTTGTAGGTCAATATATTGTCAAGCAAAATTTGTTATTCAGGCCTACTTCTCCCACACAATTTCATAGTCTATCTGTGTTGGAACTGCGATGAGGTGGCGACTTGTCCAGGTTGTACCCCGCCTATCGCCCGAATGCAGCAACCCCGAAAGAGACAAGTGGTAGACAATAGATTGATGGATGAAGTATGATTTTACAGTGGATACAGTATGACAGGTAATACTAGGGATGTCACATAATATCGGACTGCTGATATTATCGGCCGATAAATACTTTAAAATATGATATCGGAAATTATCGGTATCGGTTTCAAAATGATCAGTATCAGTTTCAAAAAGTAAAATTTATGACTTTTTAAAACGCCGCTGTGTAGACGGACGTAGGTAGAAGTACAGAGCGCCAATATAATATACCTTAAAGGCACTGCCTTTTTCTTCCGGCCCAGTCACCTAATATCTACGGCTTTTCACACACACAAGCGAATGCAAGGCATACTTGGTCCACAGCCATACAGGTCACACTGAGGGTGGCCGTATAAACACCTTTAACACTGTGAAAATATGCGCCACACTGTGAACCCACACCAAACAAGAATGACAAACACATTTCGGGAGAACATCCGCACCGTAACACAACATAAACACAACAGAACAAATACCCAGAACCCATTGCAGCACTAACTATTCCGGGACGCTACAATATACACCCTCTGATACACCCTGCCCCCCTGCCCCCACCTCAACCATGCCCCCCAACCCCGCCCACTTCAACCTCCTCATGCTCTCTCAGGGAGAGCATGTCCCAAATTCCAAGCTGCTGTTTTGAGGCATATTAAAAAAAATAATGCACTTTGTGACTTCAATAATAAATATGGCAGTGCCATGTTGGCATTTTTTTCCATAACTTGAGTTAATTTATTCTGGAAAACCTTGTTAGATTGTTTAATGCACCCAGCGGGGCATCACAAGAAAATTGGGCTTAATAATGTGTTCATTCCCCGACTGTATATATCGGTATCGGATAATATTGGAATATTGGAATTGAGAGTTGGACAATATCTAGGTAATACCATAACACTGCGGGAAAACAATAACAACCTGTAAAGGTAAATTGTGCAGAAAGTGCTTGTGAATTCAAAAGAGCTGAAACTAAACTGAAATGCTGTGCAGAACAAGTGATATTGTATATATTTATGTGTAATTTACCATTACTGTCCTCAGCATATTCTTTAAGAGAAAAATAAAGGGAAAGTGTGAAAAACAAAATCGAAAACACAGAAATATGTGCAGCAAAACCTGCCAAAGCATGCAGTGGACCTCATGTGTCATGAGTAGCATGTTAAGGCAGCATGACCAAGATCTGTCCTGCTGGTTTGTTGACCTAACAGGTGAGTGTCACAAAGTCCCATGTGTCATGAGTAGCATGTTAAGGCAGCATGACCAAGATCTGTCCTGCTGGTTTGTTGACCTAACAGGTGAGTGTCACAAAGTCCCATGTGTCATGAGTAGCATGTTAAGGCAGCATGACCAAGATCTGTCCTGCTGGTTTGTTGACCTAACAGGTGAGTGTCACAAAGTCCCATGTGTCATGAGTAGCATGTTAAGGCAGCATGACCAAGATCTGTCCTGCTGGTTTGTTGACCTAACAGGTGAGTGTCACAAAGTCCCATGTGTCATGAGTAGCATGTTAAGGCAGCATGACCAAGATCTGTCCTGCTGGTTTGTTGACCTAACAGGTGAGTGTCACAAAGTCCCATGTGTCATGAGTAGCATGTTAAGGCAGCATGACCAAGATCTGTCCTGCTGGTTTGTTGACCTAACAGGTGAGTGTCACAAAGTCCCATGTGTCATGAGTAGCATGTTAAGGCAGCATGACCAAGATCTGTCCTGCTGGTTTGTTGACCTAACAGGTGAGTGTCACAAAGTCCCATGTGTCATGAGTAGCATGTTAAGGCAGCATGACCAAGATCTGTCCTGCTGGTTTGTTGACCTAACAGGTGAGTGTCACAAAGTCCCATGTTTCATGAGTAGCATGATAAGGAAGCATGACCAAGTTCTGTCCTGCTGGTTTGTTGACCTAACAGGTTAGTGTCACAAAGTCCCATGTGTGACCAAGATCTGTCCTGCTGGTTTGTTGACCTAACAGGTGAGTGTCACAAAGTCCCATGTGTGACCAAGATCTGTCCTGCTGGTTTGTTGACCTAACAGGTGAGTGTCACAAGCTCCCATGTTAAAGCTCTCCTATTAGTGGATTCATTGCTCCGCCCCGTCAAAACAGAAGCCAAGAATTTGAATATGATCCGGGATATCAGTACAGTGTAATCATGTATCCGCCCAGCTGTAAACTCATAAAACACTATGTTCTAAAAGGACAACACCAGAGTCTTTTTACCTTCTCTTTGGCTACTTTATGGGAGAAGGGACAGGTTCCGTCTGCCTGCTTGCAAGTCCCACGCAGAAACCTGCACAATACACATAACCAAAAAGATTTCGTTAAATAATTTCAGTCCGACAGTAGAGCAGGATAATACAAACTAATATCATATTGTCTGAGTGTGCATACAATAAGTTATTCCAAGCAGCTGTGACTGGCAAGTTTAACGATACACATACAAAAGTGGACTGTACAAAGATGTAAGCTTGTACTGAAATTAGGGATGTCCTTATCAACATTTTTGACATCAATCTGATTTCGAGTCCCAATCAGACGCTTTGACAATAGGTAATAGAACTGAAAATGTTTTAAAGCGAGTAACTAAATGAAACAATCTATTTTTATAAAGCTCATCTTTTAAAATGTTGAATTTACTACGTTTAAATAAATAGGTCAATAGTATTACATTTAAATATGTTAATGAATCAGACGATGTATTTGTGGTGTTGAATGCTACATGTAATTTGTTTTCACAAAATAAAGTGGCTAGTGCACGATAACTAAACAAAAGATAAAACTACAATTGGCTGCCATTTCAATCACTTGGTTTTTGCCCTCAAAGCCTTCCCGTATCCAGGAATTTACTCCCCGAGTTAGTTAAAAATAACAAAAACGAGCAAAAAAAACGGAAAGATATCCATGGGGACGGCGTGGTCAAGTTGGTAGAGCGGCAATGCCAGCAATCTGAGGGTTACTGGTTCAATCCCCACCTTCTACCATCCTAGTCACGTCCGTTGTGTCCTTGGGCAAGACACTTCACCCTTGCTCCTGATGGGTCCTTGTGAGTGCCTTGCATGGCAGCTCCCACCATCAGTGTGTGAATGAGTGTGTGAATGGGTGAATACTGTCAAAGCACTTCGGGCTCCTTAAAAAAAAATGGGTAAAAAAGTGGTATACAAGTACAACCCATTTACCATCTAATCACTTTGGTATCATTTATATACGGATATTAAACTAGACATCAATAGCATAACATCTGGATCGATGACCCATACTCTACACTGAAGCTTTAGCGGTTAGCTTCCTGTGTTGTCCTGCTCGGTGTGTGTGTGACGCATACTCAGCCATTTCTTTTCTTCGTCCTTCAGTGATAATGTTACTTGGATGAAACACATTTTTGGCCATGGTAGTGAGGAATAGTATCTTAGAATTGTCTTCGCACAGTGGATTCATTACAACTTGCTCTTGAATTTGAGATGATGTTCTGACAAGACACCCAACTACTAAATGTGTGTAACAAAGAATATGGAAACGTAATTGTAGCTTCCTAAACATGTATTTGTTTTTAAGGAATCTTTCACACGAGTACACAGCTAAAGTGAAGATCGGCTGGACTCGCCGAACAGTTGGAAAAAGCTAATATTGGCCCATGAACAGGATCGGGACATCTCCGAGGGAAATTCTATGGAAAATCTTAAGGAAAAAATCTTGGAATTACTTTGGCCGTTTTGAATCGGGTTTTTTCTCTACCATCCACTTAATCCTCCCACATTCCCATTTCCTGTGTGTGTGTGTGTCGTCACAATGGAAGCCTTAGATGGAGTGAAAGCTGTAAAGAGTGTATAACATCACGAAGTTGACATTTTACACCACTGTCAACTTTTGTAATATACCTTGTGCAAACGGCAACTTTGTCCGGGTCATGGATGTAGGGACAGCTGCTGCCACGATTGCATTTGCCAAAGCGGTTGTAGTACATGCAGTACTGTCTTGGCTGCTTCTTCTGATGAGCTTGTCGGATTATGGTAAGACTGCGCTGGACTGCACGGCTGGGTTCCAAAACAGAGACGAATGACAGATTTCACAATTATATGTCAAGGTTGCAAATTTGACACTGATGTGAAAATATATTAAGGTTTTGAGTAAATATCTATACTATAGGCCAGTGGTTGTCAAAAGGGGGTACGTGTACCCCTGGGGGTACTTGAAGGTATGCCAAGGGGTACGTGAGATTTTCCTAAAATATTCTAAAAATAGCAACAATTTAAAAATCCTTTATAAATATATTTATTGAATAATACTTCAACAAAATATGAATGGTAGTTCATAAACTGTGAAAAAATGCAACAATGCAATATTCAGTGTTGTCAGACAGATTTTGTGGACATGTTCCATAAATATTGATGTTAAAGATTCCTTTTTTTGTGAAGAAATGTTTAGAATGAAGTTGATGAATCCAGATGGATGTCTATTACAATCCCCAAAGAGGGCACTTTAAGTTGATGATTACTTCAATGTGGAGAAATCTGCATTTACAATTGAATCACTTGTTTATTTTTCAACAGGTTTTTAGTTATTTTTATATCTTTTTTTCCAAATAGTTCAAGAAAGACCACTACAGATATTTACAGATAATATACAATTTAATAAATCAGAAACTGATGACATAGTGCTGTATTTTACTTTTTCAACCAAAAACGATTTGCTCTGATTAGGGGGTACTTGAATTTAAAACATCACTGAAAAATGGTTGAGAATCACTGCTATAGGCTAATACTGTGGGAAAATCCCTTTTTTTTATGTTCACCCACTGAGAAAAAATGTACAGTGTGTACTTTAAATGGTATGTTTATTTTAACAATGAAACAGAATATCAAAATGAAAATCTTTCAATGATTGATTGAGTGAAATAAGTATTGGATCCTTTATCATCGTTCCCTTAGCAAAGCATTAAGCTCCAACCTCCATGCTTGGTCGTAGTACTCTTTCTCCAAACACGGCGAGTCCAAATCATTTTGAATCGCTCAATTTAAATTTTGGTCTCATTTGATCACATGAATTTCTAACAATCACCCTGGAATTCATTGTCAAACTCCAGACAGGCCAATTTAATATTGCTTGCAACCAGGGGCCAAGGGAGATCGACAGTCATTTTGGGTCTCTTCCATTTTTAATTATTGCGGCTTCTTGCCGACGGTCTTTTAGCCTATTCCGGCATTGTGCAGGTCTACAATCTTTTTCCTATTGTCCTTCCACAGTTTTGATTGACTGAAACTTGTATTAGTAGATTGCACAGTACAGTACATATTCCATACAATTGACCACTAGATGGTAACACCCCAATACTCATTTAAGTCGGGGTCCACGTAAATCCATTCATTCTTTGGTGCAATTAGGGGTACTTGCTTAAAGCCAGAAGACTCGCCTGTGGGATACTCCCAACTACGGCGTGGCGCGGTTGGGAGAGTGGCCGTGCCAGCAACCTGAGGGTTCCTGGTTCAATCCCTACCTTCTACCATCCTAGTCACGTCCGAGACACTTCACCCTTGCTCCTGATGGGTGCTGGTCAGCGCCTTGCATGGCAGCTCCCGTCATCAGTGTGTGAATGTGTGAATATGGAAATAGTGTGAGAGTGCTTTGAGTACCTTGAAGGTAGAAAGGCTCTATACAAGTATAACCCATTCACCATTTACTTACACTACTCAATGAAGTGAAGTGAATTGTGAATTATATTTATATAGCGCATTTCTCTAGTGACTCAAAGCGCTTTACATAGTACCCAATATCTAAGTTACATTTAAACCAGTGTGGGTGGCACTGGGAGCAGGTGGGCAAACTGTCTTGGCAGTGACCAGGATGGCGAAATCGGGAATCGAACCTGGAACCCTGAAGTTGCTGGCACGGCCACTCTACTAACAGAGCTATGCCGGTTGGTAGAGTGAAATGAAAAACTGGAAAGTATGAAATGCAATTACTTTCTTTTTATACTTCAAATACAGTCACTTTATAAGACTACATTTGATGGATGGAAGGTCAAATCAAAAACAAGGGAGAGAAGTTTGGTTAAATGCAACCTTGTTATATGCATTGATTTCCATGAAAGGATGGCGTTATAGAAAAATACATTTCATTTCACTCCAAAATTCAAATATATAGGTAAAAAATCAACAAAATGTTCCCATTACAATAATTTGAGTGCAACAGATGGCAATGTTTTAAGGTAAAGAGTGTACAATATGTACCCACCTGGCCAAATGACGGGAGCTGTTGAAGCGCGTGGCCACAAGATTGGTAGGAGAGACGTGGGAAGCGTTGAAACTTCGCCCTAGTTTGGAAACATCAATGAGTTACATTTATTGTAAAAAATAAATCAAATAAATGACCTTAAAGAACATCAATTATTTCAGTATACCATTAAATCCCAGTGGCTGAAGACACCAAATATTAGTTTTTTTTAAGAACAACATACAGTGGGGACAAAGGGTATTTAGATGAATAAAAACTGTATTTTGTATGTCTGACAGTTAGGATTCTGTTGTTGGATTCCTTTTCAACATTTGTCTGGAAACCAACACCAGTCCATTTGTAGTCAAACACCTTTATTTTGCAGCCACTTGACCACATCACATTTTCCTTGTCACCTTGTGCGACTCATTTACATGTTGATTGTCAAACTTGGTAATCCATCAAGATGTCTCTTAGCTTCTTTGCCAGCTATTTGTTATTGCCCATGGTGGTGTAGCAATTTGAATGAAGAGAGTGTTTATTTGACAGGTGCATATCACACACATAAGGAGTACTTTCTTAACAGGTAAATAGGTGGTATGTTTGTTTCATGCACACAACCACTTTTCGGGGGTCACAATGCTTGCTGGTTGGTAGGGCATCAAATACTCATTTAACTTAACTTAATTCACATTAATGTATAATTCTACTGTTTCTTATGTTCTGTTCCAGTGTTTTAAAGGATCTACTTTTACTCTAATTTGGTTTAAAATAAAGCTCATAAAATTGGATGACTTTGTTTATCCCTGCAGCCAAATGATATAATGATATCTTGGTATGGGATCATTATTTTTATCATAGTGCTTTGACATATTGGTGCAAAAGCTAAACGTGACATCCAGCACTGTCTGGGATCATCATAAACACTATGCACTCATCGCACTCAACTAACTTTAGATTAAAAAAAAAGTGTGTCTGTGTCAGATTTCCAGGGACCATTACAGGACTGGCAAAGATCCCAAAATGTTTAGCTATGTAGGTAGAGCTTATTCTCTAATTTGGGAACATTCTGTCTGGTCAAGTGCACACTTTACTTTGATTTAAGCAGCCTCCATTTAGAGAGGAGCGCTAGCATTGGGTGGTGCTGAACCATGGGAACTAGTGTGTGTTTCATACAATAGAGTTCAATTCACCCTATTGCCCAGAATATACACAAGGACGTGTTCTTTTGGATTTAGGAACGTGTTGGGCTGGTCACAAGTTTCACAGAACTGCACTTTTCAACGTCTGTAGCAGTTTTTAGTTGTTGGAGAAAGTTCAAGACATTTTCAGTGGATTGGGCTTTATTCTGACAGTCCTCCAGGTTTGCTGCACTAACAAATGACTGCTTTATCATTACACAAAAAAAAAACCTAGACAGTTCCTGTAAGTCCAGAGGTGGGCAAACCTTGATGTCTGTTTTCCGTGTGTGAGCTTGGCAAACACCCAACTTGTGTACTGACACACAGTTCTTTAGAAAAGTGGAGTTGTATATACCCTGATGTTTGCCACACTAGTTCTTAAGGGTCTAAACACTTGCAATGCAAAGGAAAACGTCTTACCGTCAAGGTCCAAGCTACAAACCCTGTTTCCATATGAGTTGGGAAATTGTGTTAGATATAAATATAAACGGAATACAATGACTTGCAAATCCTTTTCAAGCCATATTCAGTTGAATGCACTACAAAGACAACATATTTGATGTTCAAACTCATAAACTTTATTTTTTTTTTGCAAATAATAATTAACTTAGAATTTCATGGCTGCAACACGTGCCAAAGTAGTTGGGAAAGGGCATGTTCACCACTGTGTTACATCACCTTTTCTTTTAACAACACTCAAACATCCATCTTAGATGATCTCGGGCCCAGAGAAGCCGACGGCGTTTCTGGATGTTGTTGATAACTGGCTTTCGCTTTGCATAGTAGAGCTGTAACTTGCACTTACAGATGTAGCGACCAACTGTATTTAGTGACAGTGGTTTTCTGAAGTGTTCCTGAGCCCATGTGGTGATATCCCTTAAAGATTTATGTGGGTTTTTGATACAGTGCCGTCTGAGGGATGGAAGGTCACGGTCATTCAATGTTGGTTTCCGGCCATGCCGCTTACGTGGAGGGATTTCTCCAGATTCTCTGAACCTTTTGATGATATTATGGAGCGTAGATGTTGAAATCCCAAAATATCTTGCAATTACACTTTGAGAAACGTTGTTCTTAAACTGTTTGACTATTTGCTCACGCAGGTAAAGTTAAAGTTAAAGTACCAATGATTGTCACACACACACTAGGTGTGGCGAAATTATTCTCTGCATTTGACCCATCACCCTTGATCACCCCCTGGGATGTGAGGGGAGCAGTGGGCAACAGCGGTGCCGCGCCCGGGAATCATTTATGGTGATTTAACCCCCAATTCCACTATATATACCCAATCACGGCACCCACCTGTTCCCAATTAGCCTGCACACCAAATAAGTGTTTGATGAGCATTCCCCAACTTTATCAGTATTTATTGCCACCTTTCCCAACTTCTTTGTCACATGTTGCTGGCATCAAATTCTAAAGTTAATGATTATTTGCGGGAAAATTTTTTTTTATGAGTTTGAACATCAAATATGTTGTTTTTGTAGCATATTCAACTGAATATGGCTTGAAAAGGATTTGCAAATCATTGTATTCTGTTTATATTTACATCTAACACAATTTCCCAACTCATATGGAAACGGGGTTTGTATGAAGATGGAACTGAATAGTCAGTGAACAAACAAGAAAAACAGCACAGTTGGTCTACCTGTTCGGTTAATGGCCATGTTGTGAGAGACTTTGCGGGAGAGTTTATTGGCTGACACTTGGTAGAGACTACCCCGAATCCAACACACACTAGATTCTTTCCAATGGTGCAAGGGTGCTGGGTATCTGTTGTGACATGATCTCTGGCGGCTCTGAAGGAAACTCCTGTAAGAAGCAGAGAAAAAATGGAAAAATTACACTAAATATTTGAGGTTTAACTTAAATCATTTAAATTGTTACAGTGCTTTTAGCAGGACTTTAGTCAGGTCAGTAAATAAAGAGCCAGAATGGTCTTACCACTCGGTCCTTCACTACTGCATACACCACCGCTCTTTTATGTTCTCCATCCTGCGGGCTACCTAACCCCCCCCCCCCCACACACACCATGTCACAGCACTCTGTTAAATTGCTAATCTAATGGAAAGGACGGCCGTGTGGAAATGGAGAGAACTGAAAAGAGATGGAGGAAATCAATGCGATAATAGAAAGGGCGAGGGGCCAGAGCGCTGAGGTTGGCCCCTACATTGTAGCTTACAGACCGCTGCTGCACACAACCACCCCCCTGAAGTAGAGTAGACGCAACAGGCCTCAACACACGCACGCACGCACGCACGCACGCACGCACGCACGCACACACACACACACACACACACACACACACACACACACACACACACACACACACACACACACACACACACACACACACACACACACACACACACACACACACACACACACACACACACACACACACACACAATCCCAGAGTAACTCAGTCTGTTGTATGTGTAAGAATGTGTTGTGTTGTAAGGATGGTAGCTGGCGGAGAGGCAGTGCAAGGGTTATGGCGATAAATTGCACTGTCCTGTCACTTCTCTTTGGGGCGGGTTGTTGAACACGGTGCCACAGGAGGTAATTTGCTGCCGTATTTCAGACGGGCCAGAAATGGGCTTGGAGAGGTAGTTCATGACTTCCATTGTTGAAGAAATGAAAGGGGTTACCCTGATGAACAGGCGTGACGTATGACTGCAAATGAGTGTTTCTTAGTGTTCAGTATAGTCTACCTGAGTGCGAAGCATAATTCATAAAACAGTGGCTGTCCTACGAGAGCTGTAATGGAGGCTAATGTTGCACTGACAAGCACTCGGGGATGCTTCTACAAGGACCAGGTGGCCTGGAGAACCACAAACCATATTAATGGGTCAATGACACGATCTTTTAACACAGACGGCGGTTAACCCCGACACAGAGGTGCAGTCGGAGCAGCATTTAGTCTTTGGGTTTACATGCTTTCAAACAAAAGGGTGGGGTCACCCGGGTGTTTTACTTTCGATTATAAAGTCACCGATTGTTTTGAACATTACTTTTGGCATTACTATTTGCAATTTTTCCCCATTGGCACCTAAATGGCTCTCAGGCCATAAAAATCTACATTTTCAGGTCTGATGAGACCAAGATTGAAGTCTTTGGCAAAATGCCAGGCGGTATGTTTGGAGGAAACTAAGCACCACTCAATACATGGTCAATGGTAGCCTTACAGTGAAGCATGGTGGTGGCATCATCTGGTAGAGGGAAGAGAAATGCAGCGATGTACGAAGACATCCCGGCTCTTGACCACAGCCTATCTTTCAGCAGGACAACAATTTTAAGCCACTCCTTGGGTACCTTGGCTAACTCCCTAAATGTATTTGAGGGGATGCGTCAGAGACCAGACTTGAATCCTATTGAACATCTCTGAAAAGACGTAAAAATGCACAGCGAGTGCTGCAAAGAACAACGGTCAAGAGGGTCCTAAACTAGGTATGCCAAGCTTGTGGCATCATATTTAAACTGTATTCTGGATAACGGCATTACATAATAACAACGTTACTCAGTAATCCAATCAATTACTTTTATGTACACTACAACGTCGTTACCGAGACATTTGATGTTATGTGGCCCGCTACTTATGACGTGGTGGATGTGTACTTGATAAGGAGGCAACATCACACAGCAAACAACATGTACATAAACACATACACACTATCACTTGGAGGGAATAATCAACAACAAATCAATGATGTATTATGTTTAATGTTAGCATATGTTTACAATTTTGTGGGAGAAAATCTATGTATTCAATTCTTAGGATAAAGCTATAACATAATAAAATGTGGAATAAGTGAATGTTCTAAGGAAACAATCATGGGATGCAATAGAGATAGTTTCTTACTGAATTTATGGCCTGACAAAAAGCATTCATAGTTATACAGATAGACAAATAAAAACATAACCATGTCCATAACAATTACTGTAACTGATCATTTTTTCCCAAAACAATAATTTGCTAGGGCCGCCCAGTGGCTGAGTGGTCATCATGTCGGCCTCACAGTTAGGACATTGAGGTTTTGAACCCAAGCGTAAATGGTTTTGTTTGTCTATATGAGTCCTGTCACTAGCTGTGCTTCCATTAGCCCTAGAAATGTGCAAAGCCTAAAAATCGCAATTAGAAACTGTTAATGGAAACCCCCATATTTAAAAAAACTAATCTCAAATATCGCTGAAGCATTTTTGTGTTCTCATGAGGTGGTTTTTGAGACGTTTCGATGTGGAACTGTTTCGCAAAAGCATCATGCAATCACTTTTTTTTCACATTTAGGGCAAGTAAACACCGAACCGGCAGGGTGTCAATGCAGGACAACTAGGGCAGATGGGTCGTCTTGGTCTTGTTTCCGATGGGGCGGCCGGGGGTCATATCGCAGGTGCCTTACCGGCAATAGAGGCCGACCCCCAGGCTCAGAGACCCACATGCCTGAACAATGTCACGGGGGCAATAAGGACCTTGTTTTTGAGCTGTCACCTGTTGACAATCACGGCAACTATCTTCCTCTAAGTGGTGTCCGGCGGCACAAGATTATACAAGAATTACAGCTCAAGACACAAAACACCTACCAGTCGCAAATGTACTTTGTCGAAATTTTAGATGTATCGGTTTTATTTTGCAAAAAACTACAATGGAAATGCAGCTACCGACAGATGAACAGTTCAGATTGTACCAGTCAACTGGGATAGGTTCCGTCTCACTTGTGACCCTAATAAGGACAAGCGCTATAGAAAATGAATATATTATAATGGACTGTTATATAATTTGGCATATACCAGTTATGAAACACGAAGCTGCTGACAGAAAAAGTACTTGAGCTTCAGACAATCCCAAAAAATAATGATCTCAAAGGGGGATTTTTACTGTTTACTGATTCTCCTTGGCCTTCTTTTCATCATGCCATTGACCTTAAGAGGGATATCTGTTATCAGGAACCCCCAGGCCTGTATTGCTGCACAAATCCTTAGTAGCTTGACAGCTAAGTTGCTTTAAAATAAAGCTCTTTCAGTGCCTAAATCAATGTGGATATTATAAACTACTACCAATTCCTTTTTCTTAAAAGCTCACAGATACAAATTGACATTTTAAAAAAGGTATCTAGTGTGTGTTTTTACATCGGAAGAACAACTTGGAAAAAGCTTAAGAGCACAAATATGTATCCATCCATCCATCTATTTTCTACCGCATATTCCCTTACTTTTCTACAAATTCAAAACAGGCGTCATGCTCAGTCCTTACATTTTGCACTCGGTCCTGTCCTATACGTTAACTTGCTTTGTGGTGATTTAACCATTTAGGTAATCTTGCAAGGTCGTATACGACACATCTGTTTGCAGAGCTTGACTTTTTGTTATGTTATAGCCTTGTTCCACAATAAAATGTATTAATTTGGTCCTCAAAATTCAACACAACACCACAAAATGACAATGTGAAAAAGAAAATGTATTACAAATTGTAAAAAAGGTGAGAAATTACATGACATAAGTATTCACAGCCTTGATGCTGAAAATGTAGCTTATAGAAGTCATATCATTTTCCCCCCACATTTAAAACACTTTATTGTGGTCTACAGTGGTTGTCAACCTTTTTTCAGTCATGTACCCCCTGTCAACATGTTTTTAATTCAAGTACCCCCTAATCAGTGCAAAGCATGTTTGGTTGAAAAAAAGAGATAAAGAAGTAAAATACAGCACTATGTCATCAGTTTCTGATTTATTCAATTGTATAACAGTGCAAAATTTGGCTCTTTTGTAGTGGTCTTTCTTGAACTATTTGGAAAAAAAGATATAAAAAATAACCAAAAACTTGTTGAAAAATAAACAAGTGATTCAATTATAAATAAAGATTTCTAATCATCAACTTAAAGTGCCCACTTTGGGGATTGTAATAGAGATCCATCTGGATTCATCAACTTCATTCTAAACATTTCTTCACAAAAAAATAAATCTTTAACATCAATATTTATGGATCATGTCCACAAAAAATCTAGCTGTCAACACTGAATATTGCATTATTGCATTTCTTTTCACACTTTATGAACGTACATCCATATTTTGCTGAAGTATTATACAATAAATATATTTATAAAGGATTTTTGAATTGTTGCAATTTTTAGAATATTCAAAAAAAAATCTCATGTACCCCTTGGCATACCTTCAAGTACCCCCATTTTTGAACCACTGGTCTACATGACATGTAATGGTGGTTCTTTGGTGAAAAATGTGCATGGATTTTGTTTTACAGACATAATTCCAAGCCATTTTTTTCTCCCTTTTGAGAGGCGGAGTTCCATCCATCCATTTTCTTCCGTTTATTCCCTTTCGGGCTCGCGGGGGGCGCTGGTGCCTATCTCAGCTACAATCGGGCGGAAGGCGGGGTACACCCTGAACAAGTCGCCACCTCATCGCAGGGCCAACACAGATAGACAGACAACATTCACACACTAGGGACCATTTAGTGTTGCCAATCAACCTATCCCCAGGTGCATGTCTTTGGAGGTGGGAGGGGCCTATCCCCAGGTGCATGTCTTTGGAGGTGGGAGGGGCCTATCCCCAGGTGCATGTCTTTGGAGGTGGGAGGAAGCACCCGGAGGGAACCCACGCATTCACGGGGAGAACATGCAAACTCCACACAGAAAGATCCCGAGCCTGGATTTGAACCCAGGACTGCAGGAACTTCGTATTGTGAGGCAGACGCACTAACCCCTCTTCCACCGTGAAGCCGAGAGGCGGAGTTGTTATATGCAAATGAGCCTCTCCTCACCACGCCCACTCACACACAGTAAGCATTCGCCTCCGTCCGGCAGGAACGTTTTGTAGTTTTTTTGTTAGTTGGTTTTTTCTTAGCTTTCTTGCTTTTATTGTCTACTATGGACATCGGGGACCGCCTCAAGAAATTAGTTTTGAGTGACTTTCACCACAACACAAAATCCCAGAATATATAGCAAGACCAGCTTTGTGTTTTGTTGTTGGCTACAAAAAAGGAGGCGATGCAGGTGGACAAAAGTGAGATAGAAGCCACAAAGGTTACATTTGTACCCACTCTAGCTTTTCTAATGCTAGTTATACACTTGTGTATTGACAATAAAATGCTTTTCTAAGTAAATACCTTCGCTGCATCGAGTTGGCAAAAACCTATCAGCTGCGCTATGTGTGACATAGTGAAAGTAATAACGGATTATATAACTTACTCCTCCATTACCAAACACAGTAGGTACTGATCCAATTAGAAGTAGATTTTTGGAAAATCATTCTTCATTTTGCTAGCAGAAGGTGAGGCAGTTGTCTTACATTATAAGATTAAGTTAGTTCCACAACAAATCGAGCTAATGTTGTTTAAGTATCTTTAACACATTTCTAACCTACTGTTATTACTCTTTCATTGCCTCCTCCATTGCATTAAAAAGTAGTAGCCAAGCCCGCCGTTAAAAGTATTTATTGGTACATAACCTGGTATAGAAGTAGAAAGGAAGGCGAGGTTGTTTTATAAATATCTCTGCAATTCCTCCATGGTTTGATTTGACATTTTCAGGACTTATGCAGGTCCAAAATACACATAATCACCAGGTTAGAAATGCTGTTTTGCATAATAGGGCCCCTTTAAGTGCACCCTGTTTCCACAGATCTGCATAGAAATCCACCTGTTGCACATACATTCCTGATTTAGAAAGACACATAACTGTCTATATAAAAAGGTCCCACACTCTACTAGGCAGGTCAAAGCACCTACCAAGCATTAAGTCAAAGAAATAGTCTGTAGACCAAACCTTGCACCTCAGCAATGTTCTTGTGGGAGCTAAAGTAATCACAGCTATATGTAAGCCAGGAGACATACTCTTTTTTTCTTTTTTCAGTATATTTTTTGTTGGTACTTAAATGGCTTTAATACGCACAACATTAGCACTCATTTCCTAGTTCTGGACCTCAAAAATATGTATACAGGCATACTTTCTCTCATGAAACACCCACATTTAGCTCTAGTAGATAGGCTCCAGGACCCCCCCACGATCCCAAAATGGACACTCGTACTGTGTGTTTTGGTAGCATGTTCATCCCGAATCACCTTATTTTGAAAGAATTTGCAAATATGTCTGCCAGATACATTGATGCATTGTTGCAATACAACTGAAGAAAGGGTCAGCCAGCATACAAATAACGGGAATTTGAGGAAAGTATAGACCTCTTCAGTCAAATTGATTAAAAATAGAAGGGACCAAGCAAAAGGAGGGTAATTATTCGAACGATTCTGACTTTGAAAAAAAAAAGGTTTGGTCTGGGTTTTTGAATGGAAAATAACGTAATGATTCAAGCCTAAAGCCATCCGGAAACCAGGCGTAAAATGAGGAAGAGAAAAAAAATGAGTAGGCCGTTAATATTAAATTTTGTGTCCTCTTCTATGTTTTTCCTCAAGATGCTTAGAGAAATAAAGGCTATGGTGTTTAAGGAAAAGCAGGGAGTGCAGAAATGCTCATTCTTTTATATTTATTTTTTAGTAACAAAGTGAACTATATCAGTTTTGAGGTAATCATGGACTAGGAGATGGTGTCAAACTCTGGCCCGCGGGTCAAATTTGGCCCGCCGAATAATTTCATTTGGCCCTTGAGGCAATACCAAATTAACATGAGAGCTGGCCCGTCGGTATGATACACCCCATTCGCCGCTAATACTCATACTTGCCAACCCTCCCGAATTTCCAGGGAGACTTCCAAATTTCAGTGCCCCTTCAGAAAATCTCCCGGGGCAACCATTCTCCCGAATTTCTCCTAATTTCCACCCGGACAACATTATTGTGGGCGTGCCTTAGAGGCACTGCCTTGAACGTCCTTACGTCCACTTTTCCTCCATACAAACAGCGTGCCGGCCCAGACACATAATATTTTACACACACACACACAAGTGAATGCATAGCATACTTGGTCAACAGCCATACAGGTCAGACTGAGGGTGGCCGTATAAACAACTTTAACACTGTTACAAATATGCGCCACCCTGTGAACCCACACCAAACAAGAATGACAAACACATTTCGGGAGAACATCCGGACCGTAACACAACATAAATACAACAAATACCCAGAACCCCTCGCAGCACTAACTCTTCCGGGACGCTACAATATACACCCCCCGCTACCACCAAACCCCACCCACCAAGTTAATGTTGATATTTACCTCAGAAGGCTGCAAATAGAAAAGAGGCATTCAATTTTTTATTTTTATTTTATTTAATAAACCATTGATGTTTTTTTGTTTGTTTCTTGAAATTGATTTTGCACTATTGAGTTATATAAGCGTTGCTTGTTCCATATTCAGAGTTAAAGCAAATCAGTGTAGCAAACTGAGCAATAATTAAGGTTTTATTCATGCACTTTCTCTTGCTACTTCAAGGCTTGAATGTTTGATTCATTCATTATTCTTATTTTATTTTCAAATGTATTATTAGCCTGTGGAAAAAGTGTATGATATTTACCTCAGAAGCCTGCAAATAGAAAAGAGGCATTCAATTTTTATTTAAATGTTATTTGATATGCCATTGATATTTTTTTATTATTATTATTATTATTTGAAACTGGATTTTTGCATGTCACTATAAAGTTATATAAGCCTTGCTTGTTCAATATTCAATGCAAAACTTGTTTGGGTCCCTATTAAAAGGTTAACTTGTTCAACCTTGTTCAGTTTTACATTTTGGCCCACTATGTATTTGAGTTTGACACCCCTGGACTAGGGTGATGAAATCGTGCAATTGAGTAATCAAAGAAATGGTTTTACATGCCATTATTAAAACCGCGTACGCGAGGAAACGGGCTCCAGTTCCGTGGATGACAGTGTGCGAGTGTGGCGATAGAAAGGGGAGGTTCCAAGTGCCACTTGTTACCTACCAACCACTAAAAAAACTAATTGAAAGTATGGTAAAGGACTGACAGATTTTCCGGAGCAAAAATACATTGAAAGATCTTGTTAGTGAAATGCTGGTCTTCTGGGCGCCATGGCTGGTGCAAACAGACGACAAGGAGGGTGTTGGGAGTGAAAGTGTTTCTTAAGTATGCATAATAAGTTAATGTGTTGGTTATTGGAGAGACACACTGTCCCAAAGGACCTGACCTGTCCTCCCTCATTACGTCACTCCTACATCTATGCATGGCAATATTTCACAGCGTGTCAAGATGCTTGAATTGAAAATCCCTTGATGAATCAATATTTACTGCTGCGGTTAAATGAATAGTAATAAGTCAGCAGAGTCCAGCCACATTTCCGGCTGCAGTGTCGCATCAAATTTGGATTACAGCATTGAAGCCCATATCACACAGCACAGACACAGCCTGACAATAAAAATGTAATGAGCTACTATGGTGAAATACATCTACAACAAATAATACAAGGTCAAATTTTGATATAAATATATTCAAACTACAAAAAACGCACTAACCATTTGACTTTGCTTTGTATCTTCTGGGAAAGATAGCAATTTTTCTGAGGGAGATGAATATGTAGACGACTAGTGTATTCTTGGATTTTATCAGTGCTTCTTAAATAGCGAGTCGGGACCCCTTGGGGGGGTCGCAAACAGCTGGGTAGATTCTCATAATTTGTGTCTAAACTCTAGTATTCATGTCAAAACGATCCTCAAGCCTGCAGTTAGGCAGCAGCCATGCTCACACTAAATCAACAGGTGTTGCGTGTGAGCTACAACTGAGAACTGATAACTGCAAATTGGGTGCACACAGCTTTATTTAACAACCCTTGTGCAACATTCATATTGTTGATACTCAGCCAGCGTTTGTGGGTATGATGGACCTGTTGCATTTTGTGGCTTTTAATGACTGACAATCCAACACTTTTATGGTAAAATACTGAACCCTCAAGAGCTGGTTTTATTTGCCAGCCGGATAGCAAACGCTATCAAACATCTGTTCAGTATTTTAACATAAAAGTGTTGGATTGTGAGGCATTAAAAGCCATTAAATGTAAGGGGTCCATCAGACCCACAACGCTGGCCGAGTAACAACAATATGAACGTTGCACGAAAAATTTATCTGCCAGTTTCTGCATCCCACAGAGATTCTTCTTTTGTGTTTCTGCACCTGTGGTTCCCACACAGGGTTGCAACATTGTTTGTCAACACTGTCTGCTCTCATTTTCTCGCACATTTGACCCTCTGATGTTCTGTGTACCTACACTCTGTCCTCCTCCTGTCTAGGCCTGCTCTGTGTGTGTGTGTGTGTGTGTGTGTGTGTGTGTGTGTGTGTGTGTGTGTGTGTGTGTGTGTGTGTGTGTGTGTGTGTGTGCGTGCGTGCGTGTGTGTGTGGTAAACAGAACATCAATTTCCACACTTCTGTTAGCCCCGTGTCCTGTGGACCCGGCCATCTTATATGTAATAGAAACGTGTAGGGGGGGGTGTATGGTGTGTGGTCATTAAATATGTATTCTGATATATGGTCTTTACATAAAATGAGCCAAAGGCAGTGAGTCTCAGTTTAAAAAATTTACTAATTGTGTCATTTTTCTTTTAATAAAAAAAAAGGAAACGGGTCCCACGGACCCAAACACTTTGCAAACAAGGGTAAAATTAGGTTTTTGCATGCACTACTGGTTGGGGCCATGGAGAAACTCATTTCGCTCTACATTCATGTTATAGTGCTCTCCAACCTGTGTGATGTTATTGAACTAGCATCACTCTATAATCTGTAACACCTTTTCAGCACTACAGATTCACAATCTATAGACAACACAAGCACTACAGATTCACAATCTATAGACAACACAAACATTTTTTAGCATCCTGACGCTCTGTAGGGAGGCCGTGGACCATCACTACACTACAGCGCACTATATACTCGATATATTGCGGGTTTGTCTCTGTGCGATATAGAAAATGACTATATGGTGATATTTGAGTATACGTTCTCATGAAGTTGCTTTTAGCTGCTGGCATTACACTACAGGCTCTTCCCACACTTTCTTGTCTCTCCTTCTCAGACAGCAAGCGCACCTTCTTACATAGGTCACATACGTATACACCCTCGCGGAGCAGAGAGGTAGCGGCATGGGTAACATTAGCTGTGGTGCGAGTGGTAATATGAAAAGGTTCAAATCTGGTGCAAATCTGGTAACAAATGAAGGAAGAATTAATTCCCAAGAAAAACAGCAAGGGTCCATCGTCTGGCGGTGGTTTTGCTTCAAGTGGGAATATGTCGAACAGACAACCGTAATTTGTCAAGTGTGGGGCAAAAGCGTTGCTACAAAAAGTAGCATTACTGCTATAATGTTACATCATTTGAAAAGTCACCTGCTAGAGAATGAAGAGTGCTTACTTCGCATTTCAACATCTCCATTCACTGCCACACCAACAAAATGCCGAGACAAACATTTCCACATCAACACCGTATGAAAAGAATAGTCAACAACAAAAGGAGATAACGTCCACTGTAACCTACCACATAGCAAGTGATTTCCTATTATGCAGCTCATTGTTATTTGACAGTTATTGAAATATCTTGTGTGACATCATGCACAAAACTGCACTTTATATATCTTTTTACTATTGTAGTGGCGTTCTGTACAAAAAGTGCACTTTAGTGTTGTTTTGGTATGTCATCTTAGTGACATCATGCACAAAAGTGCACTAATAGCTTGTTTTAAAATGTCTGACAATCTTGCACTTTCTGTTTTGGAATGACATGAATGTTTGTGCCACTGCTTAATAACTGTTTAATAAATACACTTTTGATCAATTGACTTAGTTGTGATTTCCCTCTCTGCATGAAAGTTTAAAAGTAGCATATATTATTGCAGTATGAGCAAGAATGTTTGAATGTAGACACATAGAATCATCATACTGCTGTCATTATATGCATCAAGTGTTCCTTCAAATCGTGTATCGAGACTTGGCCTAAAAATATCGAGACATTAAAAAAAGGTCATATCGCCCAGCCCTAATTGTGGGTGTTCTGATAATTGGCATATATCCATAAAACAGACAGGCTAAATGGATTGTTTTACCCACATTAGAGACGCAATCCTCTGTGCACAAGTTTAGTAGATCAGCTATGCGTGCGCTATCAAGTTTGCACATTTTACAGGCAAACCATTCGTAGATTAGGCCCATAGTGTTTACCTCTTTTACTCATTATGCAGTTGAATGGATTGTAAAAGAAAGGGGTATATGCATATCTACTTATGTATCTGCAGGAAGTGTGTGTTTGTGTTTGCTTGTCAATAAATTACCTTGCGGACTGGATTTTTTTGGCTCTCCACGAGAGGCTGGCGTTGTAGGGGAGAGTGTGTGCAACACTAGGGCCAGGCCAGTTCACCTTCTTGTACTGCGTTCCACATATCCTCTGGGAGGCAGGAGAACAGTGAAAGGACATGGCTTGACCTGTGGACAGCAAAGTTACATGATCAAATCACTAATAGGCTATACCATGAAATGTTTGTATACACAGAGACATACAGCGATACTATCAATTGATTAACGTGGACCCCGACTCAAACAAGTTGAAAACACTTATTGATGTGTTACCATTTAGTGGTCAATTGGACGGAATATGTGCAATCTACTAATAAAAGTCTTTATCAAAATCGACAACAGTCCATTATAGGTCTCTTTGACCAATAAGAGACATAGTGTAATAGATTGCTCTCATCCCATCTCATCTTAAAATCTCATCTTAAAATCACTTTCACTTTAGTAACCCTTTAGTGCGGCAGTTAAGTACAAGTGCTCTGCCTTTAATATGAGTACAGCAGATGGTGTAGAGGGGCGTGAGTGGGGGGTAAACAAACACATGAACTCTATGAAGAGCTCATTTCCAAGCCTTGCTTTCACAAGATTTAATTGCCGTTTGTAAGGACTGTTGCAGTGTTAATTAACCTCTGATAAAACAACTTCTCTATTAGGGTTAGAGTGGCAAACAATTCAAAGAATCCATTTTCACTTCCTCACAATGCAGCATTTTTTTCCACCCTCAAGAGCTGGTTTTATTTGCCAGCCGGAAAGCAAACCCCCGACTTATCTGAACACATGACAATGGGTGAAACGATACAAACCGTTGCATTATCATACATATTGAAGAGGACTGACAGTTGCAAGTAACATTCCTCTATAAAAGCATGTTTTTCCATTGCCTTCTTCATTAAAGAGGCCATATGATAACTTTATGTTTAAAGCACCTTCTTGTGGTTTAAATATGTCTTGGATATGATTTGTTGTAAATTTAGCTCCACAGTCACATTTATAACTCGTTTTTTTGAGTCTGTTTGCAAGATGTATGATTGTGGAGTTGTTCCCAGATTGCAAATCAAACCACGCCTCACCCTTTCAAAAAATATCATAACTGTATCTTTTAAAAATGTACACTGTTTAAATATAAGTTTTGAAGTCATCAATGCATTTTTTTTTTCCAGAAAATAAACTTTAAGAATATTATGTATATATATTCACCCGGTCACAACATTAGGTCCACAGGCACTCAGGATGTAACAATACGGTATTATCATAAACCATGGAACAAATCCCAAAGATTAGTATTACCATTATAAATTAAAATAATCACAAAACTGTGATTGATAATACTTTGATGAACTCAATGACTGGTGATACTGCTCATTTACTGGGGAAGCATGCTAGCACTTGCTCATTAGCTATCTGAAATGCTATCACCAATACGAGTCATTAACGTCTTTCCCCACTACGGATACAACATACCCCAATATAAACACACTACAGTTTATATCTGATTCTGTTCTTAAGTGGTTCAAGTCCTATCTTGATCACAGGACTATACTTTGTTGATCTTGGTAACTGACTATGACCTGTGGGGTCCATCAGGGCTCGATTTTGGGACCCCTGTTGTTCAACTTGTACATGCTGCCACTAGGTCAGCTAATACACAGCTTCAATGTGTGCAATCACAACTACGCAGATGAGATGACACACAGATCTACGTGTCACTGATGGCGGTGTGAACGTCGGCCTGTTGATTCATTTTGTTTTCATGCCAAACACTGATCTGTTTGATTCAGTGACGATTTTCCTCAGCTAAACTCAAACATAACAGAAGTCAATGTTTTTGGCCCACAAAAGCAAATATACATCATTATTAGGCACCTTGAGACCCTCAGTGAAACATTATAATCAGGTTAGAAATCTAAGGGTAATAATTGAGTCAGATTTGAACTTTAACAACCATAGTAAGTCTGTAGCATAAGCAGCTCTTACCACTCGAACAACATTGCCAAAATCAGAGGAATAATGTCTAAATCAGACTTAAAAAGACTAATCCATGCCTTTGTTTCCAGCAGGTTAGACTAATGTAATGGCCACTGGGCATTCTAAATTAGCTGTAATGCAGCTGCAGTACATCCAGAATGATGCTGCTCGAGTCCTGACTAGAACCAGGAAATACGACTATATTCGTCCAGTGATCAGGTCACTGCACTGGCTTCCTGCTGGTCAGAGAATAAGACTTTAAAACAGCTCTCCTTGTGTACATGTATTTTCATGGTTTTGGGCCAAAATACATCTCTGACATATTAGAACTACAGTACAGGTTAAAAGTTTGGAAAAAAAATTTTTATGTTCATGACTATTTACATTGCAAATTGTCACTGAAGGCATCAAAACTAAGAACTGACACATGGAGGTATGTACTTAACAAAAAAGGTGAAGTAACAAAAAACATGATGGATGAGTGGATGTTTTATACTGTAGTTTTTTTTAAATAGCCAGCATTTGCTCTGATTACACTCTTGGCGTTCTCTCGATGAGCATCAAGAGGTAGTCACCTAAAATGGTTTTCACTTCACAGGTGTCATAGTTTCGATGCCTTCAGTGACAATCTATAATGTAAATAGTCATGAAAATAAAGAAAACTCATGTAAATGATAAGGTCTGTCCAAACTTTTGGCCTGTACTGTTTATGAATGATCTTGGACCCTGAGAACCACAGGAAGTGGTCTTCTGCTGGCGCCCAGAGTCAGTATCAAACATGGTGAAACAGCGTTTTAGTTTTATGCACCTGAAATCTGGAATAGTCTTCCTGAAGTTGTGAGACAGGCCTCAATGTTGGTAATGTTCAATTCCAGACCTGAAAACACTTTTATTTAATTGTGCATGTGACAACTGAAAGTATTTCATCTACATCATTTGAATGATTTTAATTAATTCGAATTGTTTTTAATATAATTGCATTTTTTTGATTTTAATTTGAATTATTTTTCATTTTTTTCAATTTTCTGTAAACCACTTTGAATTGCTTTGTGTACAAATTGTGCTCTGTAAATAAAATTGCCTCGTGTACACTGAACAGACAGACAGTGCTATCTTAGAACAGAATAAATAGATTATACTTGCATAGCACTTTTCTACCTTCAAATTAATTAAAGCACTTTGAAACTATTTCCACATTCACCCATTCACACACACATTCACACACTGATGGCGAGAGCTGCCATGCAAGGTGCTAACCAGGACCCATCAGGAGCAAGGGTGAAGTGTCTTGCTCAAGGACACAATGGACGTGACTCGGTTGGTAAAAGCTGGGGATCGAACCAGGAACTCCCAGGTTGCTGGCACGGCCACTCTCCCAACAGCGCCACGCTATATACGAAAGAATAATGACAACAGGAATTAAACTCATGAGGCTTCATACACCAAATGATGCGCCTAAAACACGTTTTTTTAGTTATTGTTAAAAAAACAATTTAAAAACTTAATGTAAAACTTAATTCAAAGATTATGCTTATAAGCCCTTTTCAAGCACATTCAACAATGTTGTGGTACTAATAACAGTGATAATTCTGGTCACAATAACGGTGATATGAAAGCTTCATCTCGGTATTCGTTACAGACATAACCTTCACACTCTGTTCCGTTCAGACTGCATAAAAAACAGCTGCTTTTAGCAGCATTAATGTCCCTGGATGTCACACGCCTGTGTGATGCGCAGGCCATAAGGTAGATCAGATGAACATAATAGCCTCATAGCCTGACGAAGAGGGGGAAGAGTCCCTCACAAGATTTTGAGCGGTATCACAGTATGACCCAATACTGGATCTGCTCGTGTTGAACTTTAAACTTTAGGATGACTATTTCACTTAAGCAGCATGGACCAGACAAAGGCTTCCACGCTTCCACGCTCTCCATGAGACTGAGGCATCACTGACAAGACACGTCACAGCGCTTTCCATCCTTCGTGGTTTTAAGAATCCTCTCAGCGGTCCCTGACATACTTGCCTGCAAATTCAGGGCCGCAGTCTCAGGCTGCTCATTCCCTGCGTAGCAGTAATAGTTCCCAGAGAGAACGCATAATAAATCTTATTATTGACAGTGCTTGTTCCTCCTGCCATTTCATGCTCCTGTCCCCTGGGGTTGATCGTCAGACTACTGCAGATCTAGTTCCCTTACAAAAGACAGTAATCCCATGCGAACATAAAGATTTAAGGGGGTTGGTACAATTTAATAACCTGCTGTGAAAACATGATCCACATGTCTGACACAACTTTCTAACGGGGTATCTAGACATGTCCACAGAGTGAGATGGCACACCTAAAATCCCAGCGGCTTAAAGACTTGCATTTGGTAGCTCATCGCAGATTGTGACACTTAACTATACTGCAAGGGAGCTTGCTGAGTGTGCAGGAGCAAAAATTTCCATACAGTTTCTCACATTTTCGTTGCAGTAAATCTTCTCAAAGCACAAAACTATAGAAATCAAACTTCAATTTACTTTCTGGTGGTCAATGTACAATATGTAGCAATACATATGAATTGTCTGCTGAAAATTAGTCAAAACACCGGAGTTATTGTCTCAACCAGTGCTTCAGGGATAAAAATAACTTTTAGTTTTCCGCCTGTGGGCCGCGTGAACAAGTACAGTATTGGCCAAAAGTTTGGACACACTTTCTCATTTTAATGCGTTTTCTTGATTTTCCTATTTACATTGTAGATTGTCACTGAAGGCCTCAAAACTATGACAACCATTTCAGGTGACTACCTCTTGAAGCTCATCGAGAGAATGCCAAGAGAGTGCAAAACAGTAATCAGAGCAAAGGGTGTCTATTTTGAAGAAACTACAATAAAAAACTGTGGAGGGGAGCGTGGTCTGCGAGCCTGCCGCAGAGCAGGGTGTGTAAGGACCGGCTTCGTAGTCAGTGGCAGGTGAGTGGATTGCCCAGCTGGGACTTGCTATCTATTCACCTGTCACCCTTGTTAGCAGCAGCCGGAGGGAATGAGAGACACGCTGAGAAAAAGATTAACAACATAAACTGAAAAGTCGCAGAGGAGTGTGCTGTCATGGCGTGTGAGAGAGTAAAATAATTGTCAAATCTGACTACCAGGCTTACCAGAGGATGTGTCGCAAACAGGGGGGACCCACAGGAGGGCAACCTCCACAAAAACATGTTTTCAGTTATTTCCTCTTTTTTTGTTAAGTATATAACTCCACGTGTGTTAGTTCATAGTTGTGATGCCTTTAGTGACAATCTACAATGTAAATAGTCATGAAAATAAAGAAAACACATTGAACGAGAAGGTGTGTCCAAAGTTGTACTGTATGTCATCAATTGAAGACACCACAGATGTTACTGTTGAGATGTCAGCCATTAGAAATCCAGATTCAGTCAGTCATTTTAACACATTTGAGTGAGATAGAAGAAGCAAGCCACTATAGCCTGCTAGCAAATGAAATGGAGAAGGATTTAAAACCATTGCAGGCAGACTATGTAGCAGTTTGCATATGTGTGGTAAATACGATACAAACGAACAATATTTGATCCCTTGCTGAAGTTAACTTCTTTATAAAGATAAAAACGGTCCAGAATTATTTTACGATTCTAGATATTTTGGCACCGTAATGTTGGTTCGTTATAGAGGTGTACAGATTTCGGTAGACATTATGGTATGATTATGGTACACATTAAAGTGGACCTACGATGAATTTTGTCGTTTCAAATTGATAAATGTCATAATGTACATGCTCCCCCTCGGTGACATCATCCGCCGCCATCACCTTCAATTCCACTGCTACGCTGACGACGTCCAGCTATACATCTCCACGAAATCCATCTCCTCCATGACTCTCTCCACCCTGACTGACTGCCTCACTGAAATCAAATCATGGATCCACTCCAACTTGCTAAAACTCAACTGCGACAAACCTGACACGCTCATCATCGGCTCCAAATCCCTCACCAAAACTGCTCACAACTTCCAGCTCTCTGTCGACAATTCCACTCTGTCCCCATCCACTAACATCCGCAACCTCGGAGTCATTCAGGTCAATAACCTCTCTTTTCAACACCATGTCAACCACATTACAAGAACGGCTTTCTTTCACCTCAAAAATATTGCCAGTCTCCGTCCATACCTCTCCTTCTCTGCCGCTGAAACCCTGATCCATGCCTTCATCACCTCCAGACTTGATTACTGCAACAGCATCCTCTACGGCTCATCTTGCAAAATCCTCAATAAACTCCAATACATTCAAATCTCTGCCGCCCGCTTGCTCACCCACACCCGCACCCGTGAGCACATCACCCAACCTTCAGAAACTCCACTGGCTTCCCATTCCTCACCAGATCCACTTTAAAATCCTCCTCCTCACCCACAAAGCCCTCCACAACCAGGCCCCCTGCTACCTCACCAACCTGCTTCACCGCCATACCCCTTCACACAGCCACCGCTCCTCTGATGCCAACCTCCTCTCCCCAACACTCAGAACCAAGCTCTGGACCTGGGATGATAGAGCCTTCTCCATCGCTGCTACCACCCCCTGGAACTCTCTTCCCAAACCCATCCGTGACTGCTCAGACCTTCCTACCTTCAAAAGCAGGGGTCCCAGACACGCGGCCCGCAAAATGTTATTTTGCGGCCCCCACTTTAATATGAAAGTTTAATAGTGCGGCCCGCAAGTTTTATACGAATGGCGCTTGACAGCGTTGTGTTATTTGGGTCCAAAATGGCTCTTTCAATATTCTGGGTTGCCTACCCCTGCGTTAGTGGAAAAGCGGCAAATGAGTGAAAGCCACAGAGACGTTGCCATGGAGACGAGGGTTTTCTTACGTGCCTGGCTGCAGTCACACCGCGACACCTGTCAGTCAGTAATAACAGTCCCCGATAATCTGGACGAATTCAAATGGTTTCATTTGTATTGCCTCACACAATGAACACTACATATATTTATATATGACGCCGGATAACACTCCAGGTCCGTCACTTTTCTGCGCTCGCCATCCTGCTATTATCCGCCGACCGACGTGTTGCTGTAGAGAGGAAAAGCGGAACGACACACATTGCGGAAATAACATTATTCTCCGTGCGTCGGCTAAACACAAATATATTCCACAAGCCCAAACATGTCTTTTTCAAAGCCTGCAGTGAAGAGAAAGGTTAGTGATGAGCAAAGACAATTCCAGGAAAAGTGGGAGATGCAATATTTCTTTGTTGAGCACAGGAGCACCATGACGTGTCTTATTTGCACAGAGAAAGTTGCGCTGCACAAGGGATACAATTTGAAACGTCATTATACAATTAGACATGCGGAGGTGTAGGTAACACTTTTTTAAAGAAATCTTTTCTTGCGGCCCAGCCTCACCCAGACTCTGCGGCCAGTGGCCCCCAGGTCAATTGAGTTTAAGACCCCTGTTCAAAAGCCTTCTTAAAACACACCTCTTCAGATCTGCTTTTAACCTGTGATTAGTGTTCCATGTCTTGTAAATGTCCTGTATTATTATGTATTTTGCAATTTACTGCTTTTATATTTCCTGTAATTTATATTTTTATTACTTTGAACTGTTTTATATTTTAATTTTTTAATCCTGTAAGGCGTCTTTGAGTACTCTGAAAAACGCTATAGCAAATAAAAAACCAAAGTATTGATGTTGGATACCAGTTAAACAACAGCAAAGCAGAAAATCCTCAGGTTCATTCATTTGGGAGTGAATTTGGATGCAATTTTGACGCCTATGCCCGCGGGGTTTTGGAGTATATATATTTTATTTAATAGTGGAGAATCATCATTGTTTCACAGATTGACAGACGTACTTGTGTGGTCATTGTGTTGGAAAGTGAAAGTCTCTTCCCCCTCTGCTGAGCAGACCAACTGAGACTGTTTCCGTATATTGCTTACTGGTTTTATGCGCTCCTTTCATAAAGTATATACTTCGGTGTTAATTTGTCAACAGCATTTGGGCCACTACAAAACGTACATGGATTATTAAAAATGATTATTTTAATCTAACCTGGGCATGTGCATAATAACATTAGTAAAACCAGCTTTCCTAATGCAGCTCTGAGTCTGGATCCTTTGGCAAGTGGAGTGGACAGGTCTACTTAATGATGTAACCAATTAAACATCTATATACATATCTGCTCAGTGTCCACCCTGAGATCTGGAGGTTGCGAGTTCAAACCCTGGCCAAGTCATACCAAAGACTACAAAAAATGGTACCCCTTGTCTCGCTGCTTGGCACTCAGCATCAAGGGTTGAAATTAGGGGTTTAATCACCGAAAGTTATTCCTGTGCGCAGCACAAGCTACTGCTCACTGCTCCCCTCACGTCCCAGGGGGTGATCATGGGGATGGGTCAAATGCAGAGGACAAATTTCACCACACCTAGTGTGTGTGTGACATTCATTTGAACTTTAACTTCAACTTTATATCGATAAAATGTGTTTATTGGGTTTTTACTGGACACACAATTGACAAAAGAAAAAAATACATTAAAAAAAATCAACAACAACCTCCACACACACACACACATATATATATACACATATATATATATATATATATATATATATATATACACACGCACACACATATATGGTACATATATTTAGCCATCCATCCATCCATTTAATAACATTAAAATATTAACATAATATTAATAACATTAATAATAAATAAATACAATAAAGAAAAACGGGAATCACAGACAGAGGTTTACATAATACCACAGACAGCTGCATTCCCTAATGGCCTTAAAGAAAACACAACAATCAACAATCACACAAAAGGCTAATCAACCACCCACACCCAAGTTGTTTTTCAGAGTTAATACAGGAATCTATATATATATTTTCTAAACATTTTATTTTCGACCGTGTTTGGGGAAAAAATAGCTTTTGCGTCCCTCTTAAGATATACATTACATTTTCACAAGGTAAATTCTGATCATTTAGGAGAGGCTGGGGGGTGGTTTCGTTTTTATATTGGGAACGCAAATGCAATCGAACATCTTGGAAAACACTCAAAAGACAGGTTATAAATGCTACTGTGGAGAAAAATTCACACCAAATCATATCCAATGCATATCATCTAGAGCAGTGTTTTTCAACCTTTTTTTTTTTTTAAACCTAGGGCACATTTTTTTTCATTTAAAAAAATCCCGAAGTACACTACCAGCAGAAAATGTTTTAAAACGAAACTCAATTGCTTATAATGACAATTTAAAGTCGTTCACATCCAATACCTGACAGAATTGTTCAATATGAATTCAAACCATAACCATCCGTGCATCACTAATTCTCTTGTCTCAAAGTAGGCCTACAAAACTATTAGCTACCTGCTGCCACCTACTCATGGGTACTCTGCTGAGCTCTCAACAGTACATACACACAACAAAGGCACACTATTTGCGGATGATAATTATTGGTTCACGAAAAAGTTTTTTTTTTAACAGTTAGTTGAAATTGCATTATTTCTCAGGGCACACCAGACAATATATCACGGCACATTAGTGTGGCGGTTGAAAAACATTGATCTGGAGCACAAAGAAGCATTTTAAATGTGGATTAGAATTATTATAAGGCCCCTTTTAGGTGAGGAACAGGTGTCTACTCGCTAGCCAGGGGTCCTAATATGGTACTGTTAACCTCGGGTGAAAAGTGAGAGCTCAGAGGCTAAAGATTAGGATAGACAAAGTGGGACAACAGCATGATGAATGAAATGTGTTGGTGAAGATGCTAATTTGATGAGGGCAGAGGCCAAGGGAGTACTATTAACTATTTCCTGTTCATGTTCAAGACCAGTGGGGACATTAATCACCATTAATCACTCTGCAATGACTGATCTGGACAAAGAGTATCAAATGTTTTGGTTGTAAGTTCTGCTATTTCTGATGTAATTTGATTAATGTGCTTGTAGGTTTGAGTGCCCTCATTTAATTAACCATTTTCAACCACCCGCAGACCCTTCACTCCATGGTGACATTTTAGGTGCAGCTGTCAGGCCTAATTGGTCCCTTTGGGCACAGAAAAAGTTGGCAGCAGTCAAGTGAAGCACTGATCGCAACCAGGACTGGACATCTGTTTGAAGTGGACACCAGTGCTTAACCGCTGGCCTAATCGTCTCGCAAACATACAGTATACACAGAAGGCTACAAAACAAAATGTATCCTTCAAGGTCATTTCTAGTCTGATCGGATGTTAGTATGTTCAAGAGCACGGAGCCTCTCTGGAATGCCAATTAAATGCTTAGCATGAACATGTTCGTGGAGTTCAGCGTGGGCATCCCAAGAATAAGACATGTTGAGTGCTGGGGAACTGATGGACTGTCTTCTCCTCTGATATCCAAACATCATGTCATCACAAAATGAATACCTAAATATATGTGGCTTGTGTAGCTCAACTCCCACATGTCAGCTTTCACTTAAAACCTGAGAAGCTCCTCTTTCCTTGGACGACATGTAAGCTTCTGCCTACTTACCCAACACAGACAAAGCCTAAAATACCAATTCAAAAGCAGATTCAAGGATTGTGCTCAATCTAAGTACCATATTTTTCGGACTATAAATCGCAATTTTTTTCATAGTTTGGCCGGGGGTGCGACTTGTACTCAGGAGCGACAAGAAGCTGAGCGTCACAGTCTTTTTCAATCAGTTTAATTGTTGCTCCTTATGGTTCTAATCACATCTAAAGGTGTTTTCAACACCTGATTGAAAAGACCTTATTCAAATTCTGTTCTTAAGAGTAATGATCTTCAAGGGGTAGAATAATTTTGTCAATGAGATATTAAGAGAAATGACACTGTTTGGTATGTTACAAAATATAATGTTGTAATTCAAGTTGCGTTTGTCTATTTAATGCATCTTTATTTGATATGACTATTAAGAAAATACGGAATAAATGTCCAACTTGCTAAAACACCAAAATTGTGTGGGGGTTGAATCATTTTGATCACAACTGTATGTGTGAAATTATTTACACATTACCATAAAATATCAAATAATATTATTTATCTCAGTTACGTAAGAGACTAGACGTATAAGATTTCATGGGATTTATGGATTAGGAGTGACAGTTTGGTAAAGGTATAGCATGTTCTATATGTTATAGTTATTTGAATGACTCTTACCATAATATGTTAGGTTAACATAGCAGTTGCTTATTTATGCCTCATATAACCTACACTTATTCAGCCTGTTCTTCACTATTCTTTATTTATTTTAAATTGCCTTTCAAATGTTTATTCTTGGTGTTGGCTTTTATCAAAGAAATTTCCTCCAAAAATGTGACTTATACTCCAGTGCGACTCATATGTTTTTTTTTCTTCTTTATTATGCATTTTCAGCAGGTGCGACATATACTCCGGGGCGACTTACAGTCCGAAGAATACGGTACTTAATTTATTTACCTACTTCCCACAGAGCGAGTCACAATCAGGCATGTAAACATTGACAGGCCGACAGCAAATACTACTACCTCTTTAATAAGCTCACTCAATATCTATACTATGGGGAAAAATAAGTATTTGATCCCCTGCTAATTGTGTTAGTTTGTCCCTTTATAAATATGCTAACTATCACCTTCTATATCTAACATTTCTCAATTCTTTCAGAAAAAGTGACCTATTTTTCAAAAAGCTTGTTTTTTTTTGTCTCGTGTTTCATTCCAGTCTTGTGCAGGTCTACAATGGTCATTTGACAGATCTGTGTTTTGCCTTTGTGGGTTGTAGAGGTTAGCAATACTTTCTTAAAAGAGACATGAGTAATTTGTGTGCTTCATAGACACAACACATTTGCAGTGGTCAAAAGGTTTGCTGATTAGTAGGGATCAACCTGATCATTTTCTTTCAATCATCACAACTTATTTATGTAGCCCTTAATCAGAAGTGCCTCGAGGGGCTTCACAAAGCAAAATGACATAAACCATATCCAGACAAAGAAAAAATCCAAAAATCCAAGCTGGGAAAAAGAATAAACCTTGGGAAGGGGCCGCAGATGTGTGTAGCCTGCTCCTGGGTGACCGGCTGCAATGGATGCCCAAGTGGGTACAGTTACTGAATTGTTACATTTATAATGATAAGAACAGTGCTTCACAAGAGTGGAGACAGATTGACCCCAATAATTACTGTGGGATCTGTGTCAACAGCAACCTGGGAAAAATCTTCTGTATGATCATCAACCACAGACTTGTACATTTCCTCACAAACAATGATGCTCTGAGCAAATCACAAATATAGGCTTCCTACCAAATCACCGTACAACGGACCACATTTTCCCTCTCAGCACCCTATTTGACAACCAAAACAACAACAACAAAAACAAGAAAAGCACATTATCCTCCTGCCTTGGTGACTTCTAAAGAGCATTCGACTCAATCTGGTATGAGGGTCTGCTGTACAAACTGTTAGAATGTCCGCTCCGGAGGGAAAACATATGACATCATAAAGCAGGCCTGGGCAATTATTTTGACTCGGGGGCCACGTTTAAAGAAACAAAATGTGTCTGGGGGCCAGTATACCTATTTTTAGGAACACTAATACAAAAAACCTCACAATAATGTCTGATTGAATGCTAAAAACGTTACGACAGACGTTAAAAAACAGAATGGAATTTTTTAATTTTTCTATGAACGATAAAACACTGAATATTGACAACGTATGACTGTCACACCCCCTTTCGATCAACATATTTTACAAACAACTGAAATGCAACAAAAATGCTACAAACAGTGAAATATGAACGCAAATAATACACAAACTCACCTACAATCTGATACATCAGATATTTGCTAAATATCCCCCAGGCTACACTTTCCATCTAAAAAGGTCTAAAAAAAATATTTGGGAATGTCCGGTGGGTCGGATTGAAAAGCTCAACGAGCCGCATGTGGCTCCCGGGCTTCAATTTGCCCAGGTCTGTCATAAAGTCAATGTACACCAACAACAAATGTGCTGTCAAGACTGGGGAAAAATATACAGTGGTGTAAGACAGGGGTGCAGTTTGAGTCCAACCCTCTCCAACATACACATCAATGAATTGGCAAAAACATTGGAACAAGCGGGCAGCGCCGTGAAACAGGGGTTAGTGCATGTGCCTCACAATACGAAAGTCTTGAGTAGTCCTGAGTTCAATCCCGGGCTCGGGATCTTTCTGTGTGGAGTTTGCATGTTCTCCCCGTGACTGCGTGGGTTCCCTCCGGGTACTCCGGCTTCCTCCCACCTCCTAAGACATGCACCTGGGGATAGGCCCCTCCCACCTCCAAAGACATGCACCTGGGGATAGGCCCCTCCCACCTCCAAAGACATGCACCTGGGGATAGGTTGATTGGCAAAACTAAATGGTCCCTAGTGTGTGAATGTTGTCTGTCTATTTGTGTTGACAAATGAATTCATAGCATGTATTTAACGTTATTTTTACAGGATTTGATCTTAAATTCTGTTTCTGTTCAAATAAAACTACCTATTTGGACTGTTTGCAAGTGTGCAAACTCAGAAAAACAGCAAGGGATGAAATACTTATCTGCCCCACTGTACACGTTCCTTATAGAATGTATCTTTGGGAACACATTTGCAATCATAAATTCTGATATTCTAATATTATGCTTATACTGCAGGACACTGTTTATACTAAAAGTTCAAAAAATTCTGACAATGAAGTATGTGCGGTATTGGGCCACAAAAGTAGCCATCATTTCTATGAAAGATCAATTATTTGGAAATGTTGGCAGCTTGAGTAGAGATAATGATCCCCACGTGCAAAATAAGAGAGACACTAAAGAGTCTATCCGGCAGCTGAGAGGTCACTAACATGTGGAAAAGTGAGAGCAGTGAGATCATGGCAATCATGGCTGGAGGCACACAGAAGGGCCTTGTGGTAAAAGTTGCAAGGTTTTGATGTACAGAAAAATGAAAAAAAAAATCTGGAAAACAAGTGGCTGTAAGAATTGAGGCATGCATTTCTAATTTTGTGCCAAACTGACATGGTGAAGACACAGCTGAGTCAGAAAGTAGTGCGCTCAATTTACTGGTCCATCTGCGTTTCAACCCTCATCTATAGTAGATGTAGTATAAGTAGAATTACGTATATAAGTAGTATAAGTAGAGATGTCGGCAGTCCGATATTATCGGCCGATAAATGCTCTAAAATGTAATAAGTTAAATATATGACTGAAACGCCGCCGTACGGAGTGGTACACGGACGTAGGGAGAAGTACAGAGTGCCATTAAACCTTAAAAGGCACTGCCTTTGCGTGCCGGCCCAATCACATAACATCTGCGGATTTTCACACACAAAAGTGAATGCAAGGCATACTTGGTCGCACTGAGGGTGGCCGTATAAACAACTTTAACACAGCTACAAATATGCGCCACACTGTGAACCCACACCAAACAAGAATGACAAACACATTTCGGGAGAACATCCGCACCTTAACATAACATAAACACAACAGAACAAATACCCAGAACCCCTTGCAGTACTAACTCTTCCGGGACGCTACAATATACAAGCCCCACTCCCCCCGCCCACCTCAACCTCCTCATGCTCTCTCAGGGAGAGCATGTCCCAAATTCCAAGCTGCTATTTTGAGGCATGTTAAAAAAAAATGCTGCACTTTGTGACTTCAATAATAAATATGGCAGTGCCATGTTGGCATTTTTTTTCAATAACTTGAGTTGATTTATTTTGGGAAAACCTTGTTACATTGTTTAATGCATCCAGCGGGGCATCACAACAAAATTAGGCAAGGTTATATTTTTTTTATTTTAGCAATTCAATTCAAAAGCTAAACTATGATGTAAAATCCTTTAACAAAGCGTATATTACAAATAACAAATAAATATTATACAACTAAAATTTCCAGATTCATCAAGACCGATCACCTCAATAAATTAGAATACATTACACAAATAAATATACACTTTTAATACAGGTAGATATGCAGGCCATTTCAAAGTAAGTAAATGATGGAAGTAAATGTGAAGTTGGCAGACCCGTCAGCGATCCTGTTCTGTCTCCCTGTAATGTATGTCTGATCTTGAAAGGGAGTGTGCTGAAAATTGTCATTTCCCCTCAGGGATTAATAAAGTATTTCTGATTCTGATACCAATAAACTAGGGTTTTTTCATAAATTACTTCACCTGCCCACCACTATTTGGCATCTTAGAACGCCACAGTTAACACCCGTAAGATTTGACCAGAACATGCGGTGTCTTACTCGCTAGTAATGGCTTATAGCTAACCAAACAGTTCAGTTGTGATCAAGTGAATGCCGTGAGAATACAATGAACTGGAGGAATGACAACATCCATAGACACCATAACTTACTTTTTCCAACAATGTAAACAAAGAAAGCGAGCGTAAAGGACAGTGCTGGGAAGAGGTATTTATTGAATCAAAGAAAGAAATCACAAAAAATCATGACAAGCAATTAGAGCGCAGCACTGCGAGTCTGCACCATACTGAAGCAGAAGGCAGCAATAACACCACGGACCTTGAAATACCATAATATCTAAATGGAGGACACTTTAAGATTTTGTTATTTACTAACAAGATACTAAACGGTCTAGCACCATCTTGTCTTGCTGATTGTAGTGTGCCATATGTTCCGCTACGAAGTCTGCCTTCCAAAATCGTGACTCGATCCCAGAGTCCAAAAAGTCTGCAGGCTCTCGAGCCTTTTCTATTCAGGCTCCAGGACTCTGGCAACATTTAGACATTCTTTCTCAGTAGTAGCATTTAAGTCCTGCCTTAAAACGCATTTATTTTCTTTAGCTTCTAGATGGACCCTTTTTCAGACCACCTGATTTGCCGCTTATCTGCTCCGTCCTGTGTCTCCTGCTGGGAGACGATACCAGGTGGCCACGGATCATTTCTGGAGAGGAACCAGTCAGGATGAAGTGTACGCTGACCCGAATTGTGACCGTGGGGGAACCACTCTTCAACACACAGCTGTGGGCTGACCTGGCTGAGCTCAGAAGAAAATCCCCCTCTGACTATCTGTAGACTTCCCGATGGACTGGAGTCCCACATTATCTAATAATGTAACAATTCAATAATTATATCCACTCGACATCCATTGCAGCTGATCACCCTGGAAGGGGAGTCCCTACATCTGCGGTCCCTTCTCTTTCCCCAGTTGGTTTTTTTTTTTGTTGAGTTCTTCCTTGCCTGGATGTGGATTTAGATTTAGGGGAATGTTGTGATTTTGTAAAGCCCTTTGAGGCATGTGTGATTAAGGGCTATATGAATACATTTTTATTGATTGATTTATTTATCAAATAAAGTATGGGGAAACTGCAGATAGTGTGTTTGACTAAGAAGTAGCTTGAAGGGGATACTGTAGAAGTTCACTCTCCAAGGCAAATGCTGCACATTATTATTACATTACATCCTAAAACTACTGTAGTTGTTTGAAGTAGGGCTGGGTGATATATCGATATATCGTGGGTTTGTCTCTGTGCGATATAGAAAATGACTATATGGTGATATTCCAGTATACCTTCTCACGCAGTCGCTTTTGGCTGCTGGCATTACACTACAGGCTCTTCCCACTCTTTCTTGTCTCTCATTCTCACAGACAGCAAGCGCACCTTCTTACATACCTCACATACTTATACGCCCTCGCAGAGTAGAGGTAGCAGCATGGGTAACCTTAGCTGTGGTGCGAGTGGTAATACGAGAGAAAGAAGATGCGAATCTGGTAACAAATGAAGAATTAATTCCCAAGAAAAACAGCAGGGGGTCCATCGTCTGGCGGTGGTTTGGCTTCAAGTGGGAATATGTCGAACAGACAACTGTAATTTGTCGAATGTGGGGCAAAAGCGTTGCTGCAAAATGTAGCATTACTGCTAATATGTAGCATCATTTGAAAAGTCACCCACCAGAGAATGAAGAGTGCGTACTCCGCATGTCAACATCTCCATTCAGCGCCACACCAACAAAATGCAGAGGCAACCATTTCTAGATCAACACTGTATGAAAAAATAAGGAGATAACGTCTGCTGTAACCTACCACATAGCGATTGAGTTCCTATTATGCAGCTCATTTTTATTTGACAGTTTTTTAATTATCTTGTGTGACATCATGCACAAAAGTGCACGTTATTCGTTTTAAAATATTGTAGAAGCGTTCTGTACAAAAAGTGCACTTTAATTTAGTGTTGTTTTGATGTCATCTTAGTGACATCATGCACAAAAGTGCACTAATAGCTTGTTTTAAAATGTCTCTGACAATCTTGCACTTTCTGTTTTGAAGTGACATGAATGTTTGTGCCACTGTTTAATAACTGTTTAATAAATACACTTTTAGTTGTGATTTCCCTCTCTGCATGAAAGTTTAAAAGTAGCATATCTGAATACAGTATGAAGAAAAATGTTTGAATGTAGACACATAGAATCATCATACTGCTGTCATTATATGCATCAAGTGTTCATTCAAGGCTAAGGCAAAATATGGAGATATATATTGTGTATCGTGAAATGGCCCAAAAATATCGAGATATTGATAAAAGGCCATATCGCCCAGCTCTACCGTGCAACTTAATTTCTAAAAGTAATAATCTTTATAATAATGAAATATAACAACACTGATGATTATTTCAACCAAACCTAAGAAACATTGAAAATATAATAGTAAAACACAGCCATTCAACTCTAAAATAGACAAAATGTAAGAACGGCATGAAAATGTACTGTAAACCTCCAGATGGCAACATGACACCAGCTTGTACTGCCATGTGTTCCCAAATAATTAGTAGGACCTGTCCTGTTAGGTTTCTGATTTATTCAGACAGCAAAGCACATGTGTTGCTTCTCTGGACACCAAGAAAACATTTACCTCCTTAACGGGGAAGGCGTCACAGTAATATCGGGCTCAGATTTCTACAGCCAATGGCGTCAATTGCACATTTCAACACATGCCTACCGCCCTACACTAAAGTCCACCAGCTTTAAACTCTGCCACGTGACTACCCAGCCTCAGATAACACAAAACAAATGAATAATGTCAAACATTGTCAATATCGTTTTGGTTCAAGCACATTGGGACAAATATCACGTTTTAAAAGGAAACACTTCTTTAGGAAACAACTGTTTAATTAATGTCTGAAATCTCGTATGTGGTCGGTCGTTCAAGACGTGACAACACTTGTCCACTTGGTGAATCTATTGGTCTTGGCAACAACCTGTTACTATGCAGGTTAGATGCATTATTTATAGAGATGTCCGATAATATCGGACTGCCAATATTATCGGCCGAAAAATGCTTTAAAATGTAGTATTGTATAGTATCAGTTTCCAGAAGTACAATTTATGTCTTTTTAAGACGTCACTGTGTACACGGACGTAGGGAGAAGTACAGAGCGCCAATAAACCTTAAAGGCACTGCCTTTGCGTGCCGGCCAATCACATAACATCTACGGCTTTTCACACACACAAGTGAATGCAATGCATACTTGGTCAACAGCCATACAGGTTACACGGAGGGTGGCCGTATAAACAACTTTAACACTGTTACAAATATGCGCCACACTGTGAACCCACACCAAACAAGAATGATGGACACATTTTGGGAGAACATCCACACCGTAACATAACATAAACACAACAGAACAAATACCCAGAAGCCCTTGCAGCACTAACTCTTCCGGGACGCTACAATATACACCCCCCGCTACCCCTCCCAACTCGACCCCGCCCCCCAACCCCGCCCACCTCAACTTCCTCATGCTCTCTCAGGAAGAGCACGTCCCAAATTCCAAGCTGCTATTTTGAGGCATGTTAAAAAAAAATAATGCGCTTTGTGACTTCAATAATAAATATGGCAGTGCCGTGTTGACATTTTCTCCCCTAACTTGAGTTGATTTATTTTGGAAAACCTTGTTACATTGTTTAAGGCATCCAGCGGGGCATTACAACAAAATTAGGGATGATAATGTGTTAATTCCACGACTGTATATATCGGTATCGGTTGATAACGGAATCGGTAATTAAGAGTTGGACAATATCGGAATATCGGCAAAAAAGCCATTATCGGATATCTCTAATTATATTTAATCTAGCATTAACTTTTACCAATTCAGAGGTGATGCAGCAACTCACTGGCTCATTTGATGCATAAGCATCAAACACAGTTGTTCTACTAACATTCATTTTAATTATCAGATCATTTCTTGCCAACAGTGTATTGTTACACAAACGCAAATCCTTTTTTTTTTGTTTTGCATATTATTTCTTGACTCTACTCAAACTGAACTGTTACCTAAAACTCTAAGTAGGTTCTGAATTGTGACTATGGCATAGCTACGGTATTCTCTTATAAAATTGGAAAACTATGGCATAAGAGGTGTTTCACAAGAGTGGTTAAGTAGTTATTTAAGTGAGAGATCTATACATGTGGAAATTAATAAGACTAAATCACAGCCAAGAAGATTAACTTGTGGGGTTCCACAAGGCTCGGTATTGGGACCTATGTTATTCATACATTATTACATGATATTTGTTCAGTATCTAATAAATTGAAATGTATTATGTGTGTAGATGACACAAATGTATATTGTTCAGGAGAAGACTTGAAGTGTTGAGGATAATCGAGGTTGAGTTGATTCAGCTAAAAAAAATGGTTTGATATTAATAAGTTATCATTAAATGATTAAAAAAACTAAATTTACGGTGTTTAGTTGTGCAAGGACAAATTGTAAAGCAAAATTAAAATTAAATCTAGTGGAAATTGATAGAGTATATGAAACTAAATTTTTGGAAATAATAATAAATTATGTTGTAAACCGCACATTGAATATATAAAGGGAAAAATATCCTAATCCATTACCATTCTACATAAAGTAAGACACAAGCTGAATAAGAAATGTCTGCATATGTTATATTGTTCTTTTATTTTTCCAGCTTTAACATATTGTGTTGAAGTTTGGGGATATGTTTATAGAACCAACATAGACCCGATAATTAAACTTCAAAAAAGGGTCATTAGAATAATACACAAAGCGTGCTACTATGAACATACCGATCCATTATTTACAAGTTCTACTGTGTTAAAATGTTCAGATATTGTGTTTTTAAAAAATATGGAAATTATGTTTCGAGTAAAGAACAACAGCCTTCCAACTTGTATTCTTAGGTTATTTCAATTAAGTGGAGAAAACTACTATTTGCGGGGGAAATTGATTTTTGAAATAGGTAAAGTAAGAACAAATATAAAATGAGTTGGGAAATTGTGTTAGATGTAAATATAAAAGGAATACAATGATAGGCAAATCCTTTTCAACCCATATTCAGTTGAATATGCTACAAAGACAACATATTTGATGTTCAAATTGATAAACTTTGTTTTTTTTTGCAAATAATAATTAACTTAGAATTTCATGACTGCAACACGTGCCAAAGTAGTTGGGAAAGGACATATTCACCACTGTGTTACATCACCTTTTCTTTTAACAACACTCAATAAACGTTTGGGAACTGAGGAAACTAATTGTTGAAGCTTTGAAAGTGGAATTATTTCCCATTCTTGTTTTATGTAGAGCTTCAGTCCTTCAACAGTCCAGGGTCTCCGCTGTCCTATTTTACGCTTCATAATGCACCACACATTTTCCATGGGAGACAGGTCAGGACTGCAGGCGGGCCAGGAAAGTACCCGCACTCTTTTTTGGCTTGGCATTGTCTTGCTGAAATAAGCAGGGGCGTCCATGAAAAAGACGGCGCCTAGATGGCAGCATATGTTGTTCCAAAACCTGTATGTACCTTTCAGCATTATTGGTGCCTTCACAGATGTGTAAGTTACCCATGCCTTGGACACTAATGCACCCCCATACCATCACAGATGCTGGCTTTTCAACTTTGCGTCGATAACAGTCTGGATGGTACGCTTCCCCTTTGGTCCGAATGACACGATGTCGAATATTTCCAAAAACGATTTGAAATGTGGACTCGTCAGACCACAGAACGCTTTTCCACTTTGCATCAGTCCATCTTAGATGATCCCGGGCCCAGAGAAGCCGGCAGTGTTTCTGGATGTTGTTGTAAATGGCTTTCGCTTTGCATGGTAGAGCTTTAACTTGCACTTACAGTGGTAGCGACAAACTGTATTTATTGACAGTGGTTTTCTGAAGTGTTCCTGAGCCCATGTGGTGATATCCTTTAGAGATTGATATCGGTTTTCGATACAGTGCCGCCTGAGGGATTGAAGGTCACGGCCATTCAATGTTGGTTTCCGGCCATGCCGATTACGTGGAGTGATTTCTCCAGATTCTATAAGCTATGGCTTCGGCCTATTCCTTTTTCGGTCATTCTTTTTATTTTATTTTCTTTTCTTTTTGTGTGTAAATGTGAATGATGGTTAATATGTCTAATCTGTACTGTTAAACTGGTCACACAAAATGGTTGATGGTTGATTATATGACCGAAATAAACTTATTTCCTTCATTCATCCATAAAATAGCAGATAACAGAGCATCTCAGAAAACAAGCATTGGTAGAGAGAAGAGGCCGGCATTAGGGAAAGATAAATAAAAGACACATTGTCTGAAATTGTACTGCCATGCATGTGATGGGTCATCAGGGTGAGGGTAATGGGCTCATCTATAGGGACTCGGCTCCCCATCATTAGTAATTCAATTTGCTCTTTATTAGCCGCTCTTATCACGGACAGCAACAAGACGCTTTCCCCGTCACCGCACCACTTTTTCTCCCTCTTAAATTCCAAATTCCCCTCTTTAATTAGAGATGTATGTGTTCGCACTGTGGGCTATTTAGGTTGCACACATGATAAAAGTCGGAATCATCACCGGGAAGAGAGAGAAGACTGAAGGAGGGCAAAG
This sequence comes from Nerophis ophidion, assembly GCF_033978795.1. Classification (NCBI taxonomy): domain Eukaryota; kingdom Metazoa; phylum Chordata; class Actinopteri; order Syngnathiformes; family Syngnathidae; genus Nerophis; species Nerophis ophidion. The sequence goes on from NC_084632.1 coordinate 706,964, forward strand.
TTGGATCCAATCATCAGAAGGAGTTGCAGACGGATAAGACACAAAGACCATAGGAAGAAATAAAGCTTAATGTTAATTGTGATGGCTTTTCTAATGTTTCCTGACTCCAATGACTGTGGACAATTATGCCAAGATGGGCGTGAGGCATGGAGGGTAGACACAGATTGACCAGAGGGTTGGCGGGGGAAAGAGGACGGGGGTCTGGGGGGGAAGGGGACTGTAAAAACAATGATTGCTTTCAATCAGGTTAAGCCTATATTCTCCAGTTCGTTAAAACAATCCAATTTGCAAAATGATAATTATGCATTAGCTCCTTTTTATCTGCTGGAGGGAGAGCAGTGCCAAGGCTTGATAGCAGCGGCTCGGACTGACTGCCTGTGAAAATTACCCGCTATCTGCACTTGTTCACCATCATGGCTGAATTGGGCAATCAATTAACCTCCCTCGTCTTCCCCCTTAGAGCCTTTAAGCAGCTCTCCTCAAAGCAGGGCGTGCTGCCATCTACTGGACAAAGCTGTCATAGCTCAGCTTACATTGCCCAAACTCAGGTATTGTGTTTCAACAGACATATTCATATCCATAAATACATGTATTTCCATGTTTTTACTACTCATTTATGGATTAAAAAAAATTCCTAGTAGACAGAATAAACATTGAAAAAACTGATTTTCGGGATCATATTTAGTCGTATTATAAAATTCAATGATTTTTGCCTTTTATGTACAAACCCCGTTTCCAAATGAGTTGGGAAATGTATTAAGTGAAAATATAAACAGAATACAATGATTTGCAAATCATTTTCAACCCAGTTGAATATGCTACAAAGACAACATATTTGATGTTCAAACTCATAAACTATATATTTTTTTTGCAAATAATAAATAACTTAGAATTTCATGGGGGGTTTGTATGTAGTTTATAGTTCTCTGTGGCTAATATATGCAAACATTTTTTTTCCTCTAAAATTTAGTGGGTATTCCGGGGCCCTCGATAGGTCGAAAAATACAGTACTTACATTATGTTGTTGTGTGTAATGTTAGAAAATGTTTGATCGGGTAAAATGACTCATACATGTTTGTATGTAAGAAACTGACATTTGGGCTTTATGGTTTATTGTTTTGTTTTTAATGTTTTATTTGTAAATTTTTGTATTGTGTTTTTAAATGTTTAGTAGATCTTAAGGTCTGCAATAATGATTGATGATGATGATGATGATGAAACAAAGAACAACGGAATGTATACAAAACACTAACTTATTCATTGTTAGCTGTCTGAAGTGGAAGTGAAGTGATAATTGTTTTTGGTGACACAATGAAAAGTTAAATCCACGTAAATGTTGCAAACAGCCCCTTTAAGCACATGACACACTTAAGTTTTAGCCTGCAGTATTGTTTACATCAGGACACTTATAACGGATGTCTAGCTTGTGTGCTACTGTGTCCTTAGCTGTTGTGTAGCTGTTTTCTCCTAGGTGCCGAAAGCCTACCATTTTTATCTTTTGTAAATTAAATGTAATCACACTCCAGTTAGCTGCACATGCGTGTTTGTGCCAAAGCACAGCTGTAAACATAACCACGCGTTTTATTCAATGAATGTATCACTTACTTGTTCTCAATTGGCTGGGGGAGACTCGTCTCAACTTGTGCCGACCAAAAGACACAAACTCCCTGGTGGGTGTCCTTCGAGCCCCCGTTGGAAACCGAGTGGCGCTGTGCGAGCGACCCCGTGGTGAGTATTTGACACCCGATGGGACGCCACCCTTCAACGACGGACTTCCACTTGAGAACAAGACAAAGAGAACAGCAGAAATGACTAATATTTCATTCATTTGTAAGCATTCTTTGCACTACAAATAAATCAATGAAGATTATAGTATATAAAATTAGATATATAATTATATATACACACCAGCGCCCCCCCCCCCCCCCAGCGACCCCAGAGGGAATAAGCGTTAGAAAATGGATGGATGGATCATATACAATTATATAGTGTGTACAGTAAATATCCACATGAAATCTAATTACCAGTATATATTATTACATGCATAATATTACAATAACATTGAAGATCAAGTTAATTTAATTTCCTTGGATTTTCTATGGACACCAGATGAGAACCAAAGTCACTTCCATATTATTTTATTAAACTAACTTGTTATTTCTACTAATTTACTTTTGTTTTCCTCTAATGAAGTGTACACGCGTATTTACGGGAGCGAGCAGCAGCCTAAAACACAATACATAGAGCATAAGACAAGGCACAATGGTTTGCAAGAGGAAGGGAGGATTGTGCATTGTCACTAAATACAAAGTTGTATGTACACAGATTTACAAAAAAAACGTAAAAACAAAAAGTAAATTACAAGGTAGTGATAAATGATAATAGTCATAGATTGTCCTATAGTTTGGCTACTTAAAGTGGAGAGGAGAGCAGCTTTGTTTCCAATTTCAGTTTATTTCAAACATGCATACGATGCAGTCTAATGCAGACCTGGGCAAATTAAGGCCCGGGGCCCGTTGAGCTTTTCAATCTGGCCCGCCGAACATTCCCAGATAATAGTTTTCGATGTTTAAGATGGAAAGTGTAGCTGCCATTATGATGTGCACTCATGTTTTCTAATGACCGGAAGTCTTCAACTATACTAAGTACTTCAATGCTTGGAATTTGCATCATATACTAGTTACTATGGTCATCTAATTACTTACTATGGTCATCTAATTACTTACTATGGTCATCTAATTACTTACTATGGTCATCTAATTACTTACTATGGTCATCTAATTACTTACTATGGTCACTGTCAGATATCTCAGATTGTAGGTGGGGGTTTTTTCACTATGTTTGTTGCATTTTGGTTGCGTTTCGGTTGATTGTAAAATATGTTTTCAATATTCAGTGTTTTATCATTCATAGTTAATATTGTAAACCCCACGTTCTTTATTTCCATGTACATTCTGGGCGTCTCATTCAGTAAAAAAATGTCAAATTCCATTCCGTTTTTTAAGGTGGTCTGCCATAACGTTTTTTATCCATCAATCATTATTGTGAGGTTTTAAATTAGTGTTCCTAAAAAATAGATATCCAGGCCCCCAGACACACTATTTTATCTAAATCTGGCCCCCCGACTAAAATAATTGCCCAGGCCTGGTCTAATGCATCACATAGTTCCAGTTGTTTCACTACAGCACGTCCATGAATTGATGAAGGTGGACCCCGACTTAAACTAATAAAAGTTTCAATCAATCAATCAAAACCAGAAAAAGAGTAGGAAGAAACAGAGCTTATTTAATCCTACACCTTTTACTGTCATAGACATTTTATCCCATGTTTTATCCCTTCTTCTGTTTGTAACAGAACAATGAATACATAAATAAATAAATAAAAAATAAATAAACCATATGTTACCATATATTTATTGATTTATGTGACTAAGAATGTTTGTTTACTTCAGATGCAGTCCAACATTTGTTTATCTTTGTTCTATATTATAGTATGATTACGCTGGTCTTTTAAATCGCACGTGTAATCATTTTATTCCTTTGCATAGTTTTGTGTTTTGTTGTAAGAAATGTGTGCTTTTAACTATAGTGTGTGACTGCTACTGTTTGTTGTTCTTTGTATTGAAGAAACCTGATTTTTGCTGACCTCTTGGCCAGGTCACTCTTCTAAATCTCAATGAGATTTTACCTGGTTAAATAAAGAAAAAGAAAAAGAAAAAAAATAATAGTAGTGTGCCTCAGGGTACCATTTTAAGTCCCCCTTATTTTTACCATTTTGGCTATTCAACGGTGGCCCACAAGTTCAGTTCAAAAGACATTTTTTTCAGCAGCTTCTTAAAAACACTAGAGTGCAGTTTTAGAGACTTTACTAACTTTTGTGCAAAGGGTGCTTAAAAACAGCAGAGCGCCCCTATAACTGACAAAACAAATACAGACCCAAATAAAATGTCTACTGCATAGGACGCTGGTTCAACAGAATATACGAAATAGGACCAATTGTTGTAACTTATGAGTTACATAGTTCATGTGATGATCATTCATTATTTGCATATTTGATTTAATTGCTGATAAGCTAATCTATTATTATTTACAGTTAAAAAAAAAAGCTAAAAGGGAATTGATTTGATTTATACATGTACTATATTTGATGTTGAATGTTTGAGAAACATTGACACTGAATTAACTAAGATACTGCATGTTCCACAATTCATTGCGGCAAAGCGGATGTTAAAAAAGATCGGGAGCAGGTACATTGCGGTTGTTGAGATTGAGCGTTACGAGCCTACGGGTGAATGAAGGAAGGACAGATAACAAGATAAAAGGATTGTTTTGTACCGTTTGTATCCCCATTTTTTTCTTAAATAAAATTAAACTTTATTTACACATTTCCAACGTCCTGTCCAATACTTGATCGTGGTTAATCTACACCAATAGTAAAGGGAACAAATCCCTAAAAACATGCTTGGGATAGACTTTGGTATTGACAGATCTGCATGATTTATTTACCTGTTATCAGACTTCCTGATGATTTTCATCCTGCTACGAAGCTTGAATGCACTCGGAGAGGATTGGACGGCGACACACTGAGGCAACACGGAAGAGACCAGCCCCTTTTTTGCTCCCTTGTTGATTTTTTCTGACGTCCAAACAAAGGAAGATCTGCGGTGGTCCCATCCTGCTCCGGATCCGCCAGCCTTCCAGCGATATCTACTAAATGGAGAAGCGGGAGAACACGTTGAATATCTCTTCTTCAACTTGGTCGAGGTACTGGAGGCTGGTTTTATTTTCTTCGGAGTTTCTCCTTTTTCCAGGAATCTCTGAGTATTGGTCGGCAATTTGGGAGAGAGTGATTTTCTAGACGACTTCGCTTGGGTCTTAGCGGTTGATGAAACCCATTGGTACTTGGACGTCCTGGGGGCTGGGATGGTTGGGATGGCTTTCCGGGGGAACTTTTTGGCAGGGGTTTTTCGGATGCCGGGGGAAGAAGATAGGGTGCTTCCGCCAAATGTTGCAGATTTTGAGTCTAAAGTTCTACCCGTGGGTGAAGAAACAGCACGACTACTACTACTTGTGCTAGGCTCCTTACCTCCACCACTTTGGTTCTTAACCCAAGTAAACTTGGATTTAGAAAACCTGCCTGTGGCCTGGTTTAAATGTGACAAGGGATGGTGTAAAGGTTGTTTTGGCACCTTTGTAAAAGATGACTGAGTTGACGAGCTTTTATTTTGTACTGTTTTTTTTTTGTCGTCCAGATGTCGGATCGGAGTTTGATTGGTTTTACTGTTAAGGAAAGAAAACTGGGGTTTGACTTGCACACCGGTCAGGAAGTTGTCTTTGGCTGGAGAGCGGCTTTCTGGAGAACCCTTCTGTTGCTGCCTTTCTGGTTGAATACATTTTGCAACTGAAGGAGGCTGAGACACAGCCAGCACTTTTCCAGAAGTAACCCTTTTCGCTTTGGCGATGTTCTTAATCCCCGTGAGATCAGTTCCCGCTTGTCCAACTTTCTTCGTTGACGCAGTAGAGGGTTTGGATGTGCTACTTGTCTCTCCCACCGCGTGGCTCGGTGGCAATGAACTATGAGATACAGAGGTTGAAACAGTCGAAATAGGGTTCTTGTTTTTCAGAGAGTACGTCTTCCTCCAGCTGCCATGACTCTGGTTCGTTAAAGGGCTCCTCCTCAGGCTGTGTGGATGAATGACAGAAGTGCTGTTGTTCCTCCCTCTGGATGATGTGGACACCTCTGAAGCTCTTGGTGTGTCGCCGTGGAGACTCTTATGTTTATTGATGAGACCTGAAAAGATTTTTAAAGAAAGTGATTCAACATGAACACAGGGGATTTGCAAGACTGAAAGAAGATGTGTAGCAATGTTATGTGAATGCAAATCTTCAGCACTCATTTAAACAGTTCTGGTCATGGTAGCTATGTTTATGGTGTTAGTTCATTTTGAACATGCATACAATTACAATATGATTCATTACAGCACGTCCAAAAGGGAGTAGGAGGAGGAAGCAGAGCTGATTTAATCCTACCTCTTTGTGTATCATAGCAATTTCTAACACTTTTGTTTATACTCAATCTGTAACACAATAGTGAATAAATAAATGAATAAATACATAGATAAATGAGTAAGTAGATCACTAGTAATACGTGAGTAAACAATATATACATTCTCATAAAAAATAGGCAGGTCATTTATTGGTTTTATAAGTATTTATTTTTATTTTTTGTTTTTATTCAGTCATTGGTGGAGCTCAGGATAGTATTTGAATGTTGTTTTTAATATTGCTGTGCAGCACTTTGGAAACATTTTGTTGTTTAAATGTGCTATATAAAGTGGATTGAAGTGGATTGGATTATGGTTCACATTGAGATGATTGGGATTAAAGACAATCAAAAATTATTTTTCGTTGTACTTTGTAAACACTTGTAGTTTGAAAAGTTTCTTAAACTGGATTATATTAGTTTGACTTTTTTGCTTAATTCATTCCATAATTTAATTCCACATACAAACATGCTGAGGGTTTTATTGTTCTATGTGCATATAGATGTTTTAAAACTGATTTTTCTCTATGGTTATATTTCTACTCTTTTGTTGAGAAAAACAGTAATACAATATTGTGTAGCAGTTTACAGTTTGCTTTGTACATAATTTCAGCTGTTGCAAATGCACCAAATCATTATATTTCATTAATTTTCATTTAAATAAATAGAGAGTTTGTATGTTCTCTTTATCCAACATTAAGTCTTATCCTAGCGAATCTTTTTCGTGACACAATTAGTGTATGAAGTGTACTTTTGTAGTTGTTTTCCCATACTTCTCCACAATAACCTACTAAGTGTCCGCCCTGAGATCAGTAGGTTGTGAGTTCAAACCCTGGCCGACCAAAGACTATAAAAAGGGGACCCATTGCCTCCCTGCTTGGCACTCAGCATCATGGTTGGAATTGGGGGGTAAATCACCAAAAAGGATTCCCTGCTCCCCTCACCTCCCAGGGGGTGAACAAGGGGATGGGTCAAATGCAGAGGACAAATCTCACCACACCAAGTGTGTGTGACAATAATTGGTACGTTAATTTAATTAATAATAAATAAGTCAGTTATAATAACATTACCGAGCAGTAGAGAATATGCAGTGATTTTTTGGTCAAGTAAATCCATCCATCCAATTTTTACCACTTGTCCCTTTTGGGGTCGCGGGAGATCGCTGGAGCCTATCTCAGCTGCATTTGGGCGGAAGGCAGTGTACACCCTGGACAAGTCGCCACCTCATCGCAGGGCCAACACAGATAGACAGACAACATTCACACTCACATTCATACACTAGGGACCATTTAGTGTTGCCAATCAACCTATCCCCAGGTGCATGTCTTTGGAGGTGGGAGGGGCCTATCCCCAGGTGCATGTCTTTGGAGGTGGGAGGGGCCTATCCCCAGGTGCATGTCTTTGGAGGTGAGAGGGGCCTATCCCCAGGTGCATGTCTTTGAAGGTGGGAGGGGCCTATCCCCAGGTGTATGTCTTAGGAGGTGGGAGGAAGCCGGAGTACCCGGAGGGAACCCACGCATTCACAGGGAGAACATGCAAACTCCACACAGAAAGATCCCGAGCCCGGGATTGAACTCAGGACCAACGTATTGTGAGGCACATGCACTAACCCCTGCTCCACCGTGCTGCCTGGTCCAGTACATACTTAGCTTTATTCATTGAAGTATGTCATGCGTGCTTTTGTTGTATGAGCTTTCTAGTTCATTTTATCATGTATTATTACACCCAAAATTTGAATTTGTTTTACCCTCTCAATGTCTATTCCGTCTATTCGTATTTGTGTTTGACTTTCTCTTCTACAGATACCAAATAACTTTATTTTAGTTTTACGGAGAATCAAAGATAGTGTGTTTTTGTCAACCCATCTCTTTAATTTGTTAATTTATCTTGTTATTATTTCTAATAGCTTCTGTGTGTTCTCTGCTGAACGAAACACAGTTGTGTCATCTGCATATAATACTAAATTTAAGTCCTTTGTAAGTTTACAAATGTTGTTTGTATAGAGATTGAACAATGTTGGTCCCAATACTGATCCCTGAGATACACCACTATATACACTTAGTGCTGTAGACGTCTGTTCACCCAGCCTCATGTATTGCTTTCTGTTAGTTAGGTAGCTTCTTACCCAGTTCAGGACCAACCCTCTAATTCAATATTGTTCTAATTCACTAATTAAGATATTATGATTAATTGTGTCAAAATGCTTTTATTATATCCATAATCACTGCTGCTGCCCACTGTTTATTCATCCTAGCCTCTGGTGAGGGCGGTCGCATTCTCCGTTCCCTCCTTCCCTGCTTGCTCTCTTTGTTTTTGTCCTTATCTGAACTTTTTAAAAGCCTCTTTCTTTGCGCTGTCCTCTAATCCAAATTTCAATATGAATATGATCAGCTGGACTCTTGACGCAATTGACACAGTCTTTTCGACAAGAAAAAGAGGTTCGCGGGAGCCTGGCTGCCCTGATGAAACCATCGCTGGGGGTTACGTGCGGGACTCCTGGAACTCATGGAGGATCATGTGCCTCTCAGCTCTTTCCATTGAGGACGTCGAAGACATCTACCTATTTGGAGCAGTGATCGCGGGGCACTTGCTGATTGGGCTGGGCATTGCTCTGGTGTATCGACAACTTCGGAAGACGATGGAAGCCATTCAAGGGGCCCAAAGGCTGTTCAACGCAATGGAAGGATTGGGTCGGGCTGTGGGAACACAGACTTGTGCGATTTCTGAGTTGAATCGCAAAATGGATCTCATCTTGGAAAAGTTTGCAGAGAAGGAATAATTAATTGGAACTGAAAGAGATCCAGCATGGACAACAGAGAAAATAAGTCAATATTTTGTCTTCTCGAAGGAAAACAACTTTTTATCTATGATTTGGACTCCCTGAATGGCCTTGGCATGGAACAGGCTGTTCTGAAGGAAATCTCCTGAAGATTCCTCACAGATAGACGCTTTTGACCTTCCTTTTTGTCAACAACATCTGTAGCCGAACTTTATCGGCCTAAGCCATACAAAAACATTGACCACCTCTCCCGAGTTAATTGGGCATATACGCACACACATGACCCCCACCCTTGAATCAACACCCTCACCACCGCTTATCTCCTCTGGGGTTGTGGATGGCTGAGCGGCGCTACAGAGCGAACAGCGGGCCTGTGTAAACTCACCCCTCCCTCTGTTGCAAGTTGGTGTGATATATGTATGTTTAATGTGTGCCATGCTATGTGAGGTTTTTTCCTTGGATTTAGTCTAGACCTCTCCTGTGGGTCTAGCCTTGGACTGATATGTTTTTACTCCCACCCACCCCCCTTTCCTAATGTCACCCTTTTCTTATATTTTTAAGGAGCGCTGTAAGCGGCTGATCCGTCAGCGGTCTCGTCTTGTCCCCCCCTGTAACATATGTCTGCTCTTAGCGGGACTGTGCCGAAAATGTAATTTCAGTTCTGATGTGTCTTGTACATGTTGGAACGGACAAATAAAATGATTCTGATTCTTCTGATTCTGCTCCTCCACACGGAGAGGAGCCAGATGAGGTGGTCCTCTCAAAGGTTACTCATAATGATTCCCATTGACGTCCCACTGGGTTTTGAGTTTTTCCTTGCCCTTATTTGGGCGCTGATGCGCGGATGTCTTTGTGATTTGTGCAGCCCTTTGAGACACCTGTGATTTAGGGCTATTTATTTAAATAAATATTTATTGATTGATGGCGTCCTCGTTAGTATCTCCGTCGCGGAAGACCGATTCCCCGACGGGGAGAAATTTTGGAGGCAGTTCGGTGGAACAAGGGTTAGTGCATGTGCCTCACAATACGAGGTCCTGAGTTGTCCTGGGTCTCATGCCGGGCTCAGGATCTTTCTGTGTGGAGTTTTCTTGTTCTTCCCGTGACTGCGTGGGTTCCCTCCAGGTACTCTGGCTTCCTCCCACCTCCAAAGACATGCACCTGAGGATAGGCCCCTCCCACATCCAAAGACATGCACCTGGGGATAGGCCCCTCCCACCTCCAAAGACATGCACCTGGGGATAGGCCCCTCCCACCTCCAAAGACATGCACCTGGGGATAGGTTGATTGGCAACACTAAATGGTCCCTAGTGTGTGAATGTGAGTGTGAATGTTTTCTGTCTATATGTGTTGGCCCTGCGATGAGGTGGCGACTTGTCCAGGGTGTACTCCACCTTCCGCCCGAATGCAGCTGAGATAGGCTCCAGCGACCCCGAACGGGATAAGCGGTAGAAAATGGATGAATGATTGATTGATAATCAATCCCATTGTATTGCTATTTATGATTTCGCTCTACTACAACATTTTTTTTAAAGTAAGGTAAACATTTATAAATCGAGACAATATAATAATAAGCCAACACAACCAACACTTGATTTGAATCTATAGTAAGGGTTCATCGTTTAAGACATGTTTCAACGATATTTAAGATATTTATGTGAGTAGTAACATCAGTAATAGACATATGTTGTCCACTGATTAGAATAAAATAATAAATATGATTAAATGACAAGATAACGTCGACCAAGTACAAACACTATAATGTTTAACTACTAACTACAATGTTTAACAACTAACTACAATGTTTAACTACCAACTACAATGTTTAACTGCTAACTACAATGTTTAACTACTAACTACAATGTTTAATTATTAACTACAATGTTTAACTGCTAACTACAATGTTTAACTACTAACTACAATGTTTAATTATTAACTACAATGTTTAACTGCTAACTACAATGTTTAACTACTAACTACAATGTTTAACAGCTAACTTCAATGTTTAACTGCTAATTACAATGTTTAACTCTTAACTACAATGTTTAACAACTAACTACAATGTTTAATTTCTAACTACAATGTTTAACTACAATGTTTAACTGCTAACTACAATGTTTAACTACTAACTACAATGTTTAACTGCTAACTACAATGTTTAACTACTAACTACAATGTTTAACAGCTAACTTCAATGTTTAACTGCTAATTACAATGTTTAACTCTTAACTACAATGTTTAACAACTAACTACAATGTTTAATTTCTAACTACAATGTTTAACTACAATGTTTAACTGCTAACTACAATGTTTAACTACTAACTACAATGTTTAACTGCTAACTACAATGTTTAACTGATAACTACAATGTTTAACTACAATGTTTAACTGCTAACTACAATGTTTAACTGCTAACTACAATGTTTAACTGCTAACTACACACAAACACTACTAGTGTCTTCTACGGTATGACATCCACCTCGCCAATAATCAAAATATGTATTTGTAATGATGCTATCAAATGTAATATATTATACTTATAGTACATCAACATACTTACTTTGAAGAAGATGTAAATATGTATGTATAAGTATATAAAATGTAATATATTATACTTATAGTACATCCAAATACTTACTTTGAAGAAGATGTAAATATGTATGTATAAGTATATAAAATGTAATATATTATACTTACAGTACATCCAAATACTTACTTTGAAGAAGATCTATTTGCCTTTTTAACGCCTCTCGTTCCTCCATGTTTGGCTTCCGGCTTTTCTTCTTCTACTGCGTTTATTGCGGGTCGCCAAACTAGCTATTATTACCGCCATCTACTGGAATGTATGCAGAATGCAAGATTTCTCTCTGGGCTGGAGCTATATCTGCGTATTCTTTCCCCCAGCAATGTATATATAAAACAACAACTTCGTCCTCATTGTTTCACATTTTATTAGGGATTAATTTTCTTTTTTTTTTCTTTGGCGGGGCGGGTTATAAAAGCCATGACTAAACAAACGTGTCAAACAGAAAGTGTTCCAAAAATTGACATGTGGCGTGGCGCTTGTTCACCCTCAACTATTTCTTACAGGCCGTCGAAACCGGTACGTTAAATAGTGTCAGAAGTGAGCGACAAATTGAGCTAAAGTAATATTTGAAAATCCAAACCAAAACGTTCTAAGTACTTTGTGTTTCGCATATTCACGTTATGTTGAAGCTTCGCCAAATCGCCTGTTAGACAACAAGCGGGGTTAATTGAACGTCAAAGTGTCGATGACAACACAAATATCAGAAGTCGGTCAACTTTTTATAGGAACTACGAGGACCCACCTGGCTACAAAGTAACTCTTTATAGGAACTACGAGGACCCACCTGGCCACAAAGTAACTCTTTATAGGAACTACGAGGACCGACCTGGCCTCAAAGTAACTCTTTATGGGAACTATGAAGACCGACCTGCTCGTCCTTCGGAGGCCACAAAGTAACTCCTTATAGGAACTATGAGGACCGAGCTGCTCGTCCTCCACATTTAACAGCAAGTCAATCTCATGAGGAACAATCAAAGAAAAGTAAATAAAAGGTATTGCTGACACGGTATTTGTATTGGTTGACAGGCCACAACCAGGATAAGCTAACAACAACAATGCTCAGGAACTAAAGGCTAAGTACGTAAATGCTAACTCAGTAATTTAACTAACGCCGTCAAATGTTAAATTTGAACTACATGAATGCTACCTCAAGGTTATGTATATGAGCTAACAGACTGAATATGCTAAGTAAATCAATGCTAACTACATCATCCATCCATCTACTACCGCTTGTCCCTCTCTGGGTCACGTGGGGTGCTGGAGCCTATCCCAGCTGCACTCTGGTCAAGTTGCCACCTGATCGCAGGTTAACTATATAAATGTTGTGTAAATATGGCAACCAATGATAACTACATGACTGCTAAGTAAGTCAATGCTAACTACATCATCCATCCATCTACTACCGCTTGTCCCTTTTGGGGCGGAGGGGGGTGCTGGAGCCTATCTCGGCCGCATTCGGGCGGAAGGCAGTTTACACCCTAGACACGTTGCCAGCAAATGTTATGTAAATCAGTGCCTAGTAAATAAGCAATCAACTAGATAATTAGATTAGTTTTGATAAAATTGGATTAGTTTGGATATCCCAGGCTTGCAACTACGGCCTTTGCTGCGTTGTTAAATTTGGAAAGCGTAGGTAATGGAAGTAAACTCTTGTTCTGTTGTGTACAGAACAAGAGATTGAATGATCATTTTATTTTATAGTACAGTTTATTATTGTTTAAAGTGTAGCATTTATAATTCAACATTTTAGCCCGATTGTAGCTGAGATAGGCTCCAGCGCCCCCCGCGACCCCGAAAGGGAATAAGCGGTAGAAAATGGATGGATGGATGGATTTTAGTATTTACCAGTGTTTGTTTACATTTTTCACCAGGAAACCCAACAAGAAACATTAACCTCAGGAGAGGGCTTTCAAGCTCGGACTTCTCCTTGGCACTAGCCATAGGCGCCGATCTCCATTGGGGCCAGTGGGTGCTCGGTGTGTATTAGTGTTGTCCCGATACCAATATTTTGGTACCAGTACCGGTACCATGAATTGATTAACGTGGACCCCGACTTAAACAAGTTGAAAAACTTATTCGGGTGTTACCATTTAGTGGTCAATTGTACGGAATATGTACTGTACTGTGCAATCTACTAATAAAAGTATCAATCAATCAATCAATCAACCAAAAGTTTTTGAATACTTTCCGGTACTTTTATAAATAAAGGGGACCAATTAAAATTGTCATTGTTGGCTTTATTTTGGCCCAAAAAATCTTACGGTACATGAAACATATGTTTCTGATTGCAATTTTGTCCTTAAATAATTGTTTTTAAGTGAACAGACAAGACAACCTGACAACAGAGCTGCATTATGTACAAACCCCGTTTCCATATGAGTTGGGAAATTGTGTTAGATGTAAATATAAACAGAATACAATGATTTGCAAATCCTTTTCAAGCCATATTCAGTTGAATATGCTACAAAGACAAGATGTTTGACGTTCAAACTCATAAACTTTTTTTTTTTTTTTTTTAAATAATTAACTTTGAATTTCATGGCTGCAACACGTGCCAAAGTAGTTGTGAAAGGGCATGTTCACCACTGTGTTACATCACCTTTTCTTTTAACAACGTTTGGGAACTGAGGAAACTATATGTTGAAGCTTTGAAAGTGGAATTCTTTCCCATTCTTGTTTTATGTAGAGCTTCCGTCCTTCAACAGTCCGGGGTCTCCGCTGTCCTATTTTACGCTTCATAATGCGCCACACATTTTCCATGGGAGACAGGTCTGGACTGCAGGCGGGCCAGGAAAGTACCTGCACTCTTTTACTACGAAAACACGCTGTTCTAACACGTGGCTTGGCATTGTCTTGCTGAAATAAGCAGGGGCGTCCACGATAACGTTGCTTGGATGACAACATATGACCTTTCAGCATTAATGGTGCCTTCACAGATGTGTAAGTTACCCATGCCTTGGGCACTAATACACCCCCATACCATCACACATGCTGGCTTTTACACTTTGCGCCTATAACAATCCGGATGGTTATTTTCCTCTTTGTTCCAGAGGACACCACGTCCACAATTTCCAAATATAATTTGAAATGTGGACTCGTCAGACCACAGAACACTTTTCCACTTTGCATCAGTCCATCTTAGATGAGCTCGGGCCCAGAAAAGCCGGCGGCGTTCCTTGGTGGTGTTGATAAATGGGTTTTGCTTTGCATAGTAGAGCTTTAACTTGCACTTACAGATGTATCAACCAACTGTAGTTACTGACAGTGGTTTTATGAAGTGTTCCTGAGCCCATGGGGTGATATCCTTTACACACTGATGTCTGTTTTTGATGCAGTACTGCCTGAGGGATCAAAGGTCTGTAATATCGCTTACGTGCAGTGATTTCTCCAGATTCTCTGAACCTTTTGATGATTTTACGGACCGTAGATGGTAAAATCCCTAAATTCCTTGCAATAGCTCGTTGAGAAATGTTCTAAAACTGTTTGACAATTTGCTTATAAAGGGGTGTACCTCGCCCCATCCTTGTTTGTCAATTACTTAGCATTTCATGGAAGCTGCTTTTATAGCCAATTATGGCACCCACCTGTTCCCAATTAGCCTGCACACCTGTGGGATGTTCCAAATAAGTGTTTGATGAGCATTCCTCAACTTTATCAGTATTTATTGCCACCTTTCCCAACGTCTTTGTCACGTGTTGCTGGCATCAAATTCTAAAGTTAATGATTATTTGCACACAAAAACATGTTTATGAGTTTGAACATCCAATATGTTGTCTTTGTAGCATATTCAACTGAATATGGCTTGAAAATGATTTGAAAATCATTGTATTCTGTTTATATTTACATCTAACACAATTTCCCAACTCATATGAAAACGGGGTTTATATTTTTTCCATAGATTTTGCTTTTAAACTTTGATGCCATCATTAAAAACAATTATTCAAATCATAAAAAACATTATTTTACAATGAGAAAAACCTCGAATAGTCACATCTTGACTAGTGTTGTAACGATACCAATATTTTGGTACTGGTACCGGTACTAAAATTATTTCCATACTTTTCGGTACTTTTCAGTATTTTTTTAAATAAAGTGCACCACAAAAAATGGCATTAATGGCTTTATTTTAACAAAAAATCTTACGGTACATTAAACATGTGTTTTTTATTGCAATTTTGTCCTTAAATAATTTAATTTAAATGAACATACAAGACAACTTGTCTCTTAGTAGTAAGTAAACAAACGAAGGCTCCTAATTTAGCTGCTGACATATGCAGTAACATATTGTGTCATTGATCATCCCATTATTTTATCAAAATTATTTAGGACAAGTGGTAGGAAATGAATTATTAATCTACTTGTTCATTTACTGTTAATATCTGCCTATTTTCTGTTTCAACATGTTTTATCTACACTTCTGTTAAATGTAATAATCACTTTTACTTTACATTAGTTTTGGATGATACCACAAGTTTGGGTTTCAATCCGACACCAATTAGTTACAGGATCATACATTGGTCATATCCAAAGTCCTCATGGGTCCAGGTACGTATTTCCTGAGTTTATGAACATAATATAATTAAATAAATAAAAAACAAAGAAGATTTTGTGATGTTAAAAAATATCGATGTAATCATAGTAGTATCGACTATTTACGCTATTGTGCATGGTAGCATTACAGTGGATGTTAGGTGTAGATCCACCAATGACATTTGTTTATATTTTAGTGTCCTGAGATAGGCTCCAGCGCCACCCCGCCACCCCAAAAAAGGGACAAGCGGTAGGAAATGGATGGATGGATGTCCTGGAAGAGTTGGTGCTGCAGGGAATTCTGGGAATTTGTTCTGTAGTGTTTATGTTGTGTTGCGGTGCAAGTATTCTTCCAAAATGTCTTTGTCGTTGTTTAGTGTGGTTTCACTCTATGGCATATGTTTATGGCAGTGTTGGCATTGTTCACACTGCCACCCTTGGTGTGACATGTATGGCTGTTGACTAAGTATGCCTTTCATTCACTTGTGTGCCGTGTGGTCAAAATCTAGATGATTGTGTCATTAGTTGATTTTTGGGTACATTGAAATCTACGTTAGGTTTTGTTAATTCTGGAAAATTTAATTGAACTCTCCATTAAATTAACAACAACAAGATAGATTTTTCAATAATTATTTTAAAGTATAAAAGTTGCCATCAATCACATGTGGGTGCTTCAGGGATTTGTTTGGTGATTTTGTATGATTACTATCATTTTACAAACTAATGTGTTTTATACACTGTACTTTTTCAGTTTGCCGGCGTGGCCCCCCCATAACGATGTCAACCATCCAGTACTTCATTGTCACCGAAGCGCTGAAATCCTGCAACGCCGGGCGCCTTTGTTTCAGTTTGGACTGCCAAGATGAATCAAAACATACAGACTACTCTACAAAGCTGCAAGTCGTCTTACTAGGCTCGCACACGCAAGCTTGCTGTGAGATAGACGCCAGATGTTTGGAGGAACTGAGTAAAGACGAGGCCGGCCTGCTTCACGCCCTCATTGACGACTCCGAGAGGCTCGGGTGGTTCAAAGAGAAAAATGCTCTCCGCAGAGCTCTGACGCTGTCCGAGGGCTCTGAGGTGGTCGTGGAAGAAGGAAGAGCGAAGTTGCTTGGCATCATCCGCTACATAGGAAATCTGCCACAACCAGAGGGAACAACAGAGCATTTACTGGGAATATTCTTTGGAGTTGAACTGCAGGTGGGAATCAACAAATGTTCATTCTACACCTGGGTGTGGTCTTAAACAAGGTTTTGTTTGTGTGGCCAAATTTTGGTCTTTACTTTAAATATGTGCCGCTGTATAATACCGGCACACCTGGCCGTAGATGGCCACCTGGGCCGTCTACGCACCTGTTGTTGTCTTTGAGTTCGGTCCTGGCACACCCCGTTCCGCTGAAGGCCCGCAGGCAACGCCCCCCTCCACATAACTCCCCGCCAGAGGCAGGTCGAGAAGCCGTCCGGCCCCGCCTACTAATCATCCCCCCGTAAGGGAGCAGGTGAGGAAGTCTGCCACGGCCATCTGCGCCCCCGGTCTGTGGTTCACTCTGAAATTGTAGGGTTGTGAAGCTAGATACCAACAGGCAATCCATGCGTTGGAATCCTTCATGCGGTGGAGCCACTGGAGGGGTTTGTGGTCCGAGCAGAGACCGAATGAGCGCCCCAGGAGGTAGTACCGGAGAGCCCCGACCACCCACCGGATGGCCAGGCACTCCCACTCCACGGTGCTGTACCTCGCCTCCCGATCAGGGAGCTTCCGGTCGATGCTAATAAAGGGCGACAGGTGATTAGATGTCAAGGCCCACCTGGGCCATTTACGCACCTGTCTCTGTCTTCCAGGCCGGTCCTGGCACACCCCGTTCCACTGCAGGCCCGCAGGCCACGCCCCCCTCCACAATCACTTTGAGATTTGTTGTTTAAATGTGAAGTTCAATACAAATACAATCTATTTTTCTTATTACATAACCTCTATTCAACACTCAGAAGTAAATGAAAACTTGAAGTATTAAAGTTAAAGTTAAAGTACCAATGATTGTCACACACACACACACACTAGGTGTGGTGAAATTTGTCCTCTGCATTTGACCCATCCCCTTGATCGCCCCCTGGGAAGTGAGGGGAGCAGTGGGCAGCAGCGGTGCCACTCCCGGGAATCATTTATGTTGATGATCATAGTTATGTGAATAATGACTAGGAATGCTTACCAAATTCGGTACTTTTTTGGCACCGAAGGAATCCTGCCGGTCTTACTGATTTACTACGTAAAGTTGAGTCAGTTCTTGGCACTTCGGCACGTGGCGATCAGCAGCACTGAGCGTGGACTCAGCTAAACTCTCCCTAAGTAATGCCAACAGAGAAAGTCACTCAAAAACGCTCCAATGTAAGTTAAGTAAGGCTCCACTTTTATTTAGTATAGTATTAGAATAGTATTAACGATTTTACATTGCAACTTCAACACCTTTACATTTTTTAATGAAAACTACAAGTAAAATGCACGTCACAATCAAACAGCTGGTGCGTAATTTGTACAGTACTTAAAGTATTAACACTTGTTAGGGCACAATAAAAACCCACCATAAATGATGCAATACTGCCATCTACTGTCTTGGACTTGCAACTGTAATACTTGCAAATGAGATAACAAACAAGATCTAAATTTTGTTAGTGAAAACCACAACTGAGATGAACATCACAATCAAACAGCCATTGCGTAATTAGTTCGATACTTACAAACCCCGTTTCCATATGAGTTGGGAAATTGTGTTAGATGTAAATATAAACTGAATATAATGATTTGCAAATCGTTTTCAAGCCATATTCAATCATGGCACCCACCTGTTCCCAATTAGCCTGCACACCTGTGGGATGTTCCATTAAGTGTTTGATGAGCATTCCTCAACTCTATCAGTATTTATTGCCACCTTTCCCAACTTCTTTCTCGCGTGTTGCTGGCATCAAATTTTAAAGTTAATGATTATTTGCAAAAAAATAAATAAAAATGTTTATGAGTTTGAACATCAAATATGTTGTCTTTGTAGCATATTCAACTGAATATGGCTTGAAAAGGATTTGCAAATCATTGTATTCTGTTTATATTTACATCTAACACAACTTCCCAACTCAAATGGAAACAGGGTTTGTATTTATGGCATTCTCAAATACAAGCAATCACGAAAGGGGAAGTATTTCTGTAAAATGCGAGGTGCAGAAGAGTGCGAGCAGGGGGGAATAAGATTTGATTACAGCCTTTTTGCACTCGTTTTTTCTCATGAGAGTGAAATATTGCGTTTGGAAGATTGAAGACGGTGAGAATTCAAGCTTTGTTTATTTTGTGTGTTTGTAGGGCAATGACAAGGCCAAGGGGAATACAGATGGCTCCTGGCTCGATCAGACCCTCTTCTCTTGTGACAAAAACTGTGGTCTATTTGTCCCTTTTTCCAAAGTCCGGCGGCGCTTCTCCGAATCCGTCCCCCAGTCTTCTTCAGCGCCAGACACGCAGCAGCCGGTCCCAGGCGACAGAGTCACGTACTGCATTGAGGACCACTGTCTCTACGGAATGGTGGTGAATGTCCACCAAAAGGATGGGACATGTTTTGTGTTGATCTCCACAGTGAGTATCATATTAAATAAAGTCCTGGTTATTGTTTAGAGTGTTTTTTGAAAACGTGTCAAGTGTTGTCCCGATTAAGGGGAAGTGCACTTTTTGGGCTATTCACAATCGCATATGTTTTTCTTTTTTTAAGCATTCCAATTCGTAATATACAGCAAGTACAAGGTGGCTAACAATGCAGTGAACAGGAGTAGTATTGCGCTTATAAAGCCCTCTGAAAGCATCCAAAAAGCGCCAACAATACTCCATTTACATTTTTGGGCTGAATATTAACCAAGTATTAGCAATATTGTTATTATAAGCGCATACGCCGGGGAACTACTTTTAGCCGCACAGACGCTGCTATTGACAAACTGAGCAGGTGAACTGCTACATTGCCTCTAAATTGGTAAAAGTTAATTATAAATAATACTTCTCACTTGTATCGAAGAAGGTTGTGGCCATAAACCGAAAAGTTTGTCAACTTTGACATTCAACTTAAGCCAGGTGATGGCGCCAAAGACATGCTTGGTTTTTTTTAATGTTTTTGACCTGCATGAGGATTATGATTAATTCTTCATCTAAACGGGAAGATAGAAACATTCCATCGGTCGGCATTCCATTGAGAGTAGAGATGTCTGATTATATCGGACTGCCGATATTATCGGCCGATAAATGCTTTAAAATGTAATATCAGCAAAATTATCGGTATTGGTTTCAAAAATATCTCTATCGGTTTCAAAAAAGTACTTCTCCCTACGGACGTAGGGAGAAGTACAGAGCGCCAATAAACCTTTAAGGCACTGCTTTGCGCGCCAGCCCAAAAATAGATTACACAATAGGTATCCCAACTTCCAAATGGCACTCAGACTTATCCACGAGCTGTGTGACCCAGAATTCTGCAAACAAATATGCCTCAATACTTCTGGTTTGATTAAGAATACAAATTGTTGACTGATTCAGCTCAAAAGACTTTACAGAATACATTACACCGGTCTATCAATGTATAAAATGGGTTTAGCTGACTCTAACGTTTGTGTACACTGCTCATATAATAAGGTAGATAACCTTATATGATTTGCCTGAGAAGCTGGACAGGACAAAAAAACTAACAAAAAAATGTTACTATGTTTTTTTAATGTGTGTTTTAATGATGTTAAAATTGTTTAATACGCTAAACTTCAGCCTATTAATAAAAAAGGTGGACAGTTAAAAAAATCATGATGATTTTCAAAGATGTTAGATAAGATACAATCTGATAGTTCTATCTATGAAAGCTTTTATTATTTCAATGGTGCTGGGATGCACATGATTTCAGCCTTTTAAAGCTTCTCTTGGACAACCAATTTTTGACCTTGGTATTTGTCGAATCCTAGTTACGGCCCTGTTTGTACTGTATTTGTACTTACTGTATCTGCTTAGCACACAGCTTTTCAAACTTGTAGCTATTCCTTCTCATATTCAGGCTCAAAAATATAGGGTTCTGGATCATCAATTGTCTCAAAGTTGTAGCCGTCTTTCATGAAGTCTGCCATAATTAGTAGTGTTGTTGTTGAAGGAAAAAGCAAACGTAGTAATGCGTCTGTAAAATTAATGTGCTGCTGTTTGCTTCAAATGAGCAAAATATGTAAATATTACATGTTCTTATGAATGTGCCTGTTACTACATAACATATTTACTTACAGCATGTATTTGAAATCTTGATGGAGGGCTTTTATTTGGGCAAAATGATGTAATTATTAGCATTGACTTCATTGTTAGCTGACATTTGCAAGCTTTTATTTACAAGTTAGAATGCATAAATAAAAAGAAAAAAATATGTTCTTTCTTGTCTCACATAAGGATTGTGAATGAGATGCAAAGTTCTAAAAACAAAGTGGAGTTCCCTCTCAATGTCAGAATACAGTCCATGTGTTTTGCAACAGTTTCATGGTTGTCTTTATGTTTCAAGGACAGCGATGCTTCTGGGAAGACGAGCGAAGTTGAAGTGCCGGTTCAGTTTGTCGTTAAAGGAGAATTGCCTTGTGGTTGGAACTTAGGTCAGGAATCCCACAATATTACCAATTGTTCTAAAAACACTTGACCCAAAATGTTTGTTTCAACAGAGTCAAAGCTGATAGACATTGATACCCCTGCAGTGGATCAAAAATGTGACTTGGATGTGAATTCGCTGGTGGAGGTGTCTTTGGCTACAGGCAATGCATACGGAATCATCCGTTGGATTGGAACCCTTCCTGGTCGGGAACACATAATGGCTGGACTTGAGCTTGTAATGCAACATCGTGTTACTATCAATATTGAAATGTGCCTCTAGTAGTACCTTATTTGGTTCTGTGACGCAGCTCCTAACTCAAAACACTCCTATCTCAAATCAATGTTTCGCATGGAAAATCATTTAAATCCATTTAATTAGTGCTCGGCCGCCCCAAAACAGCACATTTTATATATATATATATATATATAATGTATGTATATGTGTATATATGTATGTGTATATATGTATGTATATATGTGTATATATATGTATGTATGTATCAATATATATTTATATAAATATGTATATATGTGTGTATATAAATATATATATGTATGTATATGTGTATATATACATGTATATGTGTATATATATATATGTGTGTGTATGCAGTGGGGAAAAAAAGTATTTAGTCAGCCAGCGATTGTGCAAGTTCTCCCACTTCAAATGATGACAGAGGTCTGTCATTTTCATCATAGGTACACTTCAACTGTGAGAGACAGAATGTGAAAAAAAATCCAGGAATTCACATTGTAGGAATTTTAAAGAATTTATTTGTAAATGATGGTGGAAAATAAGTATTTGGTCAACCATTCAAAGCTCTCACTGATGGAAGGAGGTTTTGGCTCCAAATCTCACGATACATGGCCCCATTCATTCTTTCCTTAACACGGATCAATCGTCATGTCCCCTTAGCAGAAAAACAGCCCCAAAGCATGATGTTTCCACCCCCATGCTTCACAGTAGGGATGGTGTTCTTGGGATGCAACTCAGTATTCTTCTTCCTCCAAACACGACGAGTTGAGTTTATAGCAAAATGGATACATGGATGATACAGCAGAGGATTGGGAGAATGTCATGTGGTCAGATGAAACCAAAATAGGACTTTTTGGCAATGCAGTCTTGTGAAAATGATGGAAAGAGCCACGCTACATAACAACTGAACCTGTGGTCAAAGTTGGAATTGCCAACAGTCTACTGCCATCTGGCAGCTGAAGTGGATGGTGTCAAATATGTCCCATTTCATGTGTCAGGTAAACAGTGACAAATGGGGCCATATGAATCCCCTTTTTAGTGTAAGTATCCTAAAATTAAAATAGGTAGGGGTTAGAGCTGTCTATATAGTGCTTGCTTTATAATTCTAGCAGTTTTCATACAAGGGGGGCTCCCATGTTATCACAATGTATCCTTGCATGCTAGCTATTATAATAGTTGGCATATGCATTTCGCTGGGATGCTCCAAAAATTCAAAAAAGCAGCAGTTAGAATTTGCTTAATACCTGTCTTATATTATAACGATACTGCCATAGTTAAGACAAAAATTAAATAGAATATTTGCTGGAAATGTTGTAGTTATTATTTATTATTATTATCACTGCGAGATGGTTTGACTGTCATGCCTGCAAACAGTTTCAAATGTGAATATTGACATGGCTTTCTTGCTTTGTACTTGCATGACAAGTCCTCATTCCAAAATGATTTATTGTCATTTGACTTAACGGCATTGTTCTATGTTCTCAGGAGGAGGACGTGGGACTCAGTGACGGCACCTTCAAAAATATGTGTCTCTTCCGGTGTCCTCCTGGGAGAGCCCTGTTTGTCAACTTGAGCTCTTGCCGTCCTGACGCCCGGTTCCTGAGTGATGGTGACAAAAACATGACACCCAAGGACGATGTCATAGGTGTGTATAAAATGTAACGTATAACAGGTCTTTCTGTGTTCGCATCTTCTTTTTCTTCTTCTCTGGGGATTTAAATGTGATGTTTGAGTTATCTCAGCAACAAAGTCGCCACTCAACTGGGCTAGGCTCCGGCCAACTACTGTTTGTGTGTTTGCACACATGCAGGTGAACTTTCGGACAGAGCAGGACAGCACGGCGTTGCAAAAATGGAGCCTATTCCTCCCATCAGTGCCGATGAAGTTCACCGAGTTCTGATTGGACGAATGAAGGGGATCCAAGGACACCATAACTCCTGCTACATAGATGCTGCCCTCTTCAGGTTAGCAGGACCAGTGTTTGTATAAGTGTATGGATTATCATCCCACTCCCACCTGACCTGTACATACGTTTATAACATAAATCGAACTTCTAGAGGAGCGATTGCATTACAGGCGTGTGCACGTGTTGACGCCGGCCAAAGCTGTAAACCTGAAGGAAACACGGAATTTTCTCTAAATGTTTTCTGTGCACGTTAGTGTTGTCGCCGCTTGTTTATAACACAGGTGTCCAACTTAAGGTCTGGGGGCCAACTTTAGCCCGTTACATCATTTCAGTTTCTTACAATGTCATTTTATTTCGTCTGCCAAATTATTGTTTGTCGTCCGCTGCATATATTTTATGTGGTCTTTCACAATATTTCAATGACCCGCCACATCCCTTTATATGGTAGTCCACATCCTTTAGAGTGGCCTGCAACGTTATTTTATGTGGTCAGCCGCCTCATTTAATGTACTCCACATAATGAATATGCCCTCCACATCATTTATTGTGGCCCACTATGTCATTTATTTTATGTTGCTCTCCACAAAAGTAATAATATGCAGAAAGAACTGAATTTTCTCGAAATGCTTTGTGTGCACGCCACAGTTTTGTCAGCGTTTGTTTAAAACACCGGTGTCCAACTTAAGGCCTGGGGACTAGCTTTGGCCTGTTACATCATTTATTTTTGGCCACAAGATCATTTTATTTTGTCTCCCACAATATTATACGTGGTCCGCTACATTATTTTATGTGGTATTTCACCATATTTCAAAGGCCCACCACATCATATTATGTGGTCCCCCACTTCATTTATTTTATGTAGTCGGCTACATCATGTGTCGTGGGCCGCCACATCATTTTATGCTGTCCGCCACATTGTTTAATATGCCCCACTTGTCATATATTGCCGCACAGGGCTGGGCGATATATCGCGGGTTTGTTTCTGTGCAATATAGAAAATGACTATATGGTGATATTGGAGTATACTATCTCACACAGTGGCTTTTAGCTGCTGGCATTACACTACATGCGTATCCCACTCTTTCTTGTCTCTCCTTCTCACACAGACTTAAACCAAGCGCACCTTCCTACATACGTCACAGGCTCCCGCGGAGCAGAGATGTAGCTACATAGGTAACATTAGCTGTGATGCTAACGGTGAAGTGCGGGTGGTAATACGAGAGAAAGAAGGTGCCAATCTGGTAACAAATGGAGGAAGAATTAATTCCCAAGAAAAACAGCACGGGATCCATTGTCCGGCGGTGGTTTGGCTTCAAGCGGGAATATGTTCAACATTTATGCGGCAAAAGCTTTGCTACAAAAAGTAGCAGCACTGCTAATGTAGCATCATTTGAAAAGTCACCCGCTAGAGAATGAAGAGTAATTGAAACTCTGCATCAAAATCTCCGGCCGGTGGCACGCCCACAAAATGCCGAACCAACTATTTCCAGATCAACACCATATCAAAAAAAAAAAGAGTCAACAACTGAAGGAGATAATGTCCGCAGGAACCTATTATGCAGTTCATTTTTATTTGACAGTTATTGAAATATCATGTGTGACATCATCCACAAAAGTGCACTTTATTTGTTTCAAACTATTGTAGTGGCATTCTGTACAAAAAGTGCACTTTAATTTAGTGTTGTTTTGAAATGTTATCTTAGTGACATCATGCACAAAAGTGCACTAATAGCTGGTTTTAAAATGTGTCTTGACGATCTTGCACTTTCTGTTTTGGAAATGACATGAATGTTTGTGCCACTGCTTAATTTTCCTGAGAGAACTGTCCTGAAGGAATCAATAAAGTATTATCTATCCATCTATTTTTCTATCTATCTATCTATCTATCTATCTATCTATCTATCTATCTATCTATCTATCTATATCTAATTACTGTTTAATAAATATAGTTTTGGTAAATTGACCTAGTTGTGATTTCCCTCTCTGCATGAAAGTTTAAAAGTAGCATATATGAATGCAGTATGAAGAAGAATGTTTGAATGTAGACACATAGAATCATCATACTGCTGTGATTATATGCATCAAGTGTTCATTCAAGCCTAAGGCAAAATATGGAGATATATATTGTGATATGGACTAAAAATATTGAGATATTAATAAAAGGCTATATGGCCCATCCCTACCGCCACATCATATTAATAAAAGGCTATATGGCCCAGCTCTACCGCCACATCAATTAAAGTGGTCCTCCACATCAATGGAACTAGCAAATGTGTGTAACCTTGTTCTCTTTCTTCTTGCCTTTTCAGTTTGTTCTCCTGCTCGTCCGTGTTGGATTCCATGTTGTTCAAATCAACACCACCCCAAGACGGCGCCATTCAGACGACACTGCTCCACGATATTGTCACCCCCCTCCGGAGGTATCTCTAACGTAAAGAATGTGGTGAAAATAATTTGGTTTATTTTAAAAATGCGGTGAAATTACTTTGGTTTATTATAGTGTAGCAAAAATATGTTGGTTCATTTTAAAGTGTGGTGAAAATATTTTGGTTTATTACAGGGGTCGGCAACCCAAAATGTTGAAAGAGGCATATTGGACCAAAAATCCCCCCCCAAAAATCTGTCTGGATCCGCAAAAAAAATAAAAGCCTTATATAAGTGGTATGAGGAAGACAACACATGATGTATGTGTCTATATTAGCCTACTATCAAAGGCTGATGCAAATCTTCATAGACAGAAAGGTTGTATTTGAATTTTTATTCTACACATTTCTGCAACATTGGAAATCATTAGTAAAATGGAGGCTAACCCTAACCCTAACCCTTCTGGAAATAAGTGGCTCGGAATGGCCAAAGGTATAGATGTGTGTGTCAAGTTAAAGGAAACTGCAGGCTGTCTTCTTCTAATGGATTTATGACAATCTTTGCAAGTTGGGTAACGTTTGCTGTGGTTTGGAACAACTGGCACACAAACATGCTGATGCAATATGTACTTACAACTAGCATAAACAGCATGTTAGCATTGATTAGCTTGCAGTCATGGACTGACCAAATATGCCTGATAAGCACTCCAGCAAATCAATAAAATCAACAAAGCTCACCTTTGTGCATTCACGCACAGTATAAAACGTTTGGTGGACAAAATGAGACAAAGAAGGAGTGGCAATAAACACATCTTTCTGTGGAAGCGTCGGAGAAAGTTGCACAATTAAACAAACTACGATGAGTTCAAGGATCGCTGAAATTAGTTAGACAAAACGGTGGTTGCCAAATGCTCATTAGGGAAGCATGTGTAACATTAAAAAGTGGGATATCTAACAACTAGGAAGGTTTGGGTCATGTTTGGCCACTGGGGCGGCGCTAAAGAGCCGCAGGTTGCTGACCCCCAGTTTAGCATAATGTGTGGTGAAAATATGTCTGTTTATTGTGAAAGTACTTTGGTTTATTATGTGTGGTAAAACTATTTTTGTTTATTATAATCCGTGGTAAAAAAAAATGTTTTAGTTTATTACAACACATGATGAAAACAATTTGTTTTATTATGAAAATATATGGTTTATTATGATGTGTGGTGAAAATGCTTCTGTTTATGATAACATATACTGAAAATGTGTTAGTTTATTATGACCCGTGCTTGAAATACTTTGGTTTATTGTGAAAATATATGCTTTATTATAATGTGTGGTGAAAATACTTTGGTTTATTATAACATATGGTGAAAAGTTGTTGGTTAATTATAACGTGTAGTGAAAATATTTTTGGTTTATTATGAAAATAAATGGTTTATTATAATGTGGGGTGAAATACTTTGGTTCATTTTGAAAATATATAGATTTTTTATGTGTGGCGAAACTATGTTGGTTTATGATAATACATAGTGAAAAGTTGTTAGTTTATTATAATGTGTAGTGAAAATACTTTTGTTTATTGTGAGAAGATATGGTTTACTATAAATTGTTGTGAAAATGAGTTGTTTCATTATAAAGCCCAGTAAAATTGTGTTTTTTTTTAATTATAATATGTGGTGAAAATATGTTGGTTTATTTTGAAAATAATATGATTTATTATAATGTGTGGTGAAGATATTTTTGATTTACCATAACGTAAGGTGAAAATACTTTGGTTTATTATAATCATTATAATATTAATTAATTATTGTTCATTATTATTATTTTGTGGAAATACTTTGGTTTATTATAACGTGTGGTGAAAATATTTTGGTTTATTATTATGTGTGGTGAACATACTTTAGTTTATTATTAGAGATGTCCGATAATATCGGCCGATAAATGCTTTAAAATGTAATATCGGAAATGTATCGGTTTCAAAAAGTAAAATGTATGACTTTTGAAAACATGGCTGTATGGAGTGGTACACAGGCGTAGGGAGAAGTACAGAGAAGTTGCTTCTCCCAGTCATACTTGCTAACCCTCCCGAATTTCAGTGTCCCTCCCGAAAATCTCCCGAGGCAACCGTTCTCCTGAATTTATCCCAATATCCACCCAGACAACAATATTGCATTTGCGTGCCGACCCAATGACATCATTTCTACGGCTTTTCACACACACGAGTGAATGCAAGGCATACTTGGTCAACAGCCATACAGGTCACACTGAGGATGGCCGTACAAACAACTTTAACACTGTTACAAATATGCGCCACACTGTGAACCCACACCAAACAAGAATGACAAACACATTTCGGGAGAACATCCGCACCGTAACACAACATAAAAACAACAGAACAAATACCCAGAACCCCTTGCAGCACTAACTCACTAAAATATATATCCACCGCTACCCCCTGGCCCCATAAAACCAACCCTTCCCACCTCAACGTCCTCATGCTCTCTCAGGGGGAGCATGTTCCAAATTCCAAGCTGCTGTTTTGAGGCATGTTAAAAAAAATGTTTTTTTTTACTTCAATAATAAATATGGCAGTGCCATGTTGGCATTTTTTCCATAACTTGAGTTGATTTATTTTGGAAAACCTTGTTACATTGTTTCATGCATCCAGCGGGGCATCACAACAAAATTAGGCATAATAATGTGTTCATTCCACAACTGCATGTATCGGTATCGGTAATTAAGAGTTGGACAACATCGGAATATCGCATATCGGCAAAAAAGCCATTATCAGACATCACTAGTGGTGATAGTACCTTTTTTTAAAATTCTCATGTGTAGTAAAGATGAGTTGTTTTATTGTAATGTGTGGAGAAAAGTACTTATCAAATAAGTTGGTTCATAAGGTGTGGATGTTTTACAGCCAGGGTTTTGTGGAAGGTGGCCATGTCATGAAGCTCAGGCAGCAGCTACAGAAACATGGCTGCAGTATCTCCTTCACCACTGACGAAAAGGGTGAGTTTTTATTTCCCATCCAAGCAGAAATCATTTCTCTCGTGTCAACATCTGCTGTTGTCTTCTAGACCCAGAGGAGTTTCTCACCGTCATCATGCACCACATCCTGGCACTGGATCCTCTTTTGAAATTGTATGTTACAACGTTGTCATGTGTCATGTATTAGGCTCCAAAAATACTCCAATGACGACTTTACTTTTATTTTGGATGTGACTTTCTCAGGTCTTTTACCCGAGAAGATTACAGAATTACAATACAAATGAAGTTTTAGTCTTGAATAAAGTGTATCGTCTATATTCAGGTCAGCTGGTGGTGAAGTACAAGAGAGTTATTGCTATCAGATCTTCCTGGAGCAGAACCACAAGTTGGTGCTTCCCACGGTGCAGCAGCTACTGGAACATTCCTTTCACAGTGCTGGACTCAAACTGGCAGAGGTAAAATGGACTCCCTGAATTCTGCGGGACTTTTTGTGTTAATAATGCAGATTATTCAGTTTTGACTCAAACATTATTACTCTGGAAGACACTAAAATTGCTCATGGACTTTGCACGGTGTGGCTCAGATGGCAGAGCAGCCCACCAGAAACTTGGGTTCCTGGTTCAAACCTAGCTTCCGCCATCCTAGTCACTGCCTTTGTGTCTTTGGGCAAGATAAAGTACTTCACCCAGCTTGCTCTAAGTGCCACCCACACTTATGGAATTGTGGCATAACTGTAGATAATGGGTTTCTCAATGTAAAGTGCTCTGAGTCATCCTTACTCTGAATCCATTCTTCATTTTGAAAAATGTATTGGAACATTTTTTTATTTTTTTACTTTCATTTTTAATACTCAATTTGACAAAAAAAAACATTTTAGGCCATCTCCATACAACAAAAATAAGCTTTTCTAACCAGTAATGTGTTTTGAAAATTATTTTTATAATTGTTGTACAAAAAATACTGCACATTGTGTAAGTTTCAAAGACCAATGACATCTATTAAACAAGACAAGAAGCAAAGAATTAATAAGAGACAAAGTTCAATTTGGCTCAGTGAGAAGAAACATGGACATCTGTACCCTTGTACAGTGTCATCACGCTCTGCCAAAATATTGTACGCCTCCTTCTTTTATTTGGTCCTTCCCTGGCCACATGGCAACAGCTGCTTCCTAAGGGACGGGGTCGTAAAAGAGTTCAAGAAAGAGGCTGCAAAAGAGTTCAAAAAGAGGTTTGTAAAAGAGTTTTTTTTTTAAATGGTGCCTGGAGGGGTGTCTGGTCCTGCTTCCTCTTTGCTTTTTTAGTTTTTTGGTCAGACACTATCTTTCTGTTGATTCCAATACATATATATATATATATATATATATATATATATATATATATATATATACACACACACACACAAATTACATACATACAAACACAAAAAATACGACAATAACACTACCTTCTAGCTTATGTTACCGTTAATGGTTTATATATATATATATATATATATATATATATATATATATATATATATATATATATATATATATATATATATATATATATATATATACATATGTTCTGTTAAACCATTAATGGTAACATAAGCTAGAAGGTAGTGTTATTGTTGTATTTGTAATGTATATATATATTCCGCCCGATTGTAGCAGAGATAGGCGCCAGCGCCCCCCGCAACCCCGAAAGGGAATAAGCGGTAGAAAATGGATGGATGGATATATATATATATATATATATATATATATATATATATATATATATATATATATTCAATTGATTTGTTTTGGTGTCTGTTGACTTTTTTCAAAGGTGTTCGTTTTTATTGCTGTATCTCCTATATGAAGAAAAAAATAATGTGTCTTCATCATTCTAAACACATCATAACCACAATGACATCTCTTAGCGTCAACAATATATTTTGATGTCGAGATCGTGCTTCAATATATCCCAGAAAAGGAGGCGCAGATTATGTTTGTGTTGTGCATGTTTAACAACATGACAAAACCCCACAGGTTGGAGCATAGTCTATGATGCAATAGAGGAAAAGGAGCACAAGGTGACAGCCGCTCCTACTATACATGCAAAGTTGTCATTTCAATAGAGCGGTCTGCAGCACTTTTGCACTTGTTACCAATTGTACCAGAAGATCATCTGCAAGACGGCCACTAATAGTACACACAATTCTACAGTTTGCACATGCTATTTAGCGCTTATTTGGATCTCACTAGATCAGAACCTGTGTTCTCAATTACAGGTGCCACCCTGCTTCATCCTTCAGATGCCTCGCTTTGGGAAGAAATTCAAGATGTTTGAAAAAATTATTCCCTCCCTGGAGTTAGACATCACTAACCTTTTGTCTGAAGGTAAACACTATACATTTCAATTAAGTTTTAAATATAATTCAAACCCCGTTTCCATATGAGTTGGGAAATTATGTTAGATGTAAATATCAATCAATCAATCAATCAATCAATGTTTATTTATATAGCCCCAAATCACAAATGTCTCAAAGGACTGCACAAATCATTACAACTACAACATCCTCGGAAGAACCCACAAAAGGGCAAGGAAAACTCACACCCAGTGGGCAGGGAGAATTCACATCCAGTGGGACGCCAGTGACAATGCTGACTATGAGAAACCTTGGAGAGGACCTCAGATGTGGGCAACCCCCCCCCTCTAGGGGACCAAAAGCAATGGATGTCGAGCGGGTCTAACATGATACTGTGAAAGTTCAATCCATAGTGGCTCCAAGACAGCAGCGAGAGTCCCGTCCACAGGAAACCATCTCAAGCGGATCAGCAGCATAGAGATGTCCCCAACCGATACAGGCGAGCGGTCCATCCTGGGTCCCGACGAGCGGTCCATCCTGGGTCTCGACTCTGGACAGTCAGTACTTCATCCATGGTCATCGGACCGGACCCCCTCCACAAGGGAGGGGGGGACATAGGAGAAAGAAAAGAAGCGGCAGATCAACTGGTCTAAAAAGGAGGTCTATTTAAAGGCTAGAGTATACAGATGAGTTTTAAGATGAGACTTAAATGCTTCTACTGAGGTAGCATCTCGAACTGTTACCGGGAGGGCATTCCAGAGTACTGGAGCCCGAACGGAAAACGCTCTATAGCCCGCAGACTTTTTTTGGGCTTTGGGAATCACTAACAAGCCGGAGTCCTTTGAACGCAGATTTCTTGCCGGGACATATGGTACAATACAATCGGCAAGATAGGATGGAGCTAGACCGTGTAGTATTTTATACGTAAGTAGTAAAACCTTAAAGTCACATCTTAAGTGCACAGGAAGCCAGTGCAGGTGAGCCAGTATAGGTATATATGTATGTATATATGTATATAAAGGTATGTACAGTACAGGCGTAATATGATCAAACTTTCTTGTTCTTGTCAAAAGTCTAGCAGCCGCATTTTGTACCAACTGTAATCTTTTAATGCTAGACATGGGGAGACCCGAAAATAATACGTTACAGTAATCGAGACGAGACGTAACAAACGCATGGATAATGATCTCGGCGTCTTTAGTGGACAAAATGGAGCGAATTTTAGCGATATTACGGAGATGAAAGAAGGCCGTTTTAGTAACGCTTTTAATGTGTGATTCAAAGGAGAGAGTTGGGTCGAAGATAATACCCAGATTTTTTACAGAGTCACCTTGTTTTATTATTTGGTTGTCAAATGTTAAAGTTGTATTATTAAATAGAGGTCGGTGTCTAGCAGGACCGATAATCAGCATTTCCGTTTTTTTGGCATTAAGTTGCAAAAAGTTAGCGGACATCCATTGTTTAATTTCATTAAGACACGCTTCCAACTGACTACTGTCCGGCGTGTTGGTCAGCTTTAGGGGCATATAAATATAAACGGAATACAATGATTTGCAAATCATTTTCAAGCCATATTCAGTTGAATATGCTACAAAGACAACATATTTGATGTTCAAACTCATAAACATTTTTTTTTTGCAAATCATTAACTTTAAAATTTGATGACCGCAACACGTGACAAAAAAGTTTGGAAAGGTGGCAATACATACTGATAAAGTTGAGAAATACTCATCAAACACTTATTTGGAACATCCCACAGGTGTGCAGGCTAATTGGGAACAGGTGGGTGCCATGATTGGCTATAAAAACAGCTTGCCAAAAAAATGCTCAGTCTTTCACAAGAAAGGATGGGGCGAGGTACACCCCTTTGTCCACAACTGCGTGAGCAAATAGTCAAACAGTTTAAGAACAACCTTTCTCAAAGTGCAATTGCAAGAAATTTAGGGGTTTCAACATCTACGCTCCATAATATCATCAAAAGGTTCAGAGAATCTGGAGAAATCACTCCACGTAAGCGGCATGGCCGGAAACCAACATTGAATGACCGTGACCTTCCATCCCTTGGACGGCACTGTATCAAAAACCCACATCAATCTCTAAAAGATATCACCACATGGGCTCAGGAACACTTCAGAAAACCACTGTCACTAAATACAGTTTGTCGCTACATCTGTAAGTGCAAGTTAAAGCTCTACTAAGCAAAGCGAAAGCCAATTATCAACAACATCCAGAAATGCCGCCGGCTTCTCTGGGCCCGAGGTCATCCAGGATGGACTGATGCAAGTGGAAAAGTGTTCTTTGGTCTGACGAGTCCACATTTCAAATTTTTTGGGGAAATATTCGACATTGTGTCATTCGGACCAAAGGGGAAGCGAACCATCCAGACTGTTATCGACGCAAAGTTGAAAAGCCAGCATGTGTGATGGTATGGGGGTGCATTAGTGCCCAAGGCATGGGTAACTTACACATCTGTGAAGGCACCATTAATGCTGAAAGGTACATACAGGTTTTGGAACAACATATCCTGCCATCTAAGCGCCGTATTTTTCATGGACGACCCTGCTTATTTCAGCAAGACAATGCCAAGCCACATTCAGCACGTGTTACAACAGCGTGGCTTCGTAAAAAAAGAGTGCGGGCACTTTCCTGGCCCGCCTGCAGTCTAGACCTGTCTCCCATGGAAAATGTGTGGCACATTATGAAGTGTAAAATACAACAGCGGACACTGTTGAAGGACTGAAGCTCTACATATCACAAGAATGGGAAAGAATTCCACTTTCAAAGCTTCAACAATTAGTTTCCTCAGTTCCCAAACGTTTATTGAGTGTTGTTAAAAGGAAATGTGATGTAACACAGTGGTGAACATGCCCTTTCCCAACTACTTTGGCACGTGTTGCAGCCATGATATTCTAAGTTAATTAAAAAAATAAAGTTTATGAGTTTGAACATCAAATATCTTGTATTTGTAGTGCATTCAACTGAATATGGGTTGAAATTGATTTGCAAATCATTGTATTCTGTTTATATTTACATCTAACACAATTTCCCAACTCAATTGGAAACAGGTTTTGTAGATGGAGTTTTAAACAAGTTTCAAAAAAATGTTTAATTTTCCTGAAGGAACTCTCTTGAAATAATCAATAAAGTACTATCTATCTATCTATTGCCAAACGCAGCAGATACATATACATATATATGTGTTCTTGGATGTTTCAGGTCCTCAGCAGTGCATACTTTGTGGAAAGTTGGCCCAAGAAGAGTGCCTTGATTGTTTTGAAGAGCCTGTTTTTGGCTGCACCGGATGCAAAATCTTCTGCAGTACATGTTCTGCTCAGGTTGGCGTTGTTACTTGGACATGAGAGTCATTGCTTTACTTGAACAGTAGTTTAACAGTGTGAAGGGCAGGTGGGGAAACTACTAATCACTAAGTATCTGAAGAAGATCACAACGTAAATAATTGGAAGGAATACATATTTTATTAATATTTAAAAAATGATTACATAAAAGGAGGCTGGAGCTTAAAACGGAATTTCAACATGTTTTGGAGACTTGCTGACCACTTGTCAACTACAGTATTTTGATTTGTTACCCCAATTATTTTCACCTTTTAGGTGTCATATTCTGATGGGGTTTTTTTCTACATTTAAAACACTCCCTTGTGCTTGACATCAGTGTTTCTTAACTATAGGGCCAGGGCTCATTGGTGGGCCTTGAGCGCCTCCTACAGCTGCCAAAAAATATCTGTTTCGGAACTGTGGTCTGTATGGGCCACAGCGGTACTCAGTCTTAATACACTTTTCCACCACTTATGGCACTAATGACAGACTCAAACAAACAGAAGAAGTCTGGAGTTAGAGTCATAGAGAAGTTAATATTATGACTAAAGTGGTGAAGATGTATTTCCACCTGCACTTAAATTTGATGGAAAATTTCTTTGAGAAACATTTTCATTCAATATTAATTTCTGCAACATGTATTTACTTTAACACTGAATAATTGTATGTACATTTATTTTTCATAAGTATGTGTGATTCCCTTCTTTTACAATGTGTTTGATTAGTAGTTATTTTTCTAATCAGCCTGACCTAAGCATTGATTATATTTGTGATCAAAAAATGGTTTCATATCATTTGATAAAGTTGTTTATCCTCTTAAATTGTAAGTATGTTAAATATAATTCTTGAATGTGATTAAAATCGAGAATAAGATTACTAATTCAGTGTTCGTTAATAGGCTAGTCTGTAGTCAAAAGAGTTAAGAACCCTTGGTCTACATAAGTTGTAATGGTGGTTCTTTGGTCCAAATGTTGCTTAGATTATGTTTAACAGACCTTCTTCAAGCGACACTTTGACTACTTCTTCTCCCCGCCAGCCATGTTGTAGTTTTTATCACTTTCATAGCGATTTACCGACAGATATAGGTTAGAACTATACACTACAAACCCCGTTTCCATGTAAGTTGGGAAATTGTGTTCGATGTAAATATAAACAGAATACAATGATTAGCAAATCCTTTTCAACCCATATTCAGTGGAATATGCTACAAAGACAACATATTTGATGTTCAAACACATAAACTATATATTTTTTTTGCAAATAATAATTAACTTAGAAGTTCATGGCTGCAACACATGCCAAAGTAGTTGGGAAAGGGCATGTTCACCACTGTGTTACATCACCTTTTCTTTTGACAACTGGACTGCAGGCGGGCCAGGAAAATACCCGCACTCTTTTACTACGAAGCCACGCTGTTGTAACACGTGCTGAATGTGGCTTGGCATTGTCTTGCTGAAATAAGCAGGGGCGTCCATGAAAAAGACGGCACTTAAATGGCAGCGTATGTTGTTCCAAAACCTGTATGTACCTTTCAGCCTTAATGGTGCCTTCACAGATGTGTAAGTTACTCATGCCTTGGGCACTAATACACCCCCATACCATCACACATGCTGGCTTTTCAACTTTGGGTCTATAGCAGTCTGGATGGTTCGCTTCCCCTTTGGTCGGGATGACATGATGTCAAATATTTCCAAAAACGATTTGAAATGTGGACTCGTCAGACCACAGAACACTTTTCCACTTTGCATCAGTCCATCTTAGATGAGCTCGGGCCCAGAGAAGCCAGCGGCGTTTCTGGATGTTGTTGATAAATGGCTTTCGCTTTGCATAGTAGAGCTTTAACTTGCACTTACAGATGTAGCGACAAACGGTATTCAGTGCCAGTGGTTTTCTGAAGTGTTCCTGAGCCCATGTGGTGATATCCTTTAGAGATTGATGTGGATTTTTGATACAGTGCCGTCTGAGGGATGGAAGGTCACGGTCATTCAATGTTGATTTCCGGCCATGCCGCTTACGTGGAGTGATTTCTCCAGATTCTCTGAACCTTTTGATGATATTATGGAGTGTAGATGTTGAAATCCCTAAATTTCTTGCAATGTCACTTTGAGAAAGGTTGTTCTTAAACTGTTTGACTATTTGCTCACGCAGTTGTGGACAAAGGGGTGTACCTCACCCCATCCTTTCTTGTGAAAGACTGAGCATTTTTTGGGAAGCTGTTTTTATACCCAATCATGGCACCCACCTGTTCCCAATTAGCCTGCACACCTGTGGAATGTTCCAAATAAGTGTTTGATGAGTATTTATCAACTTTATCAGTATTTATCACCGCCTTTCCCAACTTCTTTGTCACGTGTTGCTGGCATCAAATTGTAAAGTTAACGATTATTTGCGACAAATAAAAAAATGTTTATGAGTTTGAACATCAAATATGTTGTCTTTGTAGCATATTCAACTGAATATGGCTTGAAAAGGATTTGCAAATCATTGTATTCTGTTTATATTTACATCTAACACAATTTCCCAACTCATATGGAAACAGGATTTGTACATTGTATTAGAAATGCCAAGAGTGGAGGATGCATGTGCATGTACGAGCGTGTGTGCCCCACAACATGAGGATAGAGAAAATTAACAACCTTATTGACTACAGCATCGGACTGCAATGGCGCACTTGGGCAAAACTCTTCTGGTAAATGTCATTAGGTTCGTTCAAAGGAAGTACAAAGGCTATCTCTTCCATGCCACCACTATTTGATTTCAAATAATTGGGACTTATGCAGATCCCAAAAACACAACAGCAGGTAGCAATAGGCTAAAAAAAAGTTGGTTTTACCTAATTGGTCCCCTTTAAACCAAAACATAGCAACATACTTTTCTTATTTGCGTCAATTTAGTTAGCTGGTGTTAGCCATCTTAGCATGCTATATTTTCTCAGTAAGAAGTTGGTATTTGTGTCACTAATGGCAGCTTCAAAGGTAAGTCAATCCATGGTCGAGATAGCCTTAAACTGGACCTATTATGCACAACCAACTTTTCTTACCAACTGGTATCTGCTGTTGTGTGTTTGGGATCTGCATAAGTCCTGAAAATCTGAAATCAAATATCGGAGATATGGTGGAGATATTTATAAAACAATTTTGCCTTCTTTCATCCTTCCACCAAACAAGCCGTTTGGTATTTGCCCAATTTGTTTACATTTTTCCCATTGGTGATGTCAGCGTAGGTCGAAATTTTATCTGAAGCGCTTTGCGCGAGTCCGCCATGGTAGTCCGTGTTGTAATCAATAAACTCCTTCATTGTCTCTATCAGCTTGTTGTGGGGCAGACTGGCTCGTACATGCACATGCATCCTCCACTGTTGCCATTTCTAATACAAAGTAGTGTATAGTTCCAACTTATATCTGTCAGTAGACTCCATACTGAAGCACTTCAAACTAGAACACGGCTGTTGAGGAGAAGATGCTGTTGAAGTGGAGGCACGTAAATAAGACTGCCCTCAAAACGGTCCATCCTGAAGAGACGAGCAGCAAGCGGCTTGAAAACGATCCGTGAAACATAATTTATGCAAAATTTTGTTCAAAGAACCACCATTACATGTTATGTAGACCAAAAATGTACAAACCCTGTTGCCATATGAGTTGGGAAATGGTGTTAGATGTAAATATAAACAGAATACAATGATTTGCAAATCCTTTTCAACCCATATTCAGTTGAATATGCTACAAAGACAACATATTTGATGTTCAAACTCATAAACTTCTTTTTTGCAAATAATCATTAACTTTAGAATTTGATGCCAGCAACACGTGACAAAGAAGTTGGGAAAGGTGGCAATAAATACTGATAAAGTTGAGGAATGCTCATCAAACACTTATTTGGAACATCCCACAGGTGTGCAGGCTAATTGGGAACAGGTGGGTGCCATGATTGGCTATAAAAGCAGCTTCCCAAAAAATGCTAAGTAATTGACAAACAAGGATGGGGTGAGTTTCACCACTTTGTAAGCAAATTGTCAAACAGTTTTAGAACAACATTTCTCAACGAGCTATTGCAAGGAATTTAGGGATTTTACCATCTACGGTCCGTAAAATCATCAAAAAGTTCAGAGAATCTGGAGAAATCACTGCACGTAAGCGATGATATTATGGACCTTTGAACCCTCAGGCGGTACTATATCAAAAACCGACATCTGTGTGTAAAGGATATCACCACATGGGCTCAGGAACACTTCATTAAACCACTGTCAGTAACTACAGTTGGTCGCTCCATCTGTAAGTGCATGTTAAAACTCTACAATGCAAGCCAAACCCATTTATCAACAATATCCTGAAACGCCGCCGGCTTGGCTGGGCCCGAGCTCATCTAAGATGGACTGATGCAAAATGGAAAAGTGTTCTGTGGTCTGACAAGTCCACATTTCAAATTATATTTGGAAACAGAGGACGCGGTGTCCTCCAGAACAAAGAGGAAAATAACCATCCGGATTGTTATAGGCGCAAAGTGTAAAAGCCAGCATGTGTGATGGTATGGGGGTGTATTAGTGCCCAAGGCATGGGTAACTTACACATCTGTGAAGGCACCATTAATGCTGAAAGGTCCATACAGGTTTTGGAACAACATATGTTGTCATCCAAGCAACATTATCATGGACGCCCCTTCTTATTTCAGCAAGACAAGTGTTACAACAGCGTGGCTTCGTAAAAAAGAGTGCAGGTACTTTCCTGGCCCGCCTGCAGTCCAGACCTGTCTCCCATGGAAAATGTGTGGCGCATTATGAAGCGTAAAATAGGACAGCGGAGACCCCGGACTGTTGAAGGACTGAAACTCTACATAAAACAAGAATGGGAAAGAATTCCACTTTCAAAGCTTCAACAATTAGTTTCCTCAGTTCCCAAACGTTTATTGAGTGTTGTTAAAGGAAAAGGTGATGTAACACAGTGGTGAACATGCCCTTTCCCAACTACTTTGGCACGTGTTGCAGCCCATCCCTCCATCCATCCATCCATCATCTTCCGCTTATCCGAGGTCGGGTCGCGGGGGCAACAGCCTAAGCAGGGAAACCCAGACTTCCCTCTCCCCAGCCACTTCGTCTAGCTCTTCCCGGGGGATCCCGAGGCGTTCCCAGGCCAGCCGGGAGACATAGTCTTCCCAACGTGTCCTGGGTCTTCCCTGTGGCCTCCTACCGGTTGGACGTGCCCTAAACACCTCCCTAGGGAGGCGTTCGGGTGGCATCCTGACCAGATGCCCGAACCACCTCATCTGGCTCCTCTCGATGTGAAGGAGCAGCGGCTTTACTTTGAGTTCCTCCCGGATGGCAGAGCTTCTCACCCTATCTCTAAGGGAGAGACCCGCCACACGGCGGAGGAAACTCATTTCGGCCGCTTGTACCCGTGATCTTATCCTTTCGGTCATGACCCAAAGCTCATGACCATAGGTGAGGATGGGAACGTAGATCGACCGGTAAATTGAGAGCTTTGCCTTCCGGCTCAGCTCCTTCTTCACCACAACGGACCGGTACAACGTCCGCATTACTGAAGACGCCGCACCGATCCGCCTGTCGATCTCACCATCCACTCTTCCCTCACTCGTGAACAAGACTCCTAGATACTTGAACTCCTCCACTTGGGTCTCCTCCCCAACCCGGAGATGGCACTCCACACTCCACGTGTTGCAGCCATGAAATTCTAATTATTATTTGCAAAAAAAATAAAGTTTACAAGTTTGAACATCAAATATGTTGTCTTTGTAGTGCATTCAATTGAATATGGGTTGAAAGGGATTTGCAAATCATTGTATTCTGTTTATATTTACATC
The DNA here is from genome assembly GCF_033978795.1 of Nerophis ophidion. Taxonomy (NCBI): domain Eukaryota; kingdom Metazoa; phylum Chordata; class Actinopteri; order Syngnathiformes; family Syngnathidae; genus Nerophis; species Nerophis ophidion. Next base: position 747,504 of record NC_084632.1, read on the forward strand.
TAACACAATTTCCCAACTCATGCAGAAACGGGGTTTGTAGATGTTTCTTTAAAAAGTTATATTCCTTTAAGACTGCATTTACTTATTTACAAAATAAACACATCAGCTTTTAGACTGCACTGTCCATAAATTCATTCATTCTGTCCTCGCTACTCGTTGCCAGCGTGTGCAGCCGGACAGATAGTTAACAGCAAGAGTTGTAGACGATTTAAGTTCCTGCTTTTGAATTATTTTTCTTCCTCAGTTTTAGTTCTTTGTACGTCTTCCTTTATTAGTTTTTTAAGAGTGCAAATATACACATAACAAAAGTATATCACCCATTGTGTATTTTTACATAATTTTGTATAAAAACAATATAGTAATGTACAGAATTTACCTTGGAGAGTAGACTTCTACAGAATCGCCTTTTAGCTGCTTCTCCATCAAACACACCATCAGCAGCTTTTTCCTAATTTTCATGGATAAATGTACGACATTAAGATTTTATTTAAACATTTTTGGCTTGCATTAGGGCAGCACGATGGCATAGGGGAACAGGGGTTTGTGCATGTGCCTCACAATACAAAGGTGCTGAGTAGTCCTGAGTTCAATCCCGGGCTCGGGATCTTTCTGTGTGGAGTTTGCATGTTCTCCCCGTGACTGCGTGGGTTTTACTCCGGCTTCCTCCCACCTCCAAAGACATGCACCTGGGGAAATTGACCCTAGTGTGTGAATGTGAGTGTGGATGTTGTGTTGGCCCTGTGATGAGGTGGCGACTTGTCCAGGGTGTACGCGGCCTTCCGCCCGAACGCAGCTGAGATAGGTTCTAGCACCCCCAAAAAAGGGACAAGCGGTAGGAAAATGGATGGATGGATAGACCAAAAAGAAGTGTTTTACATGTGGAAAGAAATCATAACATGACCCTTTTATTTTTTTACCTTGAATATACTGTTTATTGCCTGTGGGCCATAGTTTAAAGTAATGTATTTTGTAATCACTTGCCTATTTATGGTTGACTACTAAAACAGCAAATTTGAACATTTTCAATAGAATATTTAGTTGTGTGAAAACAAAAATTGTTGAAACAGTATTGAAGAGGTGTAATGTAATGTACATGTGGTATGTTGTGTATTCTAGGTGCATTGTCATCCTCAGCGTCGCAGCCATCAAACAGCAGCTCTGAACATACCCAAGGGCTACATGGAGCAAGGCGGAGCCAACAACGGCAGCAGAGACATAATGGAGCTGTTTGCTGTCCTGTGCATCGAGACAAGCCACTACGTGTCCTTCCTCAAGTATGGACCGGACAGCAAAGACTGGATCTTCTTTGACAGCATGGCGGACAGAAGCGGTGAGTGTTCCCTAAAGCAGTGGTTCTTAACCCCCTAGAGGTCTGCCAAATACACTACATCTGTGGTTCTTAGCTGTGGTCTTTGTGGGCCGCAGCGCTACTCAGATGTAATACACTTTCCAACCACTGGTACCAGTAATGACACTGTCAAACAAACAGAAGAAGTCTGTTGTGAGGGTGGATGGGGGGGCTTTGGATCAGTATCCCCTCCACAATAAGGTAACGCCCCACATACACACCTTTTAAAGGGCAATTAAACAATGCTTAAAATCCAATCAAAGGTGCCAACACTAACTGGACTTGAACTTATTGAACAGTACTTTGAGTTAATTGTTACACTACCTGTCTGGGTCTGGTGTCCTCCTGAATATGCAACGCATTTTGCTGTGTGTCTTGTCTCTTTTGTCTTATATTTATATTTGTATATTTGTTTTATATATATGTATATGTATGTATGTATGTGTGTGTGTGTGTGTGTGTATATATATATATATGTCTGTGTATGTATATATGTATGTATGTATATATATGTTTTTATGTATATGTATGTATATATGTGTATATATATATTTGTGTATATATATTCATATATATGTATATATATGTGTATACATGTGTGTATATACATATATATGTATATATATACATAAATATGTATATATATGTGTATATATGTGTGTATATATATGTATATATATGTGTGTGTGTATATGTATGTATATATGTGTATATGTATATGTATGTATATATATTTGTGTATATATGTATATATGTGTATATATGTATATATACATATATATGTATATATATATATATATGTATATATATATATATATATATAAACAAACCCCGTTTCCATATGAGTTGGGAAATTGTGTTAGATGTAAATATAAACAGAATACAATGATTTGCAAATCCTTTTCAAGCCATATTCAGTTGAATATGCTACACAGACAACATATTTGATGTTCAAACTGATAAACATTTTTTTCTTTTACAAATAATCATTAACTTTAGAATTTGAGGCCAGCAACACGTGACAAAGAAGTTGGGAAAGGTGGCAATAAATACTGATAAAGTTGAAGAATGCTCATCAAACTCTTATTGGGAACATCCCACAGGTGTGCAGGCTAATTGGGAACAGGTGGGTGCCATGATTAGCTATAAAAACAGCTTCCCAAAAAATGCTCAGTCTTTCACAAGAAAGGATGGGGTGAGGTACACCCCTTTGTCCACAACTGTGTGAGCAAATAGTCAAAAAGTTTAAGAAAAACCTTTCTCAAAGTGCAATTGCAAGAAATTTAGGGATTTCAACATCTACACTCCATAATATCATCAAAAGGTTCAGAGAATCTGGAGAAATCACTCCATGTAAGCCGCATGGCCGGAAACCAACATTGAATGACCGTGACCTTCCATCCCTCAGACGGCACTGTATCAAAAACCAACATCAATCTCTAAAGGATATCACCACATGGGCTCGGGATTACTTCAGAAAACCACTGTGACTAAATACAGTTCGTCGCTACATTTGTAAGTGCAAGTTAAAGCTCTACAATGCAAAGCGAAAGCCATTTATCAACAACATCCGGAAACGCCGTCTGCTTCTCTGGGCCCGATATCATCTAAGATGGACTAATGTAAAGTGGATAAGTGTTCTGAGGTCTGATGAGTCAACATTTTAAATTGTTTTTGGAAATATTCGACATGGTGTCATCCAGACCAAAGGGGAAGCGAACCATCCAGACTGTTATAGGCGCAAAGTTGAAAAGCCAGCATATGTGATGGTATGGGGGTGCATTAGCGTCCAAGGCATGAGTAACTTACATATCTGTGAATGCACCATTAATGCTGAAAGGTACATACAGGTTTTGGAACAACATATGCTGCCATCTAAGTGCCGTCTTTTTCATGGACGCCCCTGCTTATTTCAGAAAGACAATGCCAAGCCACATTCAGCACGTGTTACAACAGCGTGGTTTCGTAGTAAAAGAGTGCAGGTACTTTCCTGGCCCACCTGCAGTCCAGACCTGTCTCCCATGGAAAATGTGTGGCGCATTATGAAGCGTAAAATAGGACAGCGGAGACCCCGGACTGTTGGACTGAAGCTCTACATAAAACAAGAATGGGAAAGAATTCCACTTTCAAAACTTCAAGAATTAGTTTCCTCAGTTCCCAAACGTTTATTGAGTGTTGTTAAAAGAAAAGGTGATGTAACACAGTGGTGAACATGCCCTTTCCCAACTACTTTGGCACGTGTTGCAGCCATGAAATTCTAAGTTAATTATTACTTGCAAAAAAAAAAAAAATGTATGAGTTTGATCATCAAATATGTTGTCTTTGTAGCATATTCAACTGAATATGGCTTGAAAAGGATTCGCAAATCATTGTATTCTGTTTATATTTACATCTAACACAATTTCCCAACTCAAATGGAAACAGGGTTTGTATATGTGTATATATATATATATATATATGTGTGTGTGCATATTTATATATACATACATATATATACATATACACATTTATACATATATGCATATATATGTATATATAGATATATGTATGTATTTATGTATATATATATATGTATAAATAAATATAAGTATATATGTGTATGTGTATATATATATATATGTATGTATGTATATATAATTATATATGTGTATATATATGTATATATATATATATATATGTAGAAATAAATATAATTATATATGTTTTTGTGTATCCATATGTATGTATGTATTTATATATGTACGTATGTATATATATATGTATGTATGTATGTATGTTTATATATATATGTATATATATAGAAATATATGTATACTGTATATATATTTTTTTTATTTGTTTATTTGCTGTCTCTTCATTTTTATTCTATTTTTATTTATTGATTAGGGAGTACGGATGTAAAGTAGCAGCTTTGCTATAATCCGACATGTTTACAGAGATACGTAAATATCAATGTTCATTATTAATGTGCACTATCCCGATCTTAAAAATAAAGCATTATTATTAAGCGCAAAAATGATAACTCAAGTAGCAAAGCTGTGTTTTCATTTGCGCTTGAATTTTATTGACAGTTTAGTGTATTTATTTTAGCACAACATAATTGTATGTAAATGCATTTTTCATCAATTATGAGTCCTTTATTATCCAGTTTGTTTTATTGTTATTTTTCTAATCAGCCTTTTCTGATCAGGTTTATTTGGTGAATAAATTAAAAGCTTTGTGATTTACAAATGGTTTCATACCATTTAAAACAAGGGTCTAAATTGTAAATAGGTTGGATCTAATTATTCAATATGATTCAAATCAAGAGTAGTATTACTAATTCAGTATTGATATTTGAGTGCTGGAACCCCTGCTCTGAAGTGTTGACCTGCACCTTCTATCTCGGCTTCTCTTACAGGAGGGACGGACGGCTTCAACATCCCGGAAGTGCGAGCGTGTCCCGAGGTCGGCGTGTACCTGGACATGTCCCCCGCTGAGCTGGCCAATCAGGAGCCTCGGAACATGAGCGGTGTAGCTAAACGTCTCTTCTGTGATGCTTACATGTACATGTACCAGAGTACCAGGATGGGTCTTTACCACTGAGCGGGGAAGTACCATTCCTACGTCTCTTTTGTTTTTTCAATAGAAATATATTCCATAATTTGTTTCTTTCCTGGCGTTGCTTGTACATTTCCCATTTCAATGTTTGTGACATCTATATGCTTGTTAATGGAGTTTAATCTCAGATAATAAATGCTGTTGCTTTTAAAACCACATGTTTTTGCTTTCTAATCTTTCAACTAGGCATGTCATCATCACTTTAGTTATTAAGAGAAAGTAGTCAAGAGAAGAAGGTAAATATTGTGATCATTTCTGCTAAGTGTGGCCCAGCCTGCAACGATTAAAGGTGGTAAGTATCCATCAGTGCACACTCACAATTTTCAGTGCAGCTAGCGGGTACTTACATTGTACTACAGACTAAGTGGAAGTACGAGGTTGATACTGCATATTTACCTGATCCAAGACCAAGTAAATACAGGGTCACTTTTTACTTCATGATCACTGAATGAGTTTGCACAACAGCCCTTTTTGAAGGCATTTTGCTTATCGTTCACAATTTGTAAGACCTCTACACGTTAAATATGTTGTTCTTTTTTTCGTGCATTCTAAATCATAAATAAACATTAGCTGAAGTCAGCTAAAAATGGAGGGAATGGAATTTGTTCTATTCCGCCTATAAAGTGCTCTAAAAAAAAAACCTCTAAAATCCTTCATCGACGTTTCACTATGAATGCATGCTGTAAGTATATACTGTATGTAATTTAGTAATAACCACATTCATAATAACATGTAATATTTATATGTGTTGCTTATTTTCAGCATACAGCAGCACATTCATTTCACATACGCATAAAAACGCTCACCATTTCCTTCAACAGCAGACTTTGTGAGAGACAACAAAGACTACTTTGGGACAAATTATGATCCAGGACCTTATAGTTTAGCGCCTGAATACAAGGATGATGAGTTAAAAGTTTTAGAAGCTGAGTAAAAAGCAGATTCAGCAAGTAGCTGAATACAAATTATGAACTATATCAAGCAATCTCTTACTGTACAATGTCTGCTCTCACTTGTATGCCAACTGACAGGATGTTTACATCTTTCCACTTATATGAAGAATTAATCATAATCCTCACACAGGTTTAAAAAAAAAAAATAAGGTTGGCCTAAACAAACGACTTTTCGAGTCTTTATTGTCATTTCCGAGTCTAAGTTGAATTTCCAGGTTAACAACTTCTCGGCTTATGGACACACCCTTCTGCTATCCAGTAAAACTGAAAGGCATGATTTATAATCTAGAAATTAACTTTTTACCAACTCAGAGGCGATGCAGCAGCTCACCGCCACTAAAAGTAGTTCCTCTGCGTTAGCACTTTGATGATGACTATATCGCTAATACTTACCGTATTTTTCGGACAGTTTTTTTTCATAGGTTGGCCAGGGGTGCGACTTATACTCAGGAGCGACTTATGTGTGAAATTATTAACACATTACCGTAAAATATCAATATTATATAGCTCATTCACGTAAGAGACTAGACGTATAAGATTTCATGGGATTTATGGATTAGGAGTGAGAGATAGTTTGGTAAAGGTATAGCATGTTCTATATGTTCTAGTTATTTGAATGACTCTTACCATAATATGTTAGGTTAACATAGCAGCCACCTTCTCAGTTGGTTATTTACACTTATTCAGCCTGTTTTCACTATTCTTTATTTATTTTAAATTGCCTTTCAAATGTCTATTCTTGCTGTTGGCTTTTATCAAATACATTTCCCCCAAAAATGTGACTTATACTCCAGTGCGACTTACATATGTTTTTTTCCATCTTTATTATTCATTTTCTGCAGGTGCGACTTATACTCCGGAGCGATTTATACTCCCAAAAATACGGTAGGTAATATTCAGGTCACAATATGTAAATGGAGTAATGTTGGCTGTTTTTGGGTGTTTTTAGAGGGCTGTTATGGGCACAATAGAGGACTCTTATTAGCTGCACTGTTAGCCACCTCATACTTGCCACATATTATTAATTAGAATGGTGAAAACAAAACAAAAAACATGTTCTTGTCCTAATCATGAATATTAAGTAAAACTCCAAAAAAGGGCAGATTCGCTATAATGTTGTTTATAATCATAGTAGAAGAAAACTGTTTTGTGAAGATTGTAACAATATATACTGTACATACAAGAATATAAAACATTAACCAACAAGAAGAAAGTTATTTTCTTTCATTACATATACTAACTACTATTAGCTTGTATTAAAATCATTTGACTTATTTAAAAAAATATTATCACGATCCTTCATGACAATTATTTTATTTGTATGGCATTTTGTTGTAATTCCTGTCCAGTGCTCTTATTTTTATTTCGATTTACCGTTTACCTCCTTTTTGCCACTACTTCTTCCATCTGAGTGCTGGCTCCCTTACCTTTCCCAGATTGGCAGTCAGGACACACCTGTTCCTGGTGGCCAATCAGGTTGCTTTTTTATGATCATTTTTATTTTTGTTTTTCTCTGTACCTACAGTAAATGTGCATAGTTTTCCCTCTGCTTCCTGTGCTTTTCCCTGTGGCACTATTTCTTTATTTTTGTTATCAATCTCTGCATTTGAGATTGATAACACCAGTGGCAACACTAAAATGTTATAATTAAAACAATAACTACATTCTAAAAAAAATATATAAATATAACCATCTTTAACGTGATAGTATATATATATATATATATATATATATATGTATATATATATATATATATATATATATATATATATATATATATATATATACACAGTGTATATATGTAAAAATATGTATATACATATGTGTATATATATGTACATATATCTAGGTGTATATATATGTGTATATGTATAGGTATGTATGGGTGTATAAATGTATTTTTGTGTGTATATGTATGTATATATATGTCTAAAAATATATGTATGTTTGTGTGTATCTCTGAGTATGTATATATATATATATATATATATATATATATGTATGTATGTATGTATACACAGTGGGGCAAAAAAGTATTTAGTCAGCCAGCGATTGTGCAAGTTCTCCCACTTCAAATGATGACAGAGGTCTGTAATTTTCATCATAGGTACACTTCAACTCTGAGACAGAATGTGAAAAACAAATCCAGGAATTCACATTGTAGGAATTTTAAAGAATGTATTTGTAAATGATGGTGGAAAATAAGTATTTGGTGACTTCAAACAAGGAAGATCTCTGGCTCTCACAGACCTGTAACTTCTTCTTTAAGAAGCTCTTCTGTCCTCCACTCGTTACCTGTATTAATGGAACCTGTTTGAACTTGTTATCATCAGTATAAAAGACACCTGTCCACCGTCTTAAACAGTCAGACTCCAAACTCCACTATGGCCAAGACCAAAGAGCTGTCGAAGGACAAAGCGTTTTGAGTACCTTGAAGGTAGAAAAGCGCTATACAAATACAACCCATTTATTTATTTATTTAATTGTAGACCTGCACCAGACTGGGAAGAGTGAATCTACAATAGGCAAGCAGCTCGGTGGGAAAAAATCAACTGTGGGAGCAATTATCAGAAAATGGAAGACATACAAGACCAATGATAATCTCCCTCGATCTGGGGCTCCATGCAAGATCTCATCCCGTGGGGTCAAAATGATCATGAGAACGGTGAGCAAAAATCCCAGAACCACACGGGGGGACCTGGTGAATGACCTGCAGAGATCTGGGACCAAAGTCACAAAGGTTACCATCAGTAACACACTATGCCGACAGGGGAATCAAATCCTGCAGTGCCAGACGTGTCCCCCTACTTAAGCCAGTGCATGCCCAGGCCCGTCTGAAGTTTGCCAGAGAGCACATGGATGATACAGCAGAGGATTGGGAGAATGTCATGTGGTCAGATGAAACCAAAATACAACTTTTTGGTATAAACTCAACTGGTGGTGTTTGGAGGAAGAATACTGAGTTGCATCCCAAGAACACCACACCTACTGTGAAGCATGGGGGTGGAAACATCATTCTTTGGGGCTGTTTTTCTGCTAAGGGGACAGGACGATTGATCCGTGTTAAGGAAAGAATGAATGGGGCCATGTATCGTGAGATTTTAAACCAAAACCTCCTTCCATCAGTCAGCTTTGAAGATGAAACATGGCTGGGTCTTCCAGCATGACAATGATCCCAAACACACCACCTGCGCAACGAAGGAGCTCCGTAAGAAGCATTTGAAAGTCCTGGAGTGGCCTAGCCAGTCTCCATTGATTGATTGATTGATACTTGTATTAGTAGATTGCACAGTTCAGTACATATTCCGTACAATTGACCACTAAATGGTAACACCCCAATACGTTTTTCTACTTGTTTAAGTCGGGGTTCACATTCATATTTTCATGGTAAGACCTCAAATCCATAGAAAATCTGTGGAGGGAGTTGAAAGTCTGTGATGCTCGGCGACAGCCCCAAAACATCACTGCTCTCGAGAAGATCTGCATAGAGGAAGGGGCCAAAATACCAGCTACTGTGTGTGAAAAGCTGGTAAAGACCTATAGTAATCGTTTGACCTCTGTTATTGCCAACCAAGGTTATATTACAAAGTATCGAGTTGAATTTTTGTTATTGACCAAATACTTATTTTCCACCATAATTTACAAATAAATTCTTCAAAATTCCTACAATGTGAATTCCTGGATTTTTTTTCACATTCTGTCTCTCACAGTTGAAGTGTACCTATGATGAAAATGACAGACCTCTGTCATCATTTGAAGTGGGAGAACTTGCACAATCGCTGGCTGACTAAATACTTTTTTGCCCCACTGTATATACATACATATACATATACACACATATACATATATATATATATATATATATATATATATATTGTGTGTGTGTATATATATAATATATATATATATGTGTGTATATGAATGTAAATACATATAGATATATGTATGTATGTATCGTTGTATATGTACAGTATGTATGTATATATGTGTGTATGCATATATGTATGTAAATATATATGTATCGTTGTATACATATATATATATGTATGTTTGTATGTATATATTAAAGTTAAATTACCAATGATAGTCACACACACACACTAGGTGTGGTGAAATTTGTCCTCTGCATTTGACCCATCCCCTTGATCATTTTGGGTGATTTAACCCCCAATTCCAAGCCTTGATGCTGAGTGCCAAGCAGGGAGATAATGAGTCCCATTTTTATAGTCTTTGGTATGACTCGGCTGGGCTTTGAACCTATCCATCTCAGGGTGTACACTCTAACCACTAGGCCACTGAGTAGGTGTATGTATGTATGTATGTGTATATGTATGTATGTACAAACGTTTGTATATGTATGTATATATGTACAGTATATATATACTGTATAAATATATATGTTTATATGTATCTTTGTATATATGTACTGTATATATATGTATGCATGTATATATGTATGTGAATATATATATATTTAAATTGATGTATTTATATATATATACAATGATATAAATAATGTAGTAATATATGAATACAATAATACCTGCAGTGCAACAACATGTAAAACTAAAAATATGTACAATATCAGCACTGTAACCATATACAACAACAATATGAACAACACAACAAAAACAAAAATATGTAAAAATAAACATACAAGAAATCTGCACAATCTCAATGTCATCACACTGATAGGAACTCTTGATATCATTATTTGGGAGAATCCGCCCACCCTTTCAAAAAAGGAAGGGTGCAAAGTGAGACGTATTTGCTCCCCCAGCTGCCCGTTGCTTTCATGAGCGTTCTCTCTGGCTGCGCTGAGTCTGTTTCTCCGCGCTTCATGCCGATTGACTTACAAAGTCCATCATTAACCAAGCCGCTGAGTTGATGTTCATTGAATATTCTTGCAGTTGTGGAAGTGTAAAAAGATCAGAGATGTTGTTGTGCAGGATGGCTGTGTCTGGAGACTTTTCTTGGAAACGCCTGGTCACTTTACTTCTGCTTTTGTTGCTGCAGCAGACAGTGAGTATCATATTTCACTTCATTCAAGTACATTATATTACAGGAGGTGTTTAACATGGATTATTTGCCTCATCATTTTAGGAGATATTATTTTGGACTTAACTGAATAAACTAACCAGTGCATGTTCTTTTAATATTGCTATGACTAAATATATAAATACAATATAAATACCCAATTAAGAGACCTTGTACTTTGAGGTAAAAGTGCTTCTGGGCGGCCATTCCTGGCGCAGCTCATTTGCGGTGAAAATTACAACTCCCGGTTGAAATTATATGATGAAAACATAAGGAGCGACATTACAATATTAACCTTTTAAACTTACCAGATCCCAGTAAAGGAGGCAGGTTGATTGCATCACCAAATGTATTCAAACAAATCAAACCACAAGCACTTAAATGTAAAAAAAACAGCAGGCATTCAGAGATCTTAATGAGTTCTTATCCACGAGTAAATGTACTGAATGTACATTCACAGCTCATATCTACAATAACCACCAAAGTATTAACTTTCATACTCTTTTTACCAACATCCTCTATTTTTACATTTCATCTGCACATTTGGTATAACACAAGATGAAATTACCTTGTATTAACACTTTTTGTGTTATTGCTTGACATTGGCATTGTTAAATAACAAAATTCTGACATTTTCTGTCTTCCATAATCTCAGTGAAGAAGTGTTATAGTGGCGCTCGGGGTCCGCAAATACCTGGAGGTGGTGTTGTGGGGCTACTGTGTTAAAGTCGTGCGGACAGAAAAGAAAAAGTTGTGTGGATAAAAAAGAAATGCAAAAGTCATAGAAACAAAAAAAGGAAAAAATATATACAGACAAAAAAAAGTGGTTTAAACGAAGAAGGAAAAAAGTCATCGAGACAAACATTAAAATCTCTCAAAAAAAAGCTCTTACAGACAAAAAGAAAAGGTTATAGAGATAAAAAAGAAAAAGCCGGATAGATAAAACGAAACGTTCGTCTAGAAAAAAAAAAGAATAGGTTTTAGAGCCAAAAAAAAAGTCACTGAGACAAAAAAGAAACAATCATAGAGACAATAAGACAAGGTTGCCGAGACTGATAAGAAAAGGATTGTAGAGACAAAAAAAAGTTGTGGAGACAAAAAGAAAAAGACTTATTAGAGATAAAAAAAAAAAGTCAGAGACAAAAAAGAAAAAGTGGTAGAGACAAAAAGAAAAGTGGTATAGAATAAAATAGAAAGGGGGGGAAACCAGTGGCATCACCAGACAGATTTCACTGGGGCACGTGCCCCAGTGTTGATCTGCAGTGCCCCTGTAAAAATGTCACCAATAAAAAAAAAACGCTTCAGAGTTTTAAGTCTACATAACATAGACAACAGCGCACATACTACTTAGTATGGTAATTGATTGCTACTGTATTCACTCCATGTAACAATGAGCACATGGCTAATTAATATGGTAATTTATTCACGTGTGGATCAGACTTCAGTTGAGAGAAAGAGAGAGAGAGAGAGAGAGGATGAGAATCACTGCTGAGGTAGGTAATGTTAGCCAACAACAATTTGTTAATTATATTATTTTGATTTTGATTTGACTCAAACTAACTCCTAGATGGATTTAAGAAAGTTATTGTCCCGCAGCAGAGAAGAAGCAGCAGGAATGAGAGATGTAAGTGAAGTCCTAGCTAGCTAGGCAACATCATTGTCTTAAGTTGATGCTAAGTTAGCTAACATTATTCCTTGTATCAAGACAAACATATTCATTTGCTGTACGAGCTGTCGGGGGAATTTCCAATCAACATGAAACATCATGTTGGTTATTGTCTGCTGCTTCTGCATCAATGATGATTTGGAGTTAGCATGTTTTAAATCATTCAAGTTTATTTCACAGAAAAATAGCACAGTAGACTTGTCTTGTTAATCGCTGTGACTTTGACTAAAATAATCTTGTTTTGTCAGCAGAAAAATGGCTACAGCTAAAGCATCTGCTTTTGTTTCCAGAAAAAATAGTCACATTTCTGTATTTGTTTTCAGAAAGATGGCTGAAAATATCGGGTTTTGTAGCCCCATTTAGATTTTTTTCAAATATATTTCCATGTCTGTCCTGAGTCCTCCTCCAACTTGTTAGTCGCTTTGCCTTTTGCTAAAATACTCACTAATAGTCACTAGAAAAATGGCTAAAAATATCTGGTTTTGTTGCCACAATTTGATTTTTTTCTCCCTAAACTTTTTTTTTTTTCATGCACACATGTGACTGTGACTGACTGAAAATGACACACAATCCACTTTTATGTGAGGAGCCAGCAGTTGGGAACCACTGGTCAACTGTATAACAGTTACTGTAATATTTCCATGTCTGTCCAGAGTGATTGACCACTTTGCAAAAATGAAAAGGAGACGTTACAGTTTACTTCTCAGAAAATGATTCCCTGAACAGACGCACAACAGTTGTTCATTTATTCTACTACCGTGGCTTTATTGTTTTGTGTATATTTGATAGTTTTGTGTATCTGAAATAGGATTAGCCACATTGCCATAAATGGAAATTAAATAATATAAAAGAAGCCAGAGATGTAGGGCTGCTTTATTTTTTGTTTTACTTTTGTAGATGTTAAATTTGCAGATGATTACTGCAATAAATATTTCCAAAAGATTCATTGCTCTTCCTTTTTGCTTTTACCAGTAGCAGTTTAGAAGTCTGGAGTAAAAAAGTGCACAAGTAGGTCAAATGCATGAGTTCATTTCAGGTGGTTCATCAACGATCCATACGACATCATCTGATATGATTTCATAGTTTAAAGCACTATTTATGTATTTTTTATGATAAATAAGTGCTAAAATGTTTTTGCTTGCGCGCTTTGCACGCTCACATGAATTATTTGTGCCCCAGGTGTGCCCCAGTACAGTATTAGGTCTAGTGACGCCCCTGGATAGGCCCCTCCCACCTCCAAAGACATGCACCTGGGGATAGGCCCCTCCCACCTCTAGAGACATGCACCTGTGGATAGGCCCCTCCCACCTCTAGAGACATGCACCAGGGGATAGGCCCCTCCCACCTCCAAAGACATGCACCTGGAGTAGGCCCCTCCCACCTCCAAAGACATGCACCTGGGGATAGGCCCCTCCCACCTCCAAAGACATGCACCTGGGGATACGCCCCTCCCACTTCCAAAGACATGCACCTGGGGATAGGTTGATTGGCAACACCAAATGCTCCCTAGTGTGTGAATGTTGTCCATCTGTGTTGGCCCTGTGATGAGGTGGCGACTTGTCCAGGGTCTACCCCGACTTCTGCCCGAATGCAGCTGAGTTAGGCTCCTGCACCCCCCGCAACCCCGAAAAGGGATAAGCGGTAGAAAATGGATTGATGGATGGATGGATGGTAGAGACAAAAGGAAAAAGTGGTAGGGACGAAAAGCAATAGTGGTAGAGACAAAAAGCAAAAGTGGTAGAGACAAAAGGAAAACGTGGTGGAGACGAAAGGAAAAAGTGGTAGAGACGAAAAGTAATAGTGGTAGAGACAAAAAGCAAAAGTGGTCGAGACAAAAAGCAAAAGTGGTAGAGACAAAAAGCAAAAGTGGTCGAGACAAAAAGCAAAAGTGGTCTAGACAAAAAGCAAAAGTGGTAGAGACAAAAAGCAATAGTGGTAAAGACCAAAAGCAAAAGTGGTCGAGACAAAAAGCAAAAGTGGTAGGGATGAAAAGCAAAAGTGGTAGAGACAAAAAGCAAAAGTGGTAGAGATGAAAATCAAAAGTGGTAGAGACAAAAGTCAAAAGTGGTAGAGACAAAAATCAAAAGTGGTCGAGACAAAAAGCAAAAGTGGTCGAGACAAAAAGCAAAAGTGGTCGAGACAAAAAGCAAAAGTGGTCGAGACAAAAATCAAAAGTGGTAGAGACAAAAAGCAAAAGTGGTAGGGACAAAAATCAAAAGTGGTAGAGACAAAAAGAAAAAGTGGTCGAGACAAAAATCAAAAGTGGTCGAGACAAAAAGCAAAAGTGGTAGAGACAAAAATCAAAAGTGGTAGAGACAAAAAGCAAAAGTGGTAGGGACAAAAACCAAAAGTGGTAGAGACAAAAATCAAAAGTGGTAGAGACAAAAAGCAAAAGTGGTCGAGACGAAAAGCAAAAGTGGTAGAGACGAAAAGCAAAAGTGGTAGAGACGAAAAGCAAAAGTGGTCGAGACAAAAATCAAAAGTGGTCGAGACAAAAATCAAAAGTGGTAGAGACAAAAAGCAAAAGTGGTAGGGACAAAAATCAAAAGTGGTAGAGACAAAAAGAAAAAGTGGTCGAGACAAAAATCAAAAGTGGTCGAGACAAAAAGCAAAAGTGGTAGAGACAAAAATCAAAAGTGGTAGAGACAAAAAGCAAAAGTGGTAGGGACAAAAATCAAAAGTGGTAGAGACAAAAATCAAAAGTGGTAGAGACAAAAAGCAAAAGTGGTAGGGACAAAAAGCAAAAGTGGTAGAGACAAAAAGCAAAAGTGGTAGGGACAAAAATCAAAAGTGGTAGAGACAAAAAGAAAAAGTGGTCGAGACAAAAAGCAAAAGTGGTCGAGACAAAAAGCAAAAGTGGTCGAGACAAAAAGCAAAAGTGGTCGAGACAAAAAGCAAAAGTGGTCGAGACAAAAATCAAAAGTGGTAGAGACAAAAAGCAAAAGTGGTAGAGACAAAAATCAAAAGTGGTCGAGACAAAGCGATGAGCAGAAAAGATTTGATGAGAGCGGAGGCAGCAGTGAGACAATGGTGACGGCTATTAAGGCTCTTGTGTTGTCGCTTGATTATTAGCTGGGCTTCTCCAGAGAAATGTTTGTTTGCTGTTGGAGCTGCAGGTCCTTCCTCTCATCATCTCTTTGTCTGCCAGCCACTGCACCTCCGCTCGAGGAACTGCACTCTCACACCTTTCTTCTGCAGTGAACAACACTCTGCAAAATGAAGTGAGAAGTAGTCTTTAAAAGCCTTTTGGCTCCGGGGCCACATTGGCTTTAGAAATTAGACAGGTGATGCATTTCCAAGCATATATTTTATCTTTCACCTAAGTAGTTGTGACACAAACAATTGCTGACATTTTACTGAAGAACTCACACGCCACTAACGCGCCGGCCAGGGCGAGTTGGCGGCGCTGCCCTGGTTCTACCCGCTGACAGCCCAGAATGTCAAGAAAATCTCATCTTCTTACTTTCATTACCTTGGGAAGTACTCCAAAGTATACTGTACATTATACTGTACATTTGATAGTGAGTCAACAATGCAGAAATGTTTCTTACATAACACATTCAACATTTCTTGAGTGTCTTATGTTGACTATTATTGCAATTGTTGTTTTTTTCATGTAAGCAAGTTTGTCTTTATGCTCGCAGACCAAAGCCATCCACTCAGATTGTGATCTGGTGCTTCAGCTCATGAAGAAGCAGCAGGACTGCATGCACATCACACAACAAGAAGAAAGCTACTTTCCTACATCTACAGGTGTGTAAGTAATAAAGTAACAAACATCATTATTGATACAGTACCACATGTACCAGGTGTGTAAGTAATAAAGTAGAAAACATCATTATTGATACAGTACCACATTTACAGGTGTGTAAGTAATAAAGTAGAAAACATAATTATTGATACAGTACCACATGTACAGGTGTGTAAGTAATAAAGTAGAAACATAATTATTGATACAGTACCACATGTACAGGTGTGTAAGTAATAAAGTAACAAACATCATTATTGATACAGTACTACATGTACAGGTGTGTAAGTAATAAAGTAGAAAACATAATTATTGATACAGTACCACATTTACAGGTGTGTAAGTAATAAAGTAGAAAACATTATTGATACAGTACCACATTTACAGGTGTGTAAGTAATAAAGTAGAAAACATAATTATTGATACAGTACCACATGTACAGGTGTGTAAGTAATAAAGTAGAAAACATCATTATTGATACAGTACCACATGTACAGGTGTGTAAGTAATAAAGTAACAAACATCATTATTGATACAGTACCACATGTACAGGTGTGTAAGTAATAAAGTAGAAAACATCATTATTGATACAGTACCACATGTACAGGTGTGTAAGTAATAAAGTAGAAAACATCATTATTGATACAGTACCACATGTACAGGTGTGTAAGTAATAAAGTAGAGAACATAATTATTGATACAGTACCACATTTACAGGTGTGTAAGTAATAAAGTAGAAAACATCATTATTGATACAGTACCACATTTACAGGTGTGTAAGTAATAAAGTAGAAAACATAATTATTGATACAGTACCACATTTACAGGTGTGTAAGTAATAAAGTAGAGAACATAATTATTGATACAGTACCACATGTACAGGTGTGTAAGTAATAAAGTAGAGAACATAATTATTGATACAGTACCACATTTACAGGTGTGTAAGTAATAAAGTAGAAAACATCATTATTGATACAGTACCACATGTACAGGTGTGTAAGTAATAAAGTAGAGAACATAATTATTGATACAGTACCACATGTACCAGGTGTGTAAGTAATAAAGTAGAAAACATCATTATTGATACAGTACCACATTTACAGGTGTGTAAGTAATAAAGTAGAAAACATAATTATTGATACAGTACCACATGTACAGGTGTGTAAGTAATAAAGTAGAAACATAATTATTGATACAGTACCACATGTACAGGTGTGTAAGTAATAAAGTAACAAACATCATTATTGATACAGTACCACATGTACAGGTGTGTAAGTAATAAAGTAGAAAACATAATTATTGATACAGTACCACATTTACAGGTGTGTAAGTAATAAAGTAGAAAACATTATTGATACAGTACCACATTTACAGGTGTGTAAGTAATAAAGTAGAAAACATAATTATTGATACAGTACCACATGTACAGGTGTGTAAGTAATAAAGTAGAAAACATCATTATTGATACAGTACCACATGTACAGGTGTGTAAGTAATAAAGTAACAAACATCATTATTGATACAGTACCACATGTACAGGTGTGTAAGTAATAAAGTAGAAAACATCATTATTGATACAGTACCACATGTACAGGTGTGTAAGTAATAAAGTAGAAAACATCATTATTGATACAGTACCACATGTACAGGTGTGTAAGTAATAAAGTAGAGAACATAATTATTGATACAGTACCACATTTACAGGTGTGTAAGTAATAAAGTAGAAAACATCATTATTGATACAGTACCACATTTACAGGTGTGTAAGTAATAAAGTAGAAAACATAATTATTGATACAGTACCACATTTACAGGTGTGTAAGTAATAAAGTAGAGAACATAATTATTGATACAGTACCACATGTACAGGTGTGTAAGTAATAAAGTAGAGAACATAATTATTGATACAGTACCACATTTACAGGTGTGTAAGTAATAAAGTAGAAAACATCATTATTGATACAGTACCACATGTACAGGTGTGTAAGTAATAAAGTAGAGAACATAATTATTGATACAGTACCACATGTACAGGTGTGTAAGTAATAAAGTAGAAAACATTATTGATACAGTACCACATTTACAGGTGTGTAAGTAATAAAGTAGAAAACATAATTATTGATACAGTACCACATGTACAGGTGTGTAAGTAATAAAGTAGAGAACATAATTATTGATACAGTACCACATGTACAGGTGTGTAAGTAATAAAGTAGAAAACATCATTATTGATACAGTACCACATGTACAGGTGTGTAAGTAATAAAGTAACAAACATCATTATTGATACAGTACCACATGTACAGGTGTGTAAGTAATAAAGTAGAAAACATTATTGATACAGTACCACATTTACAGGTGTGTAAGTAATAAAGTAGAAAACACCATTATTGATACAGTACCACATGTACAGGTGTGTAAGTAATAAAGTAGAAAACATAATTATTGATACAGTACCACATTTACAGGTGTGTAAGTAATAAAGTAGAAAACATAATTATTGATACAGTACCACATGTACAGGTGTGTAAGTAATAAAGTGGAGAACATAATTATTGATACAGTACCACATTTACAGGTGTGTAAGTAATAAAGTAGAAAACATCATTATTGATACAGTACCACATGTACAGGTGTGTAAGTAATAAAGTAGAGAACATAATTATTGATACAGTACCACATTTACAGGTGTGTAAGTAAGAAAGTAGAAAACATAATTATTGATACAGTACCACATTTACAGGTGTGTAAGTAATAAAGTAGAGAACATAATTATTGATACAGTACCACATGTACAGGTGTGTAAGTAATAAAGTAGAAAACATAATTATTGATACAGTACCACATGTACAGGTGTGTAAGTAATAAAGTAGAAAACATCATTATTGATACAGTACCACATGTACAGGTGTGTAAGTAATAAAGTAGAGAACATCATTATTGATACAGTACCACATGTACAGGTGTGTAAGTAATAAAGTAGAAAACATTATTGATACAGTACCACATTTACAGGTGTGTAACTAATAAAGTAGAAAACATAATTATTGATACAGTACCACATGTACAGGTGTGTAAGTAATAAAGTAGAGAACATAATTATTGATACAGTACCACATGTACAGGTGTGTAAGTAATAAAGTAGAAAACATCATTATTGATACAGTACCACATGTACAGGTGTGTAAGTAATAAAGTAGAGAACATAATTATTGATACAGTACCACATTTACAGGTGTGTAAGTAATAAAGTAGAAAACATAATTATTGATACAGTACCACATGTACAGGTGTGTAAGTAATAAAGTAGAAAACATCATTATTGATACAGTACCACATGTACAGGTGTGTAAGTAATAGAGTAGAGAACATAATTATTGATACAATACCACATGTACAGGTGTGTAAGTAATAAAGTAGAGAACATCATTATTGATACAGTACCACATGTACAGGTGTGTAAGTAATAAAGTAGAGAACATCATTATTGATACAGTACCACATGTACAGGTGTGTAAGTAATAAAGTAGAGAACATCATTATTGATACAGTACCACATGTACAGGTGTGTAAGTAATAAAGTAGAGAACATAATTATTGATACAGTACCACATGTACAGGTGTGTAAGTAATAAAGTAGAAAACATCATTATTGATACAGTACCACATGTACAGGTGTGTAAGTAATAAAGTAGAGAACATAATTATTGATACAGTACCACATTTACAGGTGTGTAAGTAATAAAGTAGAAAACATAATTATTGATACAGTACCACATGTACAGGTGTGTAAGTAATAAAGTAGAAAACATCATTATTGATACAGTACCACATGTACAGGTGTGTAAGTAATAGAGTAGAGAACATAATTATTGATACAATACCACATGTACAGGTGTGTAAGTAATAAAGTAGAGAACATCATTATTGATACAGTACCACATGTACAGGTGTGTAAGTAATAAAGTAGAGAACATCATTATTGATACAGTACCACATGTACAGGTGTGTAAGTAATAAAGTAGAGAACATAATTATTGATACAGTACCACATGTACAGGTGTGTAAGTAATAAAGTAGAGAACATAATTATTGATATAGTACCACATGTACAGGTGTGTAAGTAATAAAGTAGAGAACATAATTATTGATACAGTACCACATGTACAGGTGTGTAAGTAATAAAGTAGAGAACATAATTATTGATACAGTACCATATGTACAGGTGTGTAAGTAATAAAGTAGAGAACATAATTATTGATACAGTACCACATGTACAGGTGTGTAAGTAATAAAGTAGAGAACATAATTATTGATACAGTACCATATGTACAGGTGTGTAAGTAATAAAGTAGAGAACATAATTATTGATACAGTACCACATGTACAGGTGTGTAAGTAATAAAGTAGAGAACATCATTATTTATACAGTACCACATGTACAGGTGTGTAAGTAATAAAGTAGAAAACATAATTATTGATACAGTACCACATGTACAGGTGTGTAAGTAATAAAGTAGAAAACATAATTATTGATACAGTACCACATTTACATTCACCACAATTTCCTTTTTGTACTTTGCTATTCTCTACTTCCTGTACTTTACTATTGTCTAATATTCACTACTCTCTACTCCCTGTACTTTTCTATTTCCTGTGCTTTATTCTCTCCCTGATGTACTTTAGAATGTTCTACTTCCTGTACTAAACCATTTTCCTCTTTCTATTCTTTATTATTTTTCCCTTATTATACTTTATTGTTTTCAGCTCCCTGTTCTTCACTTCTTTCCACTTCCTGTACTTTACTATCATTTTCTTCCCGGACTTTCCTATCTTTTCCTTGATGTACTTTATTATTTTCTACTTCTTGTACTTAACCATGTTCTACTTCCTTTGCTTCACTATTCTCTACTTCTTATACTTCATTTTCTACTTCCTGTTCTTCAATATTCTCTACTTCCTGCACTTTTACTACTGTTCATTTGATGTACTTGAATACTTTCTGCATTGTACATGCTTCCCTGCTGCTCTTTGCGCTTTCTTCTTTGACATATTTGGCTGCGCCACAAAGAGGAAGAAGACATGAGAGAAGAATGTCTCAATATTTATAAGATCTGGCAAGTCAAGTAGCCAAGTTGTCTTTGTGTTTTTATTCCCAAGTTGCTCTTATCTGCCGGCTCTTCTTCCCTGCCTACTTTGTGCTTTATCACTGCACTCTTTATTATTAACAGGAGGACATTGCAGTCTGCGTCCATCCCTGTGCTGCCATCACATCATTTGGAACAATATTATACTAGCAGCGATGTTGAGAAATGCTTGATTGGACCCCCAAAAGGTGGTGTGTCGAAAAGTGGTCAGGGGAGCGATACACACCTACATTGTACAACATCCATTTAGATTAGACTTTGCTCTCCATGGAAATAGCGAGGTTTTTCTTGTAAATTCTCCTTAATGGTTATGTGATTCACATCATAAACATTCACTGAACAAGCAGCTTCATTTACTGTTGCTCACCAGGAAATATACATGTACATTATCACATCTACTAGGAAATATACATGTACATTATCACATCTACTAGGAAATATACATCTACATTATCACATCTACTAGGAAACATACATCTACATTATCACATCTACTAGGAAACATACATGTACATTATCACATCTACTAGTAAATATACATGTACATTATCACATCTACTAGGAAATATACATGTACATTATCACATCTACTAGGAAATATACATGTACATTATCACATCTACTAGGAAATATACATGTACATTATCACATCTACTAGTAAATATACATGTACATTATCACATCTACTTGGAAATATACATGTACATTATCACATCTACTAGTAAATATACATGTACATTATCACATCTACTAGTAAATATACATGTACATTATCACATCTACTAGGAAATATACATGTACATTATCACATCTACTAGGAAATATACATGTACATTATCACATCTACTAGGAAATATACATGTACATTATCACATCTACTAGTAAATATACATGTACATTATCACATCTACTAGTAAATATACATGTACATTATCACATCTACTAGGAAATATACATGTACATTATCACATCTACTAGTAAATATACATGTACATTTTCACATCTACTAGTAAATATACATGTACATTATCACATCTACTAGTAAATATACATGTACATTATCACATCTACTAGTAAATATACATGTACATTATTACATCTACTAGTAAATATACATTACATTATCACATCTACTAGTAAATATACATGTACATTATCACATCTACTAGTAAATATACATGTACATTATCACATCTACTAGTAAATATACATGTACATTATCACATCTACTAGTAAATATACATGTACATTATCACATCTACTAGTAAATATACATGTACATTATCACATCTACTAGGAAATATACATGTACATTATCACATCTACTAGGGAATATACATGTACATTATCACATCTACTAGTAAATATACATGTACATTATCACATCTACTAGTAAATATACATGTACATTATCACATCTACTAGTAAATATACATGTACATTATCACATCTACTAGTAAATATACATGTACATTATCACATCTACTAGTAAATATACATGTACATTATCACATCTACTAGGAAATATACATGTACATTATCACATCTACTACTAAATATACACGTACATTATCACATCTACTAGTAAATATACATGTACATTATCACATCTACTAGTAAATATACATGTACATTATCACATCTACTAGGAAATATACATGTACATTATCACATCTACTAGTAAATATACATGTACATTATCACATCTACTAGGAAATATACATGTACATTATCACATCTACTAGGAAATATACATGTACATTATCACATCTACTAGTAAATATACATGTACATTATCACATCTACTAGTAAATATACATGTACATTATCACATCTACTAGTAAATATACATGTACATTATCACATCTACTAGGAAATATACATGTACATTATCACATCTACTAGTAAATATACATGTACATTATCACATCTACTAGGAAATATACATGTACATTATCACATCTACTAGTAAATATACACGTACATTATCACATCTACTAGGAAATATACATGTACATTATCACATCTACTAGTAAATATACATGTACATTATCACATCTACTAGGAAATATACATGTACATTATCACATCTACTAGTAAATATACATGTACATTATCACATCTACTAGGAAATATACATGTACATTATCACATCTACTAGTAAATATACATGTACATTATCACATCTACTAGGAAATATACATGTACATTATCACATCTACTACTAAATATACACGTACATTATCACATCTACTAGTAAATATACATGTACATTATCACATCTACTAGTAAATATACATGTACATTATCACATCTACTAGGAAATATACATGTACATTATCACATCTACTAGTAAATATACATGTACATTATCACATCTACTAGGAAATATACATGTACATTATCACATCTACTAGTAAATATACATGTACATTACTTACCTTTAGAGCAACATCATCCCTGCACAGTAAATATCTTGTATTGTTGTTATCTGTGTTTGTAGCAACATGGTCCAGGTTTTAGGACAGTTCTGTCCAAAGTGCGGCCGGGGGACCATTTGTGGCCCGCAGCTAATTTTTTAACAACCCGTGTTCGATTCTAAAAATCCTAGTAATTAAAAAAAAAAAAAACATAATAAAGTGGATTAAAATAGCAAAACAGGTTACATGCAACAAGAAACTTATTTTTTTCTTTGTCTTTTGTTACTGCTCCAAAAATATATTATGAATTAAAATCAATGTTGTTATAAATTATTGACTTACTCACAGCTCCAGGTACTATTCCACTTTGAAATATTTATTGGTGGAAATATTACATATTTTGTGTTCTTGCCGTTTAAAAAATATATATTTTTGGTTTCAATCTGGTTTCTGTAGGAGGACAAACATGACACAAAGCTCCCTAGTTGTTATAAAGCACACTGTTTATATTAAACATGCTTCACTCATTCCAGTATTTGGCCAGCGCCGTTTTGTCCTACTCATTTTGGCGGTCTTTGAACTCACCCTAGTTTGTTAACATGTACTACCTCCGACTTTCTAAGACGCGTTTTATGCCACTTGTTTTTCTGTCTCATTTTGTCCACCAAACTTTGAATGTTGTGCGTGAATGCACAAAGGTGAGTTTTGTTGATGTTATTGACTTGTATGGAATGCTAATCGGGCATAATGGGGGGACACATGGATGAAGTACAGGCTGTCCAGAGTCAGGACCCAGGATGGACCGCTCGTCCAGAGCCAGGACCCAATATGAACCGCTCATCCAGAGTCAGGACCCAGGATGGACCGCTCGTCCAGAGTCAGGACCCAATATGAACCGCTCATCCAGAGTCAGGACCCAATATGAACCGCTCATCCAGAGTCAGGACCCAATATGAACCGCTCATCCAGAGTCAGGACCCAATATGAACCGCTCATCCAGAGTCAGCACCCAATATGAACCGCTCATCCAGAGTCAGGACCCAGGATGGACCGCTCGTCCAGAGTCAGCACCCAATATGAACCGCTCATCCAGAGTCAGGACCCAATATGAACCGCTCATCCAGAGTCAGGACCCAATATGAACCGCTCATCCAGAGTCAGGACCCAATATGAACCGCTCGTCCAGAGTCAGCACCCAATATGAACCGCTCATCCAGAGTCAGGACCCAATATGAACCGCTCATCCAGAGTCAGGACCCAGGATGGACCGCTCGTCCAGAGTCAGCACCCAATATGAACCGCTCATCCAGAGTCAGCACCCAATATGAACCGCTCGTCCAGAGTCAGCACCCAATATGAACCGCTCATCCAGAGTCAGCACCCAATATGAACCGCTCATCCAGAGTCAGGACCCAATATGAACCGCTCGTCCAGAGTCAGCACCCAATATGAACCGCTCATCCAGAGTCAGCACCCAATATGAACCGCTCATCCAGAGTCAGGACCCAATATGAACCGCTCATCCAGAGTCAGGACCCAGGATGGACCGCTCGTCCAGAGTCAGCACCCAATATGAACCGCTCATCCAGAGTCAGCACCCAATATGAACCGCTCATCCAGAGTCAGGACCCAATATGAACCGCTCATCCAGAGTCAGCACCCAATATGAACCGCTCATCCAGAGTCCACCCAGGATGGACCGCTCGTCCAGAGTCAGGACCCAGGATGGACCGCTAGTCCAGAGTCAGGACCCAGGATGGACCGCTCGTCCAGAGTCGGCACCCAGGATGGACCGCTCGTCCAGAGTCGGCACCCAGGATGGACCGCTCGTCCAGAGTCGGCACCCAGGATGGACCGCTAGTCCAGAATCAGGACCCAGGATGGACCGCTAGTCCAGAGTCTGGACCCAGGATGGACCGCTAGTCCAGAGTCTGGACCCAGGATGGACCGCTCATCCAGAGTCGGGACCCAGGATGGACCGCTTGCCTGTGTATCGGTTGAGTACATCTCTGCGCTGCTGATCCGCCTTCGCTTGGGATGGTTTCCTGCTAGGTCCACTTTGGACGGGACTCTCGCTACTGTGTTGGATCCACTTTGGACTGGACTCTCACCGTTATGTTTAAGATCCACTATGGACTGGACTTTCACAATACCATGTTAGACCCACTCGAAATCCATTGCTCTTGGTTCCCTAGAGGGGGGGGGGTCCCCTCCAAGGTTTCTCATAGTCATCATTGTCACTGTCACCGACGTCCCATTGGGTGTGAGTTTTTCCTTGCCCTTATGTGGGCTCTACTGAGGATGTGGTGGTGGTTTGTGCAGCCCTTTGAGACACTAGTGATTTAGGGCTATATAAGTAAACATTGATTGATTGATTGATTGATATGTGGTCCCTGCATGACTGCAAGCTAATCAATGCTAAAATGCTATTTAGGCTAGTTGTATGTACATATTGCATCATTTGTAGTTCTAGTTCAGCTCACATAGTTTCCTGTAAGTCCTCTTAATTCAATGTACATCTCATGACACACCATCTGGATGTAATATGGCTTTTAAATTGGTTTTGCGGCTCCAGGCAGATTTGTTTTTGTATTTTTGCTCCAAAATGGCTCTTTCTACATTCAGGGTTTCTGACCCTTGGTCTAGACATGCTTTTATTTTGCTGGAAAAAGTTTGGACACCCCTGCTTTTGGGGTTAACACAAATCTCTTTTCATTTTCCAATGAATGTCACATGTAAAGTGTTTATGTGAAATGTATGGCGTGTGTGCTCCCTTTTGTGACCATTGTTTACCTCCCGTAAAGTGATTGTGGGAAAAGTGATGGATGTTATCATTGTCAGGCTGTCAAACGGCGTGGGAAGACATTCACTGCTGGTTCCGTGCTGAGGTGGGCCAGGTGGTGGCTGCGTCCTGCGCCAATATCTCCCAGCTCTTTCAGCAGCAAGGTACTGGACATCATATCATGTACAGGAAGATTTGGAAGAAGAACAAGGTATGAAGTGTGTTATCTGAGCTGCTGGACATTCAGCACGTGGGATGCTCGCTGAACAAATGATGGAAGGGAGAACAAAAGCGTAAGATTGTGTTTACTGGAAGGAAGAGTAGGCGTCGGGTTGCTGTGGTTGACCTGATAACTGGATGTTAGTGGGTTCCGGCACCCCGGTGGAGTTCCACCTCCACAGATGCTGAGAAATGTCAAGTGCCGGAGCGCCGTTTAGGCGGTATCGGGACCGTTGAGGAGAAAATAAACAATTGGAAAATCAAAGAGTTCCTCGTTGGAGCCCAGAGCATGAATATGTAACGTTAGGTAAAGGCAATGCTGAGAAGGAGAAAACCTCCCTGGGGTTTCAGCCTCCGCCCACACCGTGCACCCACCTATGCTGTGGCCCCAGGGTCTGCGTGACGCAGGGCCTCCAAACTTTTGGACTTGGGGGCCGCATTGGGCTAAAGAAAATGCTGGTCGAGGGCCTGCATGGAAAGTAACTCTATATAAATCATACGGTACATATGTGTACATATTATATAGCAATATCATGGCTATCTCGTTAATAATGCATATACTGTATTTTTCAGAGTATAAGTCGCTCCGGAGTATAAGTCGCACCTGCAAAAAATGCATAATAAAGAAGGGAAAAAACATAAATCACACTGGACCGCATTTTGGGGGGAAAATTTATTTGATAAAAGCCAACAGCAAGAATAGACATTTGAAAGGCAATTTAAAATAAATAAAGAATAGTGAAGAACAGGCTGAATAAGTGTAGGTTATATGAGGCATAAATAAGCAACTGCTATGTTAACCTAACATATTATGGTAAGAGTCATTCAAATAACTATAACATATAGAACATGCTATACCTTTACCAAACTATCTCTCACTCCTAATCCATAAATCCCATGAAATCTTATACATCTTGTCTCTTACTTGAATGAGATAAATAATATTATTTGATATTTTACGGTAATGTGTTAATAATTTCACACATAAGTCGCTCCTGAGTATAAGTCACACCCCCGGCCAAACTATGAAAAAAACTGCAATTTATAATCCGAAAAATACGGTAGTTGGAAATCAAGAGTATGTGAAAGTTTGACTACGACCTTGTTTGCTTCTGTGATGATCTCTCCTTAAAGTGTTGTAATCAATTAGAAATATCAAGCAGTTATAAACCACCAAAACTTTTTTTATTGATTTAAATGGGAGTAATTTAGATTTTTTTATGGTGCAAGGACATTTTTATAATATCCACAAAGTTCAGTGAGCAGGTTGTGTTATGTGTGTTGACATTTTGTGTTGGTTGGATTTTTATTCTTTTTTGTACCATGACCAGGGAAGGTTGTCTGCATTGAGTCATATAACTAAATGCTGCGCAGACAGCCAATAAGAGCAAATATTTTTTTTTGTAGCAACATGTTTCAGGCTTTAGGGAATTTCTGTGCATTTTGGACTTGGGGGCCATTTGCAGCCCGCAGCTCATTTTTAACAACCCGTGTTCGATTCTAAAAATTCTAGTAATTAAAGAAAAAAAACATAATAAAGTGGATTAAAAGAGCAAACAGGTTACATGCAACAAGAAAAAGTTGCAATTTGGACTTCAGGTTTTTTTTTTCTTTATCTTTTATTACTGCTCAAAAAAATTAGGCTGACCGCTTTCGCAATTAGAGATGACGAAAAATGCTTTAAAGTGTAATATCGGAAATTATCGTTATCGGTTTCAAAAAGTCAAATGTATGACTTTTTAAAACGCTACTGTGTACACGCACGTAGGGAGAAGTACAGAGCGCCAATAAACCTTAAAGACAATGCCTTTGCGTGCCGGCCCAGTCACATAACATCTACGGCTTTTCACACACACAAGTGAATGCAACGCATACTTGGTCAACAGCCATACAGGTCACACTGAGGGTGGCCGTATAAACAACTTTAACACTGTTATAAATATGCGCCACACTGAAGCCACACCAAACAAGAATGACAAACACATTTTGGGAGAACAGCCGCACCGTAACACAACAGAACAAATACCCAGAACCCCTTGCAGCACTAACTCTTCCGGGACACTACAATATACACCCCCTGCTACCCCCTACCCCCAGACCCCGCCCACCTTAACCTCTTCATGCTCTCTCAGAGAGAGCATGTCCCAAATTCCAAGCTGCTATTTTGAGGCATGTCAAACATTGATTGATTGATTGATTGATTGATTGCTTGTACTGTTGTGTCGTAGGTTACATCTACAGGAACTGCACGGAGCACGGCTGGTCGGCGGTCTATCCAGCCTACACGGAAGCCTGCCAGTTTGCAGAAGACATCCAATCAGAGCCACAGGTAGAGCACGGCAACTAAAAACATGCAAACTTTCCATTTTTTATTTACATTGTTATCCAACTGTAGGAAGCTTGGTGCATGAACAAAGTCTTTATTGTCGTTGGGGTCAAAACCTACAACTTAATTAACAGCTTTGTTAAATAAGAGTATAAAATATCAAATAAGAAAAAAACATGTCAACAAGCATCATAAAGTCTATGGATAAAGTCACAAGTTAACGTGCAAGCAATAATACTTTTGGTATCGACACTACAGATACATGGATTAGAATGGGCTTTATCAGTATTGGAAATACACTATATTGGCAAAAGTATTGAGCCACCCATCCAAATGATGAGAAGCAGGTGTTCTAATCACTTGGCCCGGTGTATCAAATCCAGCACTTAGACATGGAGACTGTTTCTACAAACATTTGTGACAGAATGGGCCGCTCTCAGTGATTTCCAGCATGGAACTGTCACAGGATGCCTACTGTGCAACAAATGCAGTTATAAAATTTCCTCAACTTTATTTTAAGAAAAGTGAAGAGTTTGGGAACAACAGCAAGTCAGCCAGCAAGTGGTGGGCCAGATAAACTGACAGAGAGGTCAGCAAAGACCTTCTGCACAGTCACTTGCTACACAGCTCCAAACTTCATGTCACCTTCCATTTAGCCCACCTAAAGTACGCAGACAGCTTCATGGTGTGGGTTTCCATGGCCGAGCGACATCATCTAAGCCATACGTCACCAAGTCCAATGCAACGCGTGGGATGCAGTGGTGTAAAGGACATCGCCACTGGACTGTAGAGCAGAGGAGACACCTTCTCTGGACTGATGAATCACACTTTTCCATCTTGCAATCTGATGGACCAGTCTGGCTTTGGAGGTTGCCAGGAGAACACTATATATTTGCATTGTGCCGAGGGTGAAATTTGGTGGAGGACGAATTATGGTGTGGGGTTGTTTTTTCAGGAGTGGAGCTTGGCCCCTTAGTTCCAGTGAAAGGAACTTTGAATGCTCCAGGATACCAAAACAGTTTGGACAATTCCCTGGGATGTCACTTCAAGTTAAAATGTGATTAAAGCAGGTGGTCAAATACTTTTGGCGATATAGTCTCCTTTTTTTTAATCTTCAGGGAAAATCTGGGTGTTATTATTTCTCTTTTTATAAACAGTATACAGTATTGGGAACGTTTTTAAAACAGATAATATCAAAAGCAATACAATAAACAAAAAGTCCCAAGTAGGACTACTATGATATATATATATATATATATATATATATATATATATATATATATATATATATATATATATATATATATATATATATATATATATAGATGGCACCGCTGTAGTGGCAGCTGTTGCAGGAGTTCTGTGCTCTTGTGTCATCCTTTTGTGTTTCCCTCTTCTTTTCATGTCTTATTATATACATATTTTTTTTTTTTCTTTTTGGTCTGGGATCCTTATGGACTGTGTGACAAGGAGCGGCACTTTCGTGACCTCTGCGGTGCTTTTTTGTGGACTTCTGGATCTGCCTCCCGGGAGCCTTTTGGCCATGGAGACCAGCTGCTGGGTCTCTGCCACACCGGAGTCTGTTTGGAGAGACTGGAGGAGATGTGGATGAGGAGACAGGACTGCAGAGTTTGGAGGACTGGAGGAGATGTGGATGAAAAGACAGGACTGCAGAGTTTGGAGAGACTGGAGGAGATGTGGATGAAGAGACAGGACTGCAGAGTTTGGAGAGACTGGAGGAAATGTGGATGAAGAGACAGGACTGCAGTTTGGAGAAACTGGAGGAGATGTGGATGAAGAGACAGGACTGCAGAGTTTGGAGAGACTGGAGGAGATGTGGATGAAGAGACAGGACTGCAGAGTTTGGAGAGACTGGAGGAGATGTGGATGAGGAGACAGGACTGCAGAGTTTGGAGAGACTGGAGGAGATGTGGATGAAGAGACAGGACTGCAGAGTTTGGAGAGACTGGAGGAGATGTGGATGAAGAGACAGGACTGCAGTTTGGAGAGACTGGAGGAGATGTGGATGAAGAGACAGGACTGCAGAGTTTGGAGAGACTGGAGGAGATGTGGATGAAGAGACAGGACTGCAGAGTTTGGAGAGACTGGAGGAGATGTGGATGAAGAGACAGGACTGCAGAGTTTGGAGAGACTGGAGGAGATGTGGATGAAGAGACAGGACTGCAGAGTTTGGAGAGACTGGAGGAGATGTGGATGAAGAGACAGGACTGCGGAGTTTGGAGAGACTGGAGGAGATGCGGATGA
The DNA here is from genome assembly GCF_033978795.1 of Nerophis ophidion. NCBI lineage: Eukaryota > Metazoa > Chordata > Actinopteri > Syngnathiformes > Syngnathidae > Nerophis > Nerophis ophidion. The sequence goes on from NC_084632.1 coordinate 779,015, forward strand.
AGAGACAGGACTGCAGAGTTTGGATGCAGAGTTTGGATGGACTGGAGGAGATGTGGATGAAGAGACAGGACTGCAGAGTTTGGAGAGACTGGAGGAGATGTGGATGAAGAGACAGGACTCCAGAGCTGGCACAAAGCACCAGGACGGACAAGCTTCAGTGTCTTGGCTGAATGAGCAGGTGTCAGACACCTCAGTCTTCTTGGACGTATCCTCGCTCATCCATGCGGACTGGACACTGGCCGAGAGTTGGTGGGTGGACGAGGGTGGAGTTGGCTTTCCTGGTTGTTTTGTTGGGTCTGCTCCTGTCTCTGGCCATGCTCCCCCCACTCCAGTAGACGATGGCGTGGAACACTGCAGAGGCTACCACACTGGATATGTTTCGTTTACTTTCTATTCATAGCTGTATGTAGAAGTGTCTGCTTGTATCTGCTGCTTTAATGTCTTTCATGTCCTTTGTGTTCTTTGATGTTTCCCTCTTACACACATCTAAGAGGGATGTGTGCTATGGCTATGAGTTGTTTTTTTCCCCCTTGTCCTCAGTTTAGAAGACCCCCTCTCCAGGGGCCCAGGCTTAGACACATTTTTTTTGTGTCCCCCCATCTTCCCCACACACCTCTTCTTTTTTGTAAGGGGTGCCGCAAGTTGGCAGACCTGTCAGCAATCCTGATCCGTCTTCCTGTAATGTTCCAGTCCGCTTTTAAAGCCCTCCACAGCACAGAGTCAGCGCTTCTAAAAGTTTTTAATAATATCCTCCTGTCAACTGATTCTGGTAAATATGTCGTCCTGGTGCTTTTAGAACTGTCTGCTGCGTTGGACACCGTCGACCACACCACCTTAATCACTTGTCTTGAGAACTGTGGGTATTAAGGGCGCCGCCCTCAACTGGTTCCGGTCGTACCTAGCCGACAGGAGTTTCTGTGTAAAAATAGACAGTTTTATGTCTTCCACAGCTCCTCTACCACACGGGGTCCCCCAGGGCTCAATCCTAGCCCCAATCCTATTTGCGCTTTACCTTCTCCCCCTTGGTTCTATTTTTAAGAAGTACGGTATTGCATTTCATTTTTATGCCGATGATTGCCAGATCTATTTTCCCGTGGCACAAAACAACACAGTTCAAGGTCTCATTGACTGCCTGCACGACATCAAAGCCTGGCTTTCAGCTAACTTCCTGAGTCTAAATGAAGACAAAAGAGAAGTTATGTTGTTCGGTCCAAGTCGATCTCCCTCCCCCAACGTTGACCTCGGCACTCTGACCCCGTATCTCAGCGACTGTGTCACAAACCTGGGGGTAAAGTTCCACTCAGATTTTAAATTTGAAAAACAAATCAGCAGCGTCGTTCAAAAAAGCTTTAATCAATTACGCCAAATAGCCAAAGTGAAACCGCTTCTGTCAGGACATGATCTCGAGAAATAATTCCCGCCTTTATCTGGACTGGTTTAGACTACTGTATTGGCCTGTATGTCGGCATTAGCCAGGCCTGCAGCTGGTGCAGAACTCTGCTGCTGGTCTGCTAACACAGACCCGCAGACGTCAGCACATCACCCCTATATTAGTCTCCCTTCACTGGCTCTCTGTGCGTTATCTAATCCATTTTAAACTCCTTCTATTTGTTTTTAAATGTCTAAACAACCTGGCGCCAACATATCTCTCCGACCTTCAGCTTTACTGCCCCACCTGATCCCTAAGATCATGTGATCAGCTGCTACTGAGGGTCCCTGACACGAGGCTGAAGCTTAGAGGTGACAGAGCTTTGGCTGCTGCTGCTCCCAAGCTCTGGAACCACCTACCTCTGAGTGTTAGACAAGCCTCCTCTCTTCCTCTTTTTAAATCTCTCTTAAAAGCATACTTTTATTCCTTGGCATTTAACACTGAGTGATATCCATCCTGCAATGGCGCCCCATTATACACCTGATGTCATCCTGTTTTTATCTTTTATTTATTTATTTTTGATCATGTTCTGTTTGTGTTGTGTTGTGTTTGCTCGGTTCTCATTTTTAACCTGTCTATTGCACAGCACTTTGGCTACCTCTGTGGTACATTTCAAATGCGTTGTATAAATAAAGTTGATTTGATTTGACCTCGAATGGGGTTGTGCTGAAAATTTTAATTTCCCCTCGGGGATTTAAATCTAATACATATATATATATATATATATATATATATATATATATATATATATATATATATATATATATATATATATATGTATGTATATATGTATATATATATGTATGTATATATGTATATATATATATATATATGTATATATATATATATATATATACATATATATATATATATATATATATATATATATATATATATATATATATATATATATATATATATATATGTATATATATATATATATATGTATGTATATATGTATATATATATATATATATGTATGTATATATGTATATATATATATATATATGTATGTATATATGTATATATATATATATATATATATGTATGTATATATGTATATATATATATATATATATATATATATATATATATGTATATATATATATATGTATGTATATATATATATGTATGTATATATATATGTATGTATATATATATATATGTATGTATATATATATATATATATATACATATATATATATATATATATATATATATATATATATATATATATATATATATATATATATGTATGTATATATGTATATATATATATATATATGTATGTATATATGTATATATATATATATATATGTATGTATATATGTATATATATATATATATATGTATGTATATATGTATATATATATATATATATATATGTATGTATATATGTATATATATATATATATATATATATATATATATGTATATATATATATGTATGTATATATATGTAGGTGTGGGAAAAAAATCACAAGACTACTTCATCTCTACAGATCTGTTTCATGAGGGGTTCCCTCAATCATCAGATTTTTTTTTTTGTATGTATAAATAAATAGACAAAGTATTACCAAAAAAAGGTTTCCATTTAGTACCAGTATAGATTCCCAAGTACCGGCAATTGTTACTGTATCATCCATCCCTCTTTACACCCTCATTAGAAAATATTTAAACGTGAGTTATTTGTTGAAAGATGTTTATCTTCGTAATATTTCATTTTGTCCAGACGACATACTTCTCCAACTTCCAGCATGTGTACACTGTCGGCTATGCAACCTCCTTCATCTCGCTTGTATCGGCCATCTTTGTCTTCACGATCTTCAGGTAACACTTAGTATCTCAGTAGAATGTTAGTATTACACTAACACAGTTTGTCTTCTGGTCAGGAAGTTCCACTGCACCAGGAACTACATCCACATCAACCTCTTCTTCTCCTTCATTCTGAGAGCCAGCGCCGTTTTCATTAAAGACTCCGTTCTTTTCTCCGACCACGACCACGACCATTGTTTCATGTCAACGGTGAGTGAGACGTCCTGGTATTTACCAGTGAGTGTAGCGGTCCCGGTCCCCTCACTTCGACGGTGAGTGAGACGTCCTGGTATTTACCAGTGAGTGTAGCGGTCCCGGTCCCCTCACTTCGACGGTGAGTGAGACGTCCTGGTATTTACCAGTGAGTGTAGCGGTCCCGGTCCCCTCACTTCGACGATGAGTGAGACGTCCTAGTATTTACCAGTGAGTGTAGCGGTCCCGGTCCCCTCACTTCGACGGTGAGTGAGACGTCCTGGTATTTACCAGTGAGTGTAGCGGTCCCGGTCCCCTCACTTCGACGGTGAGTGAGACGTCCTGGTATTTACCAGTGAGTGCAGCGGTCCCGGTCCCCTCACTTCGACGGTGAGTGAGACGTCCTGGTATTTACCAGTGAGTGCAGCGGTCCCGGTCCCCTCACTTCGACGATGAGTGAGAGGTCCTGGTATTTACCAGTGAGTGCAGCGGTCCCGGTCCCCTCACTTCGACGATGAGTGAGACGTCCTGGTATTTACCAGTGAGTGCAGCGGTCCCGGTCCCCTCACTTCGACGATGAGTGAGACGTCCTGGTATTTACCAGTGAGTGCAGCGGTCCCGGTCCCCTCACTTCGACGGTGAGTGAGACGTCCTGGTATTTACCAGTGAGTGCAGCGGTCCCGGTCCCCTCACTTCGACGGTGAGTGAGACGTCCTGGTATTTACCAGTGAGTGCAGCGGTCCCGGTCCCCTCACTTCGACGGTGAGTGAGACGTCCTGGTATTTACCAGTGAGTGCAGCGGTCCCGGTCCCCTCACTTCGACGATGAGTGAGAGGTCCTGGTATTTACCAGTGAGTGCAGCGGTCCCGGTCCCCTCACTTCGACGGTGAGTGAGACGTCCTGGTATTTACCAGTGAGTGCAGCGGTCCCGGTCCCCTCACTTCGACGATGAGTGAGAGGTCCTGGTATTTACCAGTGAGTGCAGCGGTCCCGGTCCCCTCACTTCGACGATGAGTGAGAGGTCCTGGTATTTACCAGTGAGTGCAGCGGTCCCGGTCCCCTCACTTCGACGATGAGTGAGACGTCCTGGTATTTACCAGTGAGTGCAGCGGTCCCGGTCCCCTCACTTCGACGATGAGTGAGAGGTCCTGGTATTTACCAGTGAGTGCAGCGGTCCCGGTCCCCTCACTTCGACGGTGAGTGAGACGTCCTAGTATTTACCAGTGAGTGCAGCGGTCCTGGTCCCCTCACTTCGACGGTGAGTGAGACGTCCTAGTATTTACCAGTGAGTGCAGCGGTCCCGGTCCCCTCACTTCGACGGTGAGTGAGACGTCCTGGTATTTACCAGTGAGTGCAGCGGTCCCGGTCCCCTCACTTCGACGGTGAGTGAGACGTCCTAGTATTTACCAGTGAGTGCAGCGGTCCTGGTCCCCTCACTTCGACGGTGAGTGAGACGTCCTGGTATTTACCAGTGAGTGCAGCGGTCCCGGTCCCCTCACTTCGACGATGAGTGAGACGTCCTGGTATTTACCAGTGAGTGCAGCGGTCCCGGTCCCCTCACTTCGACGGTGAGTGAGACGTCCTGGTATTTGCCAGTGAGTGCAGCGGTCCCGGTCCCGGTCCCCTCACTTCTTTTTGGACGTATGCATTGAGCTGATCACTGCCTGTCCAGCAGTTCAGCTAAAGCAGCATCTACTGTCTCAACAATTAGCGTGATTAATATAAGTCTGCTCTAATGCAGTCATTTTTACGCATGAATCACGAGTTAACTCATTCATTTTGACAGCCGTGATAATAGTATATTGTGGAGGTTGCCCTCTAGTGGGTTCTTCAGTCCACCACACACTACCCGAAATTTAGGGTATAACACTGTTTTATTTCGTTCTCACCTCGTGAGAACGAAATAAGCAACAAGTCTTTCTGCGTATGCCCAGAAGCACCTCCAACTCCAACTACTCGTCTCATCACGGCTGCTGCTAATAAAGGTGACAGGTGATTAGATAACAAGGCCCACCTGGGCCATCAACACATCTGTCGTTGTCTTCGAGGCCGGTCCTGGGAACCCCCCATTCTGTGGGAGGTCCGCAGGCCACGCCCCCCTCCACTTATATGTATATATTTACATATACTGTACCATTCAATGGAACCTGTTCAACACATGTGGTGGTTTGCCTGTTGGGCTTGTTTAATAACGTAACTACGCCACTGTTTAACACACGCTTGTGTATTAGCGTTGTATGTTGTCAGCTCATGATAGTGATGTGGCTCGCCAGAGTTGAGTGGCCGTGGGCATGTCCCGAGGTGCGCTCCGCGACAGTTAAGCTATTTTAAATGATCTAGTTTCAATAAAATGAGCCACCTGGGTTTCAATAGACGTGGAGGAAATAGTCATTATTTCATGTTTGTGACACGGCCGATAAACGACACGCATCATTTCTGACGCTTTGTTGTTGTCGCCCCGCAGACGTCGTGTAAAGCAGCCGTGGTCTTCTTTCAGTTCAGCATCCTGGCAAACTACTTCTGGCTCTTGGTGGAGGGAATGTATCTTCAAACCCTGCTGGCTCTCACCTTTGTCTTCCAGAAGAAGTACTTCTGGTGGTACATTCTCATCGGCTGGGGTTAGTACTCTTCTTCTCTCCTTGCTGTTACCTTACTTACACGGCCCAAGGATGAGCTCCAAATTCTACAAGTACACTAATACTGCTGGGGCTCAGCTGCTAGGGTGACTTGAGGGTTCCAGGTTCAATTCCAGCTTCTGCCATCTTAGTCACTGCTTCTGTGTCCTTGGGCAAGACCCTTGCCCCCAATTCCACCCACACTGCTTGAAATCTACTTCAAAAGTAAATGATTGGTGTCACTATGTAAAGTGCTTGCAGTCTCTTGAGAGAAAGCGCTACATAAATATAGCTCAATTCACTTCACACAGAAGTAATAACTTGGAAGCTATGTAGTCGTGGTGATATTGTACAAGTTACATACTGTAAATTGTGTAGTCGTAGTGATATTGTACAAGTTACATCTAGTAAGTAATGTAGTAGTATTGATATTGTAGAAGTAATATCTTTTAAATAATGTAGTAGTAGTGATATTGTACAAGTTACATATTGTAAATTGTGTAGTAGTAGTGATATTGTACAAGTTACATATTGTAAATTGTGTAGTAGTAGTGATGTTGTACAAGTTACATATTGGAAGTTATGTAGTAGTAGTGATATTGTAGTAGTACTAATGTACAAGTAACATCTAGTAAGTAATGTAGTAGTAGTGATATTGTACAAGTAATATATTGTAAGTAATGTAGTAGTAGTGATAATGTACAAGTAATATATTGTAAGTAATGTAGTAGTAGTGATAATGTACAAGTAATATATTGTAAGTAATGTAGTAGTAGTGATATTGTACAAGTTACATACTGTAAATTGTGTAGTAGTAGTGATATTGTACAAGTTACATCTAGTAAGTAATGTAGTAGTATTGATATTGTAGAAGTAATATCTTTTAAATAATGTAGTAGTAGTGATATTGTACAAGTTACATATTGTAAATTGTGTAGTAGTAGTGATATTGTACAAGTTACATATTGTAAATTGTGTAGTAGTAGTGATGTTGTACAAGTTACATATTGGAAGTTATGTAGTAGTAGTGATATTGTAGTAGTACTAATGTACAAGTAACATCTAGTAAGTAATGTAGTAGTAGTGATATTGTACAAGTAATATATTGTAAGTAATGTAGTAGTAGTGATAATGTACAAGTAATATATTGTAAGTAATGTAGTAGTAGTGATAATGTACAAGTAATATATTGTAAGTAATGTAGTAGTAGTGATATTGTACAAGTAATATATTGTAAGTAATGTAGTAGTAGTGATATTGTACAAGTAACATCTAATAAGTAACATAGTAGTCATGATATCTTATATAATTGAAATGTTTAAATTACTAGTCTGCTCAATTTTATTGTCACAAAATAAAAAATACAAATTATAATAATATATTAGTGTTTCAATTTTGAAGTACTGGTTGAGATAGCGTTTAAACACCTGTACCGTTTTAAAAGTACCCACTGAGTAGTAGTATTGGGTAAAATGTAAATAAAAGCCACCTCTACCCAGAGTGGCCCTGAGAAGAATTTTATTTGAAAGCCCTCCCGCTCCTTTTACAAAACAATGTCAGACTTTCTCTGAAACAATTGTTCAACTACTTTTATTCAAACTGGAATTAAACTTGATGCATGGTTTTGTACTCGAGCAAATTCACAGGAAAACAATATTTTTGTCAAGACGTGGACTTTGAGGCAGTTCACTGTGTGGATTGTTTTCCGCGAGATGCAAGAGAATTGGACTGGACATGGCGTGAGGGTAAATACGTGATTTAATTCTTACTATAAAAAGATGCAAACAAAAGGCGTGCACAAGACGGAGACACAAACTTGGCTGAGGAGCAAAACTTAACACTAAGACGTAAACTATGGGCGTGAAAGAAATAAACACTTACTGTGACAGGAATAAACAAAGAAAAACTTACTGTGACAGGAATAAACAAAGAAAAACTTACTGTGACAGGAATAAACAAAGAAAAACTTACTGTGACAGGAATAAACTAAGAAAAAGTTACTGTGACAGGAATAAACAAAGAAAAAGTTACTTGGCCAAGCATGGAAGGAACATAAACAGAGTGATGACGCCAGGACCACCAACTGAAAAAGCAGGCTTAAATAATAATGACATGATTGAAACAGGTGCGTGAATCACATGGATGAGGCAGGTGATACTAACGGGTCGTCATGGTGACAAAACAAACAAGGATGTGTAAAAATACAAACTAACAGAGTTTTAACCAAACAGAACCTAACTAAACCAAACATGATCACCAAACATGACAATTTTGTTTCTGTGAAATAACAGATGTAACATACATTTGCAGAAGTTGAGTCCACATGCAACATGTCCAACGTCCTCCTTTAGAGCTCCTCGTCTTGCACCCGGAATCCAACGGAGGATGCTTGAAGAGGAGATAATAAGTACCCCTCAAATAGACCCATAAGTTAAGGCAACATACCTATGGCAGAGGTGTCCAAACCACAGCTAGCGGGCTAATTGTTCACTTTCACCCAGGAAACGTCCAACGTTAAATAGGAAATCTGACCCAACTTACTTGAAAATATCTGATTGTGTAATTGCTGCAGGTTTAAGTAATTCAGGCTAATGACTATGAATTAGACTTTAAAGTGGCCAAAGTGTGACCCAATCTAAAACAACCTTTCCCACTCATGGCGCAAATAAAGCCCAGAAAAAGTCAACACATAACACAACCTGCTCGCTGAGCTTTGTGGATGTTAGAAAAAAAATGTCCAAGCACCACATATATAAACCCCTGTTTCCATATGAGTTGGGAAATTGTGTTAGATGTAAATATAAACAGAATACAATGATTTGCAAATCCTTTTCAAGCCATATTCAGTTGAATATGCTACAAAGACAACATATTTGATGTTCAAACTCATAAACTTTTTTTTTGTTTTGCAAGTAATAATTAACTTAGAATTTCATGGCTGCAACACGTGCCAAAGTAGTTGGGAAAGGGCATGTTCACCACTGTGTTACATCACCTTTTCTTTCAACAACACTCAATAAACGTTTGGGAACTGAGGAAACTAATTGTTGAAGCTTTGAAAGTGGAATTCTTTCCCATTCTTGTTTTATGTAGAGCTTCAGTCCTTCAACAGTCCGGGGTCTCCGCTGTCCTATTTTACGCTTCATAATGCGCCACACATTTTCCATGGGAGACAGGTCTGGACTGCAGGCGGGCCAGGAAAGTACCTGCACACTTTTTTACGAAGCCACGCTGTTGTAACACTTGGCTTGGCATTATTTTGCTGAAATAAGCAGGGGTGTCCATGATAACGTTGCATGGATGACATCATATGTTGTTCCAAAACCTGTATGTACCTTTCAGCATTAATGGTGCCTTCACAGATGTGTAAGTTACCCATGCCTTGGGCACTAATACACCCCCATACCATCACACATGCTGGCTTTTACACTTTGTGCCTATAACAATCCAGATGGTTATTTTCCTCTTTGTTCTGGAGGACACCAAGTCCTCTGTTTCCAAATATAATTTGAAATGTGGACTCGTCAGACCACAGAACACTTTTCCACTTTGCATCAGTCCATCTTAAATGATCTCGGGCCCAGAAAAGCCGGCAGCGTTCCAGGGTGTTGTTGATAAATGGGTTTGGCTTTGCATATTAGAGTTTTAACTTGCACTTACAGATGTAGCGACCAACTGTAGTTACTGACAGTGGTTTTATGAAGTGTTCCTGAGCCCATGCGGTGATATTCTTTACACACTGATGTCAGTTTTTGAAACAGTACCGCCTGAGGGTTCAAAGGTACATAATGTAATCGCTTACGTGCAGGGATTTCTCCAGATTCTCTGAACTTTTTGATGATTTTACGGACCGTAGATGGTAAAATCCCTAAATTCCTTGCAATAGCTCGTTGAGAAATGTTGTTCTAAAACTGTTTGACAATTTGCTTACAAAGTGGTGACCCTCGCCCCATCCTTGTTTGTCAATTACTTAGCATTTCATGGAAGCTGCTTTTATAGCCAATCATGGCACCCACCTGTTCCCAATTAGCCTGCACACCTGTGGGATGTTCCAAATAAGTGTTTGATGAGCATTCCTCAACTTTATCAGTATTTATTGCCACCTTTCCCAACTTCTTTGTCAATTGTTGCTGGCATCAAATTCTAAAGTTAATGATTATTTGCAACAAAAAAAAAGTTTATGAGTTTGAACATCAAATATGTTGTCTTTGTAGCATATTCAACTGAATATGGCTTGAAAATGATTTTCAAATCATTGTATTCTGTTTATATTTACATCTAACACCATTTCCCAACTCACATGGAAACGGGGTTTGTAATTCACAATTACAGTCATTTAAATCCCCTGCAATGCATGATTGGAAAAAACACTATCTTCACACTTATCTGTGTTCGGCGCATTTTAGCTGCTAGATATTTCTCCAAAGACATGCACCTGGGGATAGGCCCCTCCCACCTCCAAAGACATGCACCTGGGGATAGGCCCCTCCCACCTCCAAAGACATGCACCTGGGGATAGGCCCCTCCCACCTCCAAAGACATGCACCTGGGGATAGGCCCCTCCCACTTCCAAAGACATGCACCTGGGGATAGGTTGATTGGCAACACTAAATGGTCCCTAGTGTGTGAATGTTGTCTGTCTGTGTTGGCCCTGTGATGAGGTGGCGACTTGTCCAAGGTCTACCCTGACTTCTGGCCGAATGCAGCTGAGTTAGGCTCCAGCACCCCCTGTGACCCCAAAAGGGACAAGCGGTATAAAATGTAGGGATGGATCAAGTTGAGTCCAGGATAGAGTTCCATTCCAAGTGTTTGGCAGGGCGACACTTAGTCAGAAGGACCCTGCCATTGCATTCTTATCAGTGACGGAGCAGGAAGGGGATGATGATCCACACTAACACATCCTCATTCTTTGACATTTCTTGATCTTCATAAGGGGTTTTTTCCGTGTTATTTGCCCCTGTTCTGATTGTTCTTTTGACTTGATTGAGCCCATCACCTCGTGTTCCCCTCAGGTCTGCCAGCAGTAGTCCTAAGTGCATGGATGTTGGCCAGGAAGCTCCATGACAACAGAGGGTGAGATCATGCTGACAGAAACTTACATTTGGGAAATAAGTATGCAGATTTACACCCCAAAAATACAAACACTTTATCATTGTTATCGGCAATTATACAAGAAATGTGTAAATGTACTCCATCCCCCCTTTTGTACTGGGAGCATGTACTTTAATAGAAGTCATACTAAATACTTCATAACCTTTGTTAAGATAAGTTTACTGGTAAAACACCTACTATTCAAATATATCAAAATATGTCATAATATCATTTTTTTGTAATAATTCTTGTTTGTTTGCTCAACATGTTGCTGGGAAGCTGCTGGGATGACACTGACGTGGCCTTCATCTGGTGGATCATAAAAGCTCCAATAACGGCATCGTTGCTGGTGAGTTATGACCGGGCTCACATGGACTGTCACACATCTTACAGTAAGTCCTACCAAGTTAGACCTACAACAGGCCTGGGCAATTATTTGGACTCTCGGGGCAAATTTAGAGAAGAAAAATGTGTCTGGGGCCTGGTACATCTATTTTAGGAAAACTAATACAAAACCTCACATTAAAGTCTGATTGAATGCTAAAAATGTTATGAAAGACCGCCTTAAAATACTGAATTGTATTTTTTCTAGGAACGATAAAACCCTGAATATTGAGATTGGTTGATTAATTGATTGAAACTTGGATTAGTAGATTGCACAGTACAGTACATATTCCCTACAATTGACCACTAAATGGTAACACCCCAATAAGTTTTTAACTTATTTAAGTCGGGGTCCACGTTAATCAATTCATGGTACAAATATATACTATCAGCATAATACAGTCATCACACAAGTTCATCATCATAGTATATACATTGAATTATTGACATTATTTACAATCCGGGGGGTGGAGTTAGGTTTGGTTGATATCAGTACTTCAGTCATCAACAATGATATCATGTGAGAAGTGGACATTGAAACAGTGTAGGTGTGACTTAGTAGGATATGTACAGCCAGCAGAGAACATAGTCAGTTCACATAGCATAAGAACAAGTATATACATTAGAAGTACATTTGAGTTGTTTATAATCTGGGGAGATGGGATGTGAATGGAGGAGGGTATTAGTAAAGGGTTGAAGTTGCCTGGAGGTGTTGTTTTAGAGCAGTTTTGAAGGAATATAGAGATGCACTTACTTTTCCACCTGTTGGGAGTGCATTCCACATTGATGTGGCATAGAAAGAGAATGAGTTAAGACCTTTGTTAGACGGGAATCTGGGTTTAACGTGGTTTGTGGAGCTCCCCCTGGTGTTGTGGTTATGGCGGTCATTTACGTTAAGGAAGTAGTTTGACATGTACTTCGGTATCAAGGAGGTGTAGTGGATTTTATAGACTAGGCTCAGTGCAAGTTGTTTTACTCCACAATTATTGTGGCCAAACAGTTCCATTTTCCTTTCATCCGACCACAGAACTTTCCTCCAGAATGTCTTATCTTTGTCCATGTGATGTCAGGTGAAACACAACTGGAACTGTTTGGCCACAATACCCAGCTACACTGCAAAAACTGAAATCTAAGTAAGATTAAATGTCTCAAATAAGTGTGATATCTGCTTATTTTCTGTCTGATAAGATCATTCTTCTCACTAAGCAGATTTGATGTTAGAGTGTTTTACTTGTTTTAAGTGTTTGCTCCTGAATGATCTCAGTAAGACATTGCAGCTTGTTGCTAAGATGTGATGACCTATATTGAGCAACACATGCTTCAAACTAGAATATCAAGTGTTTCAAAGCTGTGTCATCAACCATCACTCATCATACCATGAATTGATTAACGTGGACCCCGACATAAACACGTTGAAAAACTTATTGGGGTGTTACCATTTAGTGGTCAATTGTACGGAATATGGACTGTACTGTGCAATCTACTAATACAAGTGTCAATCGATTAATCAATACTCACAAGTATAGAACTACTTTTTTAAAGTAATTATTTCTTATTTCAAGCATGAAATAAAAAATCATGATGCCGAGCGCATATCATGATGTCAAGATAATGGCACTAGCATTTACTTCATTTAAGAATAGTTTCTACACATATTGAGCAAAAAGATCTATTTTATTTCTATCAAAAAATGTGCACTTGTTATTAGGGAGAATGTACTTATTTGAAAGTATTTTTGGGTTCATTGAGTGTAGCTAATTTTACTTGTTTTGGAAAGTCTTGACAAGCCACATTTTCTTGGTCTATTGGCAGATAATTCTGCTTCAAATAAAATACCCCTAACTTTTATTTTTTTTTGTTTTTGTTTTTTTTTAACACTAACTTTTTGCAGTGTATATGTTTGGAGGAGAAAAAGTGAGGCCTTTAATCCCAGGAACACCAACCCTACCATCAAGCATGGTGGTGGTCGTGTTATCTTCTGGGCCTGTTTTGCAGCCAATGCAACTGCTGCTTTACAGAGAGTAAATGGGACAATGAAAAAGGAGGATTACCTCCAAATTCTTCAGAAGAACCTACAATTTGAAGCCTGGAGATTGGGTCTTGGGGGCAGTTGGGTGTTCCAACAGGATTATGACCCCAAAAGTGGTAAAGGAATGGCTAAATAGGCAAGAATTAAGGTTTTAGAACAGCCTTTCCCAAAAAAGCCAATCAGTGGCCACGATGCCAAACAGAGCGCTTTGATTGTTTTTGTCTCATCTAGCGGCCAATACTATTATATTTTTATTTCCTTTGGCTATCTATGTGCAAAAAAATGCTTAGTTTTGGGCAAAAATCCCCCAAAATTGGCAATAGATTGAATCAAATGTGGTTAGTAGTGTATGCAGTTTATGATTGTGCACTACTGCAGCACAACCTGCTGTTCTCCTCAATGAATGAGTGAAAGTGTGAGCATGAAAAGATATGCAAGTAGTTGATATCTAAATACTTTCTCATTCCTGCAGGTAAACTTCATCATCTTCATCAACGTCATACGCATCCTGCTGCAGAAACTACGCCGTCCCGCTGTCGGCGGCAACCATAGCAACCACTTCAAGTGAGAGACCTGACCGTGGCGCCGTGATGAATGAATGAATCATTTGCAGGAGACATGGTACCCTAATGAATGAATGGGTGCATTAATGAATAATAGCTTCATGTGCATGAGACACCTCAATGAATGTATGTGTTCATGTGCAGAAGATATGATGCCTTAATGAATGAATGAATGTATGTGTTTATACGCAGGGGACATGCTACCTTAATGAATGAATGGGTGGGTGAAAAAATGAATACATGTGTGGATGTGCAAGAGACATAGTACCTTGATAAATAATGATGTAAGAAGACATGGTACTGAATGAATAAGTGATTGAATGAATAATATATTCATGTGCACGAGACATGGCACCATATGGATGATTAATGTATGGTAACTGAATGAATGAGTGACTACTGTTTTTCTATGCAGGAGATATGGTACCTAATGTACGAAGGTGTAATATGTGCTGAAGACATGCTACTGTACCTTAATGAGTGAATGGGTGAGAAAAAAAAGGGAATAAATGTGTTCATGTGCAGGAGACTTTAATGAATGAATAGTAGGGCTGTAACGGTACGTGTATTTCTATCCAAGCGTTTCGGTACGGGGTCTTGGGTCCGGTCCGGATGTGTAGCGAGCGAGTTTCAACACGGACATTTGAAGTAGTGTAGTGAATGTTGTGTACACCATGCACACTCAGACAAAACACAGACATTTGAAGTAGTGTAGTGAATGTTGTGTACACCATGCACACTCAGACAAAACACACGGCCTGCTAGCAACGACGACATCATGCAAAAGCCAGAGCTGGAAAACCCTCCTGCCTCTTTAAGATCTCCCGTTTGGGAACACTTTGGCTTGGCGGTGCGCTACAGCAATGGAAGACGAGAGGTGGACAAATGGAAAGCAGTTTGCCGACATTGTTTCTGGCAACACATCAAACATGCTAACACATTTAAAGCGGCAACACCCCCAAGTAAACATGGCTTCAGCTAAGAGAAAGACAAACCTGCTGCAAACACCGCATTCAAACAGCCTCTTCCCGACCAGTCAGAAAGGGCCAAAGCTACAGTATCACAAATGCCGTTGGTGTTTTATAGCAGCATATTTAAGACCATATAATGTATGAGAAAACTAAATCTGCTGTTATCAAGGATCTGTCATCTGCATAAGGTTTTGCACTCACAACAGATGGATGGACATCCAGAGCTACAGAGAACTACATAACTGTGACTGCCCATCACATGGCCTCTGACTGGACTTTTGTAAGCCGTGTTCTGCAAACTAGGGCCATTTATGAACAACACACCAGCGCAAATCTAGCAGAGGGACTTAAGGAGACTGTGTTGGAGATCTAGCAGAGGGACTTAAGGAGACTGTGTTGGAGATCTAGCAGAGGGACTTAAGGAGACTGTGTTGGAGATCTAGCAGAGGGACTTAAGGAGACTGTGTTGGAGATCTAGCAGAGGGACTTAAGGAGACTGTGTTGGAGATCTAGCAGAGGGACTTAAGGAGACTGTGTTGGAGATCTAGCAGAGGGACTTAAGGAGACTGTGTTGGAGATCTAGCAGAGGGACTTAAGGAGACTGTGTTGGAGATCTAGCAGAGGGACTTAAGGAGACTGTGTTGGAGATCTAGCAGAGGGACTTAAGGAGACTGTGTTGGAGATCTAGCAGAGGGACTTAAGGAGACTGTGTTGGAGTGGAAGCTAGAGAGGCCAGGAAGAAGAGTTACTGTCCCAACAGACAATGCCAGAAATATTGTAAATGCAGTGAAAGAAGCTGGTCTGGGCCCTCAAATTGGATGTTTTGCTCAGACAATAAATGTAGCTGCACAGAAAGCAACAGGTCTCTAGCAAGTGTCCAGACTGCTAGGAAGAGTGAGAATGATGCACTCTTTCTTTCACTGTAGCTCAACAGCCGCACACATATCTGCACTCCAAACCAGACAGGAGATGCTAGGTGTAGCACAGCACACAATTATTCAGGACCTCCTCACCCCATGGAATTCCAGACACGACATTCTGGCAAAGTACCTCCAGCAGCAGGCACCAGTGACAGAAAAGGCCCTCAAGAAAAACCAAGATATAACCACACTGTCTGACCAGGAAGTGAGGATGGCAGAGGAGATAGTTGAGGTCCTTAAACCGCTTAAGAAAATCATCACACTGATTAGTACTGAAGCCGCACCTTCGCCATCCATGATCCTGCCCCTCAAAAACACAGTACTGAACTCTATGGTACCCAGTGAAGAAGACAGTCCAACTGTTCAAGAAATGAAGGCTGCCATCAGAGACAACCTCGAGGGTCCATACTCTGACTGTGAAGACTTCCTCCTCAAATGCACAGCCCTTGACCCCAGGTTGAAGACCTTACCTCATGTGGATGATGCCTATCCTGACTAAATCTACACCAGCCTCATCACAGAGCTTGTGACAATGGAAGAAAAGGTACTATGTTTTTTAGTTGTAGAAAATGACTTTTTTAATTCAAAGAAATAAACTTAATAGTACTCATTAAACATGTTTTTGTCATTTGATTTGCAGAGTGAGGAGGCCACAGGGACATCAGCAGCCAGTTCATCCTCAGGACCACTACTCTCAGGGGAATACAAATCACCGGTATAGCTCGGTTGGTAGAGCAGCCGGGCCAGCAACTTGAGGGGTGCAGGTTCGATTCCCGCTTCCACCATCCTAGTCACTGCCGTTAAGTCCTTGGCGCAAGACACTTTACCCACCTGCTCCCAGTGCCACCCACACTGCTTTAATTGTAACTTAGATATTGGGTTTCACTATGTAAAGCGCTTTGAGTCACTAGAGAAAAGCGCTATATAAATATAATTCACTTCACTTCACTTCATCTCCACCTGTCAAGAAGTCTGCAATGACTGAAGTGTTTGGTGAGCTCTTCACCACTCAGGTGGGAGACAAGCCTACTTTGCAGCTGGTGGAAGAAGATGTTGCCTCATACAAGGCAGTCTCAGGCATCAAACTACATCCTGACCCACTTCTATGGTGGAAGAAGATGTTGCCTCATACAAGGCAGTCTCAATAATCAAACTACATCCTGACCCACTTCTATGGTGGAAGAAGATGTTGCCTCATACAAGGCAGTCCCAGGCATCAAACTACATCCTGACCCACTTCTATGGTGGAAGAAGATGTTGCCTCATACAAGGCAGTCTCAATAATCAAACTACATCCTGACCCACTTCTATGGTGGAAGAAGATGTTGCCTCATACAAGGCAGTCCCAGGCATCAAACTACATCCTGACCCACTTCTATGGTGGAAGAAGATGTTGCCTCATACAAGCAGTCCCAGGCATCAAACTACATCCTGACCCACTTCTATGGTGGAAGAAGATGTTGCCTCATACAAGGCAGTCTCAGGCATCAAACTACATCCTGACCCACTTCTATGGTGGAAGAAGATGTTGCCTCATACAAGGCAGTCCCAGGCATCAAACTACATCCTGACCCACTTCTATGGTGGAAGAAGATGTTGCCTCATACAAGACAGTGTCGGGCATCAAACTACATCCTGACCCACTTCTATGGTGGAAGAAGATGTTGCCTCATACAAGGCAGTCTCAGGCATCAAACTACATCCTGACCCACTTCTATGGTGGAAGAAGATGTTGCCTCATACAAGGCAGTCTCAGGCATCAAACTACATCCTGACCCACTTCTATGGTGGAAGAAGATGTTGCCTCATACAAGGCAGTCCCAGGCATCAAACTACATCCTGACCCACTTCTATGGTGGAAGAAGATGTTGCCTCATACAAGACAGTCTCAGGCATCAAACTACATCCTGACCCACTTCTATGGTGGAAGAAGATGTTGCCTCATACAAGGCAGTCCCAGGCATCAAACTACATCCTGACCCACTTCTGTGGTGGAAGAAGATGTTGCCTCATACAAGGCAGTCCCAGGCATCAAACTACATCCTGACCCACTTCTATGGTGGAAGAAGATGTTGCCTCATACAAGGCAGTCTCAGGCATCAAACTACATCCTGACCCACTTCTATGGTGGAAGAAGATGTTGCCTCATACAAGGCAGTCCCAGGCATCAAACTACATCCTGACCCACTTCTATGGTGGAAGAAGATGTTGCCTCATACAAGGCAGTCTCAGGCATCAAACTACATCCTGACCCACTTCTATGGTGGAAGAAGATGTTGCCTCATACAAGGCAGTCTCAGGCATCAAACTACATCCTGACCCACTTCTATGGTGGAAGAAGATGTTGCCTCATACAAGACAGTCTCAGGCATCAAACTACATCCTGACCCACTTCTATGGTGGAAAAAGATGTTGCCTCATACAAGGCAGTCTCAGGCATCAAACTACATCCTGACCCACTTCTATGGTGGAAGAAGATGTTGCCTCATACAAGACAGTCTCAGGCATCAAACTACATCCTGACCCACTTCTATGGTGGAAGAAGATGTTGCCTCATACAAGGCAGTCTCAGGCATCAAACTACATCCTGACCCACTTCTATGGTGGAAGAAGATGTTGCCTCATACAAGGCAGTCTCAGGCATCAAACTACATCCTGACCCACTTCTATGGTGGAAGAAGATGTTGCCTCATACAAGGCAGTCTCAGGCATCAAACTACATCCTGACCCACTTCTATGGTGGAAGAAGATGTTGCCTCATACAAGGCAGTCCCAGGCATCAAACTACATCCTGACCCACTTCTATGGTGGAAGAAGATGTTGCCTCATACAAGGCAGTCTCAGGCATCAAACTACATCCTGACCCACTTCTATGGTGGAAGAAGATGTTGCCTCATACAAGGCAGTCTCAGGCATCAAACTACATCCTGACCCACTTCTATGGTGGAAGAAGATGTTGCCTCATACAAGGCAGTCCCAGGCATCAAACTACATCCTGACCCACTTCTATGGTGGAAGAAGATTTTGCCTCATACAAGGCAGTCTCAGGCATCAAACTACATCCTGACCCACTTCTATGGTGGAAGAAGATGTTGCCTCATACAAGGCAGTCCCAGGCATCAAACTACATCCTGACCCACTTCTATGGTGGAAGAAGATGTTGCCTCATACAAGGCAGTCTCAGGCATCAAACTACATCCTGACCCACTTCTATGGTGGAAGAAGATGTTGCCTCATACAAGGCAGTCTCAGGCATCAAACTACATCCTGACCCACTTCTATGGTGGAAGAAGATGTTGCCTCATACAAGGCAGTCCCAGGCATCAAACTACATCCTGACCCACTTCTATGGTGGAAGAAGATGTTGCCTCATACAAGGCAGTCCCAGGCATCAAACTACATCCTGACCCACTTCTATGGTGGAAGAAGATGTTGCCTCATACAAGGCAGTCCCAGGCATCAAACTACATCCTGACCCACTTCTATGGTGGAAGAAGATGTTGCCTCATACAAGGCAGTCTCAGGCATCAAACTACATCCTGACCCACTTCTATGGTGGAAGAAGATGTTGCCTCATACAAGGCCGTCTCAGGCATCAAACTACATCCTGACCCACTTCTATGGTGGAAGAAGATGTTGCCTCATACAAGGCAGTCTCAGGCATCAAACTACATCCTGACCCACTTCTATGGTGGAAGAAGATGTTGCCTCATACAAGGCAGTCTCAGGCATCAAACTACATCCTGACCCACTTCTATGGTGGAAGAAGATGTTGCCTCATACAAGACAGTCTCAGCCATCAAACTACATCCTGACCCACTTCTATGGTGGAAAAAGATGTTGCCTCATACAAGGCAGTCTCAGGCATCAAACTACATCCTGACCCACTTCTATGGTGGAAGAAGATGTTGCCTCATACAAGACAGTCTCAGGCATCAAACTACATCCTGACCCACTTCTATGGTGGAAGAAGATGTTGCCTCATAAAAGGCAGTCTCAGGCATCAAACTACATCCTGACCCACTTCTATGGTGGAAGAAGATGTTGCCTCATACAAGGCAGTCCCAGGCATCAAACTACATCCTGACCCACTTCTATGGTGGAAGAAGATTTTGCCTCATACAAGGCAGTCTCAGGCATCAAACTACATCCTGACCCACTTCTATGGTGGAAGAAGATGTTGCCTCATACAAGGCAGTCCCAGGCATCAAACTACATCCTGACCCACTTCTATGGTGGAAGAAGATGTTGCCTCATACAAGGCAGTCCCAGGCATCAAACTACATCCTGACCCACTTCTATGGTGGAAGAAGATGTTGCCTCATACAAGGCAGTCTCAGGCATCAAACTACATCCTGACCCACTTCTATGGTGGAAGAAGATGTTGCCTCATACAAGGCCGTCTCAGGCATCAAACTACATCCTGACCCACTTCTATGGTGGAAGAAGATGTTGCCTCATACAAGGCAGTCTCAGGCATCAAACTACATCCTGACCCACTTCTATGGTGGAAGAAGAAGGAGCCCATATATCCTCTTGCTGCCATACCTCGCCATAGCTGCTACCTCCGTGCCCAGCCAAAGAGTGTTTTCCACAGCTGGAGACATCGGAACTGCAAGCAGGTCTGCTCTTTCTGCAGAAAATGTGGATAAACTGATTTTTCTGGCAAAAAATATGAAGATTGAGTGAAAGTCATCAGGGTTAAAGGCTGGGGGGACAAAAAGAAAAGTTAATCTGAGGCTGAGTTGACTTGAAACTGTTTAATGTTGCACTTATTAAATGTATAAGGGAAGGTTTTAAAATCTGTGTCATTTTAGTTCATCTGAGCAACAACTTGAAGCAGTTTAATGTTGCACTTTATATTTACAAATGTTGTGCTTTATATGTAGAACGTTTTTGTTAAGAAGCCAATTCTGTGCTTTATCTTATTAAGTTTTATTTGGTTTTAATTTGATATATGTTGACCGCATGAACCCTGGCATTGGACCCTGTGTGCATATGTATATGTATATGTATATGTATATGTATATGTATGTTATTGTTATTGTTATGTTTAGCATTCATGACTGCCTGCTGTTGCTCTGATACGCCTACAGACTTATTTCTATTGTTGGCCAGCATTTTTCTAGTGTTCCCAATGTTAAAAGGCCATTGTTTACAAATTTGGTAAATAAATAACCAGAAAATGTATATTTTGTTGTTTTCTTACTGTACCGAAAATGAACCGAACCAACATTTTTGTGTACCGTTACACCCCTAATGAACGGATGAATAAATAATGTGCGAGAGACATTGTACCTTATTAAATGAAATATGAATATCTTCATGTGCAGGAAACATGGCATCTTAATGAAAGAATGAATGAATTTGTTCATGTGCAGAAGATATGGTACCTTAATGAATGACTAAATAATGTGTTCATATGCAGGAGATATGGCACCTTAATGAATGAATGTGTAGTGTATTTACGTGCAGGAGACATGGTGCCTTAATGAATGAGTGATTTTGTTTTTATAAATGTGTTCATGTGCAGGATACTGGTTACCCTATTGAATGAATGGCTGAGTAAATAAATGAATAAATAATGTGTTGATGTGCTGAAAAGCTGGTAGATAAATGAATGAATAATGTGTTGATGTGCTGAAAAGCTGTTAGATAAATGAATGAATAATGTGTTGATGTGCTGCAAAGCTGGTAGATAAATGAATGAATAACGTGTTGATGTGCAGGAGGTTGGCCAAGTCTACGTTGCTGCTGATCCCACTCTTCGGGATGCACTACATGATCTTTGCATTCCTTCCAGAAAACGCGGCGACGGACGCTCGGATTTTCATCGAACTGGGTTTGGGATCCTTCCAGGTAAGCGAAGTACTGACAAATACTTTCAAAGACTGACAAAATACTGCGTCTCTTCAAGTCCTACTTCTGTGTTCTCGCAGGGATTTGTGGTGGCGTTGCTCTACTGCTTCTTAAACGGTGAGGTAAGGAAGACTTAAAACCTTTTAGCCACACTCCACTCAAATATAAACACTTTTGTTTGGGCTTTTATTTCTCATGAGATCAACTTAAAGGCCTACTGAAAGCCACTACTAGCCACCACGCAGTCTGATAGTTTATATATCAATGATGAAATATTAACATTACAACACATGACAATACGGTCGCTTTAGTTTACTAAATTACAATTTTAAATTTCCCGCGGAAGTATTCTGTTGAAAACGTTGCGGTATGATGACGTCCCGCATTGTAGAGGACATTTTGTTCCAGCACCGTTCCCAGCTATAAATCGTCTGTTTCCATCGCATAATTCCACAGTATTCTGGACATCTGTGTTGCTGAATCTTTTGCAATTTGTTCAATGAATAATGGAGACATCAAAGAAGAAAGCTTTTGGTGGGAAGCGGTGTATTGCGGCCGCTTTTAGCAACACAAACACAGCTGGTGTTTCATTGTTTACATTCCCAAAAGATGATGGTGAAGCTTTACTATGGAACAGAGCGATCAAGCGAACACGGTTGGATTGGACCGCACACACAAAGTACAGTGTATTGTGCAGCGATCATTTGGAATTATCGTGTTTCAAAGAGGGTCCCTTGCGAAGGGCAGCGATGGCCATCGCCACCACCTGTCGACTGGTGCTTTCAGGTTGTACAGGTACGACCATATAATCTCACTAAAACACTAGTAACACAATAAGCAGATAAGGGATTTTCCAGAATTAGCCTAGTAAATGTGTCTAATAACATCTGAATCACTCCCACTGTATAGTCTTTTTTTTTTTTTCTAGTCCTCCACTCTCACTTTCCTCATCCACGAATCTTTCATCCTCGCTCAAATTAATGGGGAAATTGTTACTTTCTCGGTCCGAATCGCTCTGGCTGCTGGTGGCCATGATTGTAAACAATGTTCAGATGTGAGGAGCTCCGCAACCCGTGACGTCACGCACACATCGTCTGCTACTTGCGGTACAGCCAAGGCTTTTTTATTAGCAAACGAAGGTTGAGAACTTTATCCTGGATGTTCTCTACTAAATCCTTTCAGCAAAAATATGGCAATATCGCCAAATGATGAAGTATGACACATAGAATGGAGCTGCTATCCCCCTTTAAATAAGAACATCTCATTTCAGTAGGCCTTTAAACAACTTTTTGATGTACACAAACATACAAACCCTGTTTCCATATGAGTTGGGAAATTGTGTTAGATGTAAATATAAACAGAATACAATGATTTGCAAATCCTTTTCAAGCCATATTCAGTTGAATATGCTACAAAGACAACATATTTGATGTTCAAACTCATAAACATATCTGTTTTTGCAAATAATCATTAACTTTACAATTTGATGCCAGCAACACGTGACAAAAAAGTTGGGAAAGGTGGCAATAAATACTGATAAAGTTGAGGAATGATCATCAAACATTTATTTGGAACATCCCACAGGTGTGCAGGCTAATTGGGAACAGGTGGGTGCCATGATTGGCTATAAAAGCAGCTTCCCAAAAAATGCTCAGTCTTTCACAAGAAAGGATGGGGCGAGGTACACCCCTTTGTCCACAACTGCGTGAGCAAATAGTCAAACAGTTTAAGAACAACCTTTCTCAAAGTGCAATTGCAAGAAATTTAGGGATTTCGACATCTACGCTCCATAATATCATCAAAAGGTTCAGAGAATCTGGAGAAATCACTCCACGTAAGCAGCATGGCCGGAAACCAACATTGAATGACCGTGACCTTCCATCCCTCAGACGGCACTGTATCAAAAACCCACATCAATCTCTAAAGGATATCACCACATGGGCTCAGGAACACTTCAGAAAACCACTGTCACTAAATACAGTTGGTCGCTACATCTGTAAGTGCAAGTTAAAGCTCTATTATGCAAAGCCAAAGCCATTTATCAACAACATCCAGAAATGCCGCCGGCTTCTCTGGGCCCGAGATCATCTAAGATGGACTGATGCAAAGTGGAAAAGTGTTCTTTGGTCTGACGAGTCCACATTTCAAATTTTTGGGGGAAATATTCGACATGGTGGCATCCGGACCAAAGGGGAAGCGAACCATCCAGATTGTTATCGACACAAAGTTGAAAAGCCAGCATGTGTGATGGTATGGGGGTGCATTAGTGCCCAAGGCATGGGTAACTTACACATCTGTGAAGGCACCATTAATGCTGAAAGGTCCATACAGGTTTTGGAACAACATATGTTGTCATCCAAGAAACATTATCATTGTCGCCCCTGCTTATTTCAGCAAGACAAGTGTTACAACAGCGTGGCTTAGTAGTAAAAGAGTGTGGGTACTTTCCTGGCCAGCTTGCAGTCCAGACCTGTCTCCCATGGAAAATGTGTGGTGCATTATGAAGCGTAAAATAGGACAGCGGAGACCCCGGACTGTTGAAGGACTGAAGCTCTACATAAAACAAGAATGGGAAAGAATTCCACTTTCAAAGCTTCAACAATTAGTTTCCTCAGTTCCCAAACGTTTATTGAGTGTTGTTAAAAGAAAAGGTGATGTAACACAGTGGTGAACATGCCCTTTCCCAACTACTTTGGCACATGTTGCAGCCATGAAATTCCAAGTTAATGATTATTTGCAAAAAAATAAAGTTTATGAGTTTGAACATCAAATATGTTGTCTTTGTAGCATATTCAACTGAATATGGCTTGAAAAGGATTTGCAAATCATTGTATTCTGTTTATATTTACATCTAACACAATTTCCCAACTCATGGAACCAGGGTTTGTATTATAAAACATATTAATGTGATTGATGCATTCCACATTAGAATCCTCCCCGATGCGAGGAGATATTTGCAGTAAAGTGCTGTGTTTGTTTGCACTGCAGGTGCAAGCGGAGTTGAAGAAGAGGTTTTGGAAGTGGCAGACTGAGAAGTATTTGCAGTGCAGGAAACAGCGAGGAGGTTTATCTACCGAGAGCAGTACAGTTACTCAAATATCCATCTTGGACAAATGTAACCCCAGAGATCAGCCTGGCGACGTGGTCAGCGTTCTGCCATTGTGCGACCTCACCTCCGTCTGACCAACGTCTGTCCTTGCACTTTTTGCCGACATTGCAGTATCTCCCACTTGTGTACTTTTCTCATTTATTTTCCAAATACATCTACTCTGTAGTGTTATTTCAATGTTCAAATGCAGGCTTACAGGCCACACTAGCTGGGTGGATTCCACAAAGCAGCTTAAGTGAAAACTCTCAGTATGTAAACCCTGAAATGTGGGAAATTGAGGTTTTTCCTGTTTAAAGAGAGGGAAGTCGCGTTCAGAGTCAGTTGCTATGGTAACCTTACCTGCCGGTTAATTGTTTTTCATGTCCTTTAAACGGGAATGGGGCTTTCAGACATGATGTGTTTGTGCCTTTGTGGTCAGTCCATGTTCAAAATAAATTAAATTCCTGAAGATTTATGTCAGGAGAAGATCTTGAGGCCATGATTAGTTTGATTAAACTATAATTACCTAAGTCTGGCAAGAAAAAAATCCTGATTTTTAATCTTTTTAATTTATTGGATTTGTATGAATTAGAAGAATAGTACTTCAAGGATTACGAACCAAGTGAACTGCTAAGAAAAATATTTTGTAAAAAAAAACAAAAAAAAAACATATACACATACATACTTATACAAATATATACATACATATATATTTATACATAAACTTATACACACACTTTATATATAAATATATATATATATATATATATACATATATTAATATACATATATACTGTATGTATATATATACACACATATACATACATATAAATATACATATACATACATACACATATGTATACATAAACATATATACACATACATACATATATACACATACATATACGTATATATATATACACACACATATATACACATACATATATATACATACATATATGTATACATACATATACATGCATATGTACACACACATATATATATACATATATATACACACATTTACACACATATATATACATATATACACACATATACACACATATTTATACATATATACACACGTATATATATATATATATATATATATATATACATAAACATATATACACATACATACATATATACACATACATATACGTATATATATATACACACACATATATACACATACATATATATACATACATATATGTATACATATATATACACACACATATATATATACATACATATATATATATACACACATATACACACATATATATATATATATATATATATATATATATATATATATATATATATATATATATATATATATATATACATACATACAACCCCCGTTTCCATATGAGTAGGTAAATTGTGTTAGATGTACTTGAACTTGAAAGATACATCTCCTGGATGCACGGGGACACATCATCAGTGATGTTCTCTACTAAATCCTTTCAGCAAAAATATGGCAATATCGCCAAATGATGAAGTATGACACATAGAATGGAGCTGCTATCCCCCTTTAAATAAGAACATCTCATTTCAGTAGGGGTTTCGGGTCTCGCAACATCAGACACCCTCGTCCAGGTGACCCAGCCAGGGTGATCAAGTCCCTGCTTGTGTCCCAGTAGCAACCCAGGGATCTGCCCTTCTCAGCCACAACCACTTCGTGGCTTTCTCTGCCGTTTCACTCGCAGATTGAATGGCCCTCCTTATGGCCGCTCCTGTGACTCCCAGTCGGCCAAGCACTTTGCAGAAGGGAGTTTCCTGCAAAGCCACGGCAGCCAACTTCTATGGGCTTGTAAAAAGTCCTCCAGCTCCTGCCCCGGCAGTCCTCCACCAGTTCCTGATACTTGGCACGTTACCTTTCGTTGGCTTCCTCAATCCACTCCTCCCAAGGAACTGTTAGTTCCAGCATGATAAGATGTTTCGAAGTCTCTGAAATGATGATCGTGTCTGGCCGTAGAGATGTTTTACAATGTGCTGGGGGAACCTCAGTTGTTTTCCAAGGTCAACGAGTAGCTGCCAATCAGGGGTTGTGTGAAGGAGTCCTGTTGTCTTTGGACATGCGCGAGGTCTCTCTCCAGCTTTGATAAAAGACATTGCCTTCTTTGGCGCATGATGTTGCTTGCTGGTGCTGATGGCTGAGGCTATGCTCTCAGCAACTGCTTTGAGTACCTGGTCATGACGCCAGCGATAGCGACCATCAGCCACAGACTTTGGGCAACTGCTGAGGAGATGTTCCAAGGACGCTCTTCCGGAGCAAAGGGAGCAGGAGGGTGTCTCGCTCTTCCCCCAAACATGGAGGTTTGCTGGGCTCGGGAGGGAATCGTAGACTGCCGCCACGAGGAACCGGATGCGGTGGAAATTCTGCAGAAAGCTGCTGATCTTCCTTTCAAAGTATTCCATTGTTGTTACTGGGACTGCATATACAAGGAGAGGCCACAGGACTCTGGGAAGGATGGATTGCTGATAGATCCAGGCTTTGAATATACCAGGTAGGCCAGACTTGTCTACTTTGGTGAGCCAACCTCCAAGCTCTTCAGTAGACTTCTGGATAGCAGCAGAGTCCTTCAGGCTGGAGTCAAAGAGCTTTCCCAAGCTCTTGACTGGGTGCTCTGTGATGGATGGAATGACCGTTCCTGAGATTGAGAATCGGAACTTGTTGATCACCTTCCCCCTCTTCAGCACCATGGACCTTGACTTTGCGGGCTTGAAACTCATCCTGGCACATCCAATGAGCCTCTCTAATCCCTGCAAGATCCGCCTGCTCCCTGGTACTGATGATGTTATGATGGTAAGGTCATCCATATAGGCTCTAATGGGGGGCTGTCGAACACCTGATCTGGATAGAGGCCCTCGGCATTCCACTTCAGCAGACTTTCCCACCATATTCATCGCCAGTGTAAAAAGGACAACGGAGATGGTGCATCCTGTTATTATTCCTTTCTCAAGGCGATGCCAGTCAAAGGTTATTGACCCAGAAGTGACCCGGAGCCTGAAGTTATTGTAATAATCCAGGATCAAGTCCATGATCTTGCTGGGAACATGGTAGCGGTGTAGCGCAAGATCAACTAGCTTGTGTGGGATGGACTCATAGGCATTAGTCAGGTCCAACCACAAGTTCCCCTCTGCTCTCATGGGCCTCTCTGATGAGCTGTGTGACGACACCGTTGTGCTCTAGACAGCCGGGAACTCCAGGAATCCCCCCCTTCTGCACTGAAGTGTCAATGTAGTTGTTCTTGAGGAGAAACTCGGTCAGTCTTCGGGAGACGATGCTGAAGAACACCTTCTCTTCCACACTCAGAAGGGATATAGTCCGAAACTGGTTGATGTTTTTCGAGTCCTCCTCCTTGGGGATCCAAACTCCCTCTGCACACATCCACTAGTCGGCCACTCTCCTCCTTCGCCAGATCACCTTCAAGGTCTTCCACAGATGCTTGAGAAGCCCTGGACAGCACTTGTAGACGAGGTAAGATACACCACTGGGGCCCGGGGAAGATGCTGAGCGGGCTGCCTTGATGACCTCTTCAACCTCCTTCAAACTGGGCTCTGCCAACTGGAACTCTGCCGTTGGTGGCGCAGGGCTGATGAGCGCTCTGTTGGTTCCTAGATCTTGTCCCCTCAGTGGGTCGCTCATGGTATTCTGGAGGAAGCGATTCACTTCCTCTCTTGGGCATTCAAGCCGACCACTGCGCTTGTCCCCGAGCAGCTGTTTAGCAAACCGGAAGGGGTTGGCAATGAAGACTGCTCGCTTCCTAGCTCTCTCTCTTCTATGTCTCCTGTGCCACTCTGCTCTGCGGAGAGTTGTCAGCTTCTTTCGCAGGATGTTGTGCAGCTCTTCTAAAGGTTGTTTGTCCTCCTCAGCAGCTCTCTTGAACTGTTTCCTGAGGGTTCGAAGTTCCTGGCGCAGTTGGTGTATCTTAATGGCCCTGCGGTTCATGGTGTAGAGGGTGGCTTCAGTGTAGCTCTTCTCCATCCGTCCAAATCTTTCTGAGCCATAGCTGACCATGATGGTACTCATTGCCTGGAGCCTGCTGTCGACATCTCCTTTGGCTGTGGCTTGGATGATGTTGGACATGTCCTCATCAAACTGCAGCCACTCGCTCCGTCTGTTTGCTTGGGGCCATTCAATCCGCTGCTGTGGAACTACTCTGCTGGGGTTGAGAGACTCCGGTACGTGGAGGGACTGGGATCTGTGGTGTGTCTCCTGTCCGGCGATCCTCCTGCGTCTCACCAGATCTAGGACCTGTGCGTTGAACCTCGATCTCCGGCTTCAAACATTTTATTCTGGCCTGATGGATTTTTAAGCCACATTGATTTTCGCACAGCTTGCCGCAGATACATGTCATACTCGTAGTCAGTTCGTAGTCAGTTCGGGGGGTCTTTAACCTTTGGTCTGTCCAATTGGAGATCTCATCCTCCCCCCTCTCGGGATCTCCTGGGGGCATTGCTCTGTAGGGTTTTCCGTAGCTTATTTGGGTGGGTTCTTTCTCACGAAAGATACAGGCTAGGGTGCTAACCCATACTGTCCGGGGTTCCGTCTTTCCGAGCTGCCAACTGTCTCTCCAGTAGTTGACCAAACTGTCCTTGGTTGCCACCCAGTCTTTCCTAGGAGTCACTGGTTTAGCCAGACTTAAACTTGAAAGATACATCTCCTGGATGCACTGGGACACATCATCAGTGATGTAACCTGGCTTCACCGGGGGTTTAAAGGCCTACTGAAATGAGATGTTCTTATTCAAACGGGGATAGCAGCTCCATTCTATGTGTCATACTTCATCATTTGGAGATATTGCCATTTTTTCGCTGAAAGGATTTAGTAGAGAACATCCACAATAAAGTTGGCAACTGGAGAAAAGCCCCGCCTGTACCGGAAGTCGCAGACGATGACATCACATGATGATGGCTCCTCACATATTCTTATTGTTTTTAATGGGAGCCTCCAAAAAAAAGTGCTATTCGGACCGAGAAAATGACAATTTGAGTGACGATGAAAGATTCAAGTTTGAGGATATTGATAGCGATGGACTACAAAAAAAAAAAAAAAAACGCGATTGCAATCGCGTTGCATTGAGACGGATTCATATGTTTTTAGAGACATTTACTAAGATCATTCTGGGAAATCCCTTATCTTTCTATTGTGTTTCTAGTGTTTTAGTGAGTTTGATAGTACCTGATAGTCGGAGGGGTGTGTTGACGCCATGTCTCACGGGTGTCGACGGCAGCTGTACTGACGGCACAAGCTCAGCTGATATCTGGTAAGAAGCGACTTTTTAACCACAATTTTCTCACCAAAACCTGCTGGTTGACATTTGGTCTGGATTCATGTCTGCTTGTAACTAGTAACGTTTCAGCTCCAGGAATTTTAAACAAAGAATCACCGTTAGCCACCTCGGTAGAACACATGTCCAACTCTGAAACACTCAAAGCTGAAAAAACGTGTTCTAATTTAACTGACTCCTTACCCAGACCAGTAGTCTCGCATTTTCCATTTAAATCCGTCTTCAGGATGGAGGGAAGTGGTGTTCTGTGGGGATTAGCCTTCTGCTTTGTTTTTAGCCCCGCTCGACATCCGCGTTTCCGATCACACCGCTGGCGTCTGATGACACCCAACTCTACATGCCCCTAAAGCTGACCAACACGCCAGACTGTAGTCAGCTGGAGGCGTGTCTTAATGAAATTAAACAATGGATGTCCGCTAACTTTTTGCAACTCAACGCCAAAAAAACGGAAATGCTGATTATCGGTCCTGCTAGACACCGAACTATATTTAATAATACAACTCTAACATTTGACAACCAAACAATTAAACAAGACAACTCGGTAAAAAATCTGGGTATTATCTTCGACCCAACTCTCTCCTTCGAGGCCCACATTAAAAGCGTTACTAAAACGGCCTTCTTTCATCTCCGTAATATCGCTAAAATTCGCTCCATTCTGTCCACTAAAGACGCTGAGATCATTATCCATGCGTTTGTTACGTCTCGCCTCGACTACTGTAACGTATTATTTTCGGGTCTCCCCATGTCTAGCATTAAAAGATTACAGTTGGTACAAAATGCGGCTGCTAGACTTTTGACAAGAACAAGAAAGTTTGATCACATTACGCCTGTACTGTATATACCTTTATATACATATATACATACATATATACCTATACTGTATATACCTTTATATACATATATACATACATATATACCTATACTGTATATACCTTTATATACATATATACCTCTACTGTATATACCTTTATATACATATATACCTATACTGTATATACCTTTATATACATATATACATACATATATACCTATACTGGCTCACCTGCACTGGTTTCCTGTGCACTTAAGATGTGACTTTAAGGTTTTACTACTTACGTATAAAATACTAAACGGTCTAGCTCCATCCTATCTTGCCGATTGTATTGTACCATATGTCCCGGCAAGAAATCTGCCTTCAAAAGGACTCCGGCTTATTAGTGATTCCCAAAGCCCAAAAAAAGTCTGCGGGCTATAGAGCGTTTTCATTTCGGGCTCCAGTACTCTGGAATGCCCTTCCGGTAACAGTTCGAGATGCCACCTCAGTAGAAGCATTTAAGTCTCACCTTAAAACTCATTTGTATACTCTAGCCTTTAAATAGACTCCCTTTTTAGACCAGTTGATCTGCTGTTTCTTTCCTTTCTCTTCTATGTCCCACTCTCCCTTGTGGAGGGGTCCGGTCCGATCCGGTGGCCATGTACTGCTTGCCTGTGTATCGGCTGGGGACATCTCTGCGCTGCTGATCCGCCTCCGCTTGGGATGGTTTCCTGATGGCTCCGCTGTGAACGGGACTCTCGCTGTGTTGGATCCGCTTTGGACTGGACTCTCGCGACTGTGTTGGATCCATTGTGGATTGAACTTTCACAGTATCATGTTAGACCCGCTCGACATCCATTGCTTTCCTCCTCTCTAAGGTTCTCATAGTCATCATTGTCACCGACGTCCCACTGGATCATTATTGTCACCAATGTCCCACTGGGTGTGAGTTTTCCTTGCCCTTATGTGGGCCTACCGAGGATGTCGTGGTGGTTTGTGCAGCCCTTTGAGACACTAGTGATTTAGGTCTATATAAGTAAACATTGATTGATTGATTGTATTTGTGTGGCTAAAGGCTAAAGCTTCCCACCTCCATCTTTCTACTGTGACTTCTCCAATATTTATTGAACAAATTGCAAAAGATTCAGCAACACAGATGTCCAAAATACTGTGTAATTATGCCGTAAAAGCAGACGACTTTTAGCTGTGTGTGTGTGCAGCGCTCATACTTCCTAACAGCCCGTGACGTCACGCGTACACGTCATCATTACACGACGTTTCCAGGACGAAACTCCCGGGAAATTTAAAATTGTAATTTAGTAAAGTTAAAAGGCCGTATTTGCATGTGTTGCAATGTTAATATTTCATCATTGATATATAAACTATCAGACTGCGTGGTGGCTAGTAGTGGCTTTCAGTAGGCCTTTAAGTATAAACAGAATACAATGATTTGCAAATCCTTTTCAAGCCATATTCAGTTGAATATGCTACAAAGACAACATATTTGATGTTCAAACTCATAAACATCTGTTTTTGCAAATAATCATTAACTTTAGAATTTGATGCCAACAACACGTGACAAAGTTGGCAAAGGTGGCAATAAATACTGATAAAGTTGAGGAATGCTCATCAAACACTTATTTCCCAACTCATATGGAAACGGGGTTTGTACATATATATATATATATGTACATATATATATATATGTACATATATATATATATGTACATATATATATATATATGTACATATATATATATATGTACATATATATATATATGTACATATATATATATGTACATATATATGTACATATATATATATGTACATATATATGTACATACATATATATATATATATATACATATATATATATATATATACATATACATATATGTACAGTATATCAATCAATCAATCAATCAATCAATGTTTACTTATATAGCCCTAAATCACTAGTGTCTCAAAGGGCTGCACAAACCACCACGACATCCTCGGTAGGTCCACATAAGGGCAAGGAAAACTCACACCCAGTGGGACGTCGGTGACAATGATGACTATGAGAACCTTGGAGAGGAGGAAAGCAATGGATGTCGAGCGGGTCTAACATGATATGTTAGGGTTATGATACATATCATATGTATATACATAATATGTATATACATAATATGTATATAATACAATACATGAGGCCCCAGGTGTTTGCTAAGCAGCGTTTGATTGCTTGTCTTTGGCGGCATCTTTTTTCACCGTGTGAGGAAAACATTTCCTCTTACTGCTGCAAATTTCTTCTTGCCAATTTGGGATTTTCATATCTTTCACATAAATAAATCCCATTGACAAAAATTTAAATTTGCTTAATTTCCTCCTGGGATCAATAAAGTACTTTCTATTCTATTCTAAAACATATCATGAGCAATTTCTGTTTTAGTCTTTTTTTTGTCACTCAGCACTAACTTTGTTCTTGGTTGTAGTTCGTTTTCCGCCATTGCCCTCATCATATTTAGTATTTCCCACTGGCAGTCATACTAGTTTATTAGAATTATAATGTAGAAGCCTACGGTAAATGATGTTGAAGTTCATTTACATTTTATGGAAGGTGCTTTATGTTTCAGTCAGCCAAAAGGGGACTATTTACTTTATTTGCATAATATGAAAATGTATATATTACATGCGTAGAATAATTATAAGGCACATTTTATTTGTAATTATTATATTTGTCTGAAAATGTTTTATTTTATACTGCTTTAATACAGTATAAAATAAAACATTTTCAGATTTTATTTTATACTGCTTTAATACAGGGCTTCACGGTGGCAGAGGGGTTAGTGCGTCTGCCTCACAATA
The DNA here is from genome assembly GCF_033978795.1 of Nerophis ophidion. Taxonomy (NCBI): domain Eukaryota; kingdom Metazoa; phylum Chordata; class Actinopteri; order Syngnathiformes; family Syngnathidae; genus Nerophis; species Nerophis ophidion. The sequence goes on from NC_084632.1 coordinate 812,914, forward strand.
CGAAGGTCCTGCAGTCCTGGGTTCAAATCCAGGCTCGGGATCTTTCTGTGTGGAGTTTGCATGTTCTCCCCGTGAATGCGTGGGTTCCCTCCGGGTACTCCGGCTTCCTCCCACTTCCAAAGACATGCACCTGGGGATAGGTTGATTGGCAACACTAAATTGGCCCTAGTGTGTGAATGTGAGTGTGAATGTTGTCTGTCTATCCGTGTTGGCCCTGCGATGAGGTGGCGACTTGTCCAGGGTGTACCCCGCCTTCCGCCCGATTGTAGCTGAGATAGGCGCCAGCGCCCCCCGCAACCCCGAAAGGGAATAAGCGGTAGAAAATGGATGGATGGATGCTTTAATACAGTGAAGATTATGTAACTATTTAATTGGGGTAATATGGTTTGGACACAATGCATTATGGGTAATTGCAGTCAAGCCACAGTTTTTTTACCTTACTCTTACTTTTTCTCACTCTTTTTTTTTACTGTAAGAAACTGGCTTTATTCTGCCATTTATTTGTTCCAACATCGTTATTGGTTTTACATTTTCTGATTGATTAAGTTCACAAGTAAACGATACAAAACAAAGAGGAGCGTCTGGAGTTTTGTTTGTTGTTGCCTAAACTGCAGCTTGATTGGGAATCTACATGTAAGATTGGTGTAAGTCTGCATACATGTAAGATTGGTATAAGTCTGCATACATGTAAGATTGGTATAAGTCTGCATACATGTAAGATTGGTATAAGTCTGCATACATGTAAGATTGGTATAAGTCTGCATACATGTAAGATTACTATAAGTCTGCATACATGTAAGATTGGTATAAGTCTGCATACATGTAAGATTGGTATAAGTCTGCATACATGTAAGATTGGTATAAGTCTGCATACATGTAAGATTGGTATAAGTCTGCATACATGTAAGATTGGTATAAGTCTGCATACATGTAAGATTGGTATAAGTCTGCATACATGTAAGATTGGTATAAGTCTGCATACATGTAAGATTGGTATAAGTCTGCATACATGTAAGATTGGTATAAGTCTGCATACATGTAAGATTGGTATAAGTCTGCATACATGTAAGATTGGTATAAGTCTGCATACATGTAAGATTACTATAAGTCTGCATACATGTAAGATTGGTATAAGTCTGCATACATGTAAGATTGGTATAAGTCTGCATACATGTAAGATTGGTATAAGTCTGCATACATGTAAGATTGGTATAAGTCTGCATACATGTAAGATTGGTATAAGTCTGCATACATGTGAGATTGGTATAAGTCTGCATACATGTAAGATTGGTATAAGTCTGCATACATGTAAGATTGGTATAAGTCTGCATGCATGTAAGATTACTATAAGTCTGCATACATGTAAGATTGGTATAAGTCTGCATACATGTAAGATTGGTATAAGTCTGCATACATGTAAGATTGGTATAAGTCTGCATACATGTAAGATTGGTATAAGTCTGCATACATGTAAGATTGGTATAAGTCTGCATACATGTAAGATTGGTATAAGTCTGCATACATGTAAGATTGGTATAAGTCTGCATACATGTGAGATTGGTATAAGTCTGCATACATGTAAGATTGGTATAAGTCTGCATACATGTAAGATTGGTATAAGTCTGCATGCATGTAAGATTACTATAAGTCTGCATACATGTAAGATTGGTATAAGTCTGCATACATGTAAGATTGGTATAAGTCTGCATACATGTAAGATTGGTATAAGTCTGCATACATGTAAGATTACTATAAGTCTGCATACATGTAAGATTGGTATAAGTCTGCATACATGTAAGATTGGTATAAGTCTGCATACATGTAAGATTGGTATAAGTCTGCATACATGTAAGATTGGTATAAGTCTGCATACATGTAAGATTGGTATAAGTCTGCATACATGTAAGATTGGTATAAGTCTGCATACATGTAAGATTACTATAAGTCTGCATACATGTAAGATTGGTATAAGTCTGCATACATGTAAGATTGGTATAAGTCTGCATACATGTAAGATTGGTATAAGTCTGCATACATGTAAGATTGGTATAAGTCTGCATACATGTAAGATTGGTATAAGTCTGCATACATGTAAGATTGGTATAAGTCTGCATACATGTAAGATTGGTATAAGTCTGCATACATGTAAGATTGGTATAAGTCTGCATACATGTAAGATTACTATAAGTCTGCATACATGTAAGATTGGTATAAGTCTGCATACATGTAAGATTGGTATAAGTCTGCATACATGTAAGATTACTATAAGTCTGCATACATGTAAGATTGGTATAAGTCTGCATACATGTAAGATTGGTATAAGTCTGCATACATGTAAGATTGGTATAAGTCTGCATACATGTAAGATTACTATAAGTCTGCATACATGTAAGATTGGTATAAGTCTGCATACATGTAAGATTGGTATAAGTCTGCATACATGTAAGATTGGTATAAGTCTGCATACATGTAAGATTGGTATAAGTCTGCATACATGTAAGATTACTATAAGTCTGCATGCATGTAAGATTGGTATAAGTCTGCATACATGTAAGATTGGTATAAGTCTGCATACATGTAAGATTACTATAAGTCTGCATACATGTAAGATTGGTATAAGTCTGCATACATGTAAGATTGGTATAAGTCTGCATACATGTAAGATTGGTATAAGTCTGCATACATGTAAGATTACTATAAGTCTGCATACATGTAAGATTGGTATAAGTCTGCATACATGTAAGATTGGTATAAGTCTGCATACATGTAAGATTGGTATAAGTCTGCATACATGTAAGATTGGTATAAGTCTGCATACATGTAAGATTGGTATAAGTCTGCATACATGTAAGATTGGTATAAGTCTGCATACATGTAAGATTGGTATAAATCTGCATGCATGTAAGATTGGTATAAGTCTGCATACATGTAAGATTGGTATAAGTCTGCATACATGTAAGATTGGTATAAGTCTGCATACATGTAAGATTACTATAAGTCTGCATACATGTAAGATTGGTATAAGTCTGCATACATGTAAGATTGGTATAAGTCTGCATACATGTAAGATTGGTATAAGTCTGCATACATGTAAGATTGGTATAAGTCTGCATACATGTAAGATTACTATAAGTCTGCATACATGTAAGATTGGTATAAGTCTGCATACATGTAAGATTGGTATAAGTCTGCATACATGTAAGATTGGTATAAGTCTGCATACATGTAAGATTGGTATAAGTCTGCATACATGTAAGATTACTATAAGTCTGCATACATGTAAGATTGGTATAAGTCTGCATACATGTAAGATTACTATAAGTCTGCATACATGTAAGATTGGTATAAGTCTGCATACATGTAAGATTACTATAAGTCTGCATACATGTAAGATTACTATAAGTCTGCATACATGTAAGATTACTATAAGTCTGCATACATGTAAGATTGGTATAAGTCTGCATACATGTAAGATTACTATAAGTCTGCATACATGTAAGATTGGTATAAGTCTGCATACATGTAAGATTGGTATAAGTCTGCATACATGTAAGATTGGTATAAGTCTGCATACATGTAAGATTGGTATAAGTCTGCATACATGTAAGATTGGTATAAGTCTGCATACATGTAAGATTGGTATAAGTCTGCATACATGTAGGATTGGTATAAGTCTGCATACATGTAAGATTGGTATAAGTCTGCATACATGTAAGATTGGTATAAGTCTGCATACATGTAAGATTACTATAAGTCTGCATACATGTAAGATTGGTATAAGTCTGCATACATGTAAGATTGGTATAAGTCTGCATACATGTAAGATTGGTATAAGTCTGCATACATGTAAGATTACTATAAGTCTGCATACATGTAAGATTGGTATAAGTCTGCATACATGTAAGATTGGTATAAGTCTGCATACATGTAAGATTGGTATAAGTCTGCATACATGTAAGATTGGTATAAGTCTGCATACATGTAAGATTGGTATAAGTCTGCATGCATGTAAGATTGGTATAAGTCTGCATACATGTAAGATTGGTATAAGTCTGCATACATGTAAGATTGGTATAAGTCTGCATACATGTAAGATTGGTATAAGTCTGCATACATGTAAGATTGGTATAAGTCTGCATACATGTAAGATTGGTATAAGTCTGCATACATGTAAGATTGGTATAAGTCTGCATACATGTAAGATTACTATAAGTCTGCATACATGTAAGATTGGTATAAGTCTGCATACATGTAAGATTGGTATAAGTCTGCATACATGTAAGATTGGTATAAGTCTGCATACATGTAAGATTACTATAAGTCTGCATACATGTAAGATTGGTATAAGTCTGCATACATGTAAGATTACTATAAGTCTGCATACATGTAAGATTGGTATAAGTCTGCATACATGTAAGATTACTATAAGTCTGCATACATGTAAGATTGGTATAAGTCTGCATACATGTAAGATTACTATAAGTCTGCATACATGTAAGATTGGTATAAGTCTGCATACATGTAAGATTGGTATGAGTCTGCATACATGTAAGATTGGTATAAGTCTGCATACATGTAAGATTGGTATAAGTCTGCATACATGTAAGATTGGTAAAGTCTGCATACATGTAAGATTGGTATAAATCTGCATACATGTAAGATTACTATAAGTCTGCATACATGTAAGATTGGTATAAGTCTGCATACATGTAAGATTGGTATAAGTCTGCATACATGTAAGATTGGTATAAGTCTGCATACATGTAAGATTGGTATAAGTCTGCATACATGTAAGATTGGTATAAGTCTGCATACATGTAAGATTGGTATAAGTCTGCATACATGTAAGATTGGCATAAGTCTGCATGCATGTAAGATTGGTATAAGTCTGCATACATGTAAGATTGGTATAAGTCTGCATACATGTAAGATTGGTATAAGTCTGCATACATGTAAGATTGGTATAAGTCTGCATACATGTAAGATTACTATAAGTCTGCATACATGTAAGATTGGTATAAGTCTGCATACATGTAAGATTGGTATAAGTCTGCATACATGTAAGATTGGTATAAGTCTGCATACATGTAAGATTGGTATAAGTCTGCATACATGTAAGATTACTATAAGTCTGCATACATGTAAGATTACTATAAGTCTGCATACATGTAAGATTACTATAAGTCTGCATACATGTAAGATTGGTATAAGTCTGCATACATGTAAGATTGGTATAAGTCTGCATACATGTAAGATTGGTATAAGTCTGCATACATGTAAGATTGGTATAAGTCTGCATACATGTAAGATTGTATAAGTCTGCATACATGTAAGATTGGTATAAGTCTGCATACATGTAAGATTGGTATAAGTCTGCATACATGTAAGATTGGTATAAGTCTGCATACATGTAAGATTGGTATAAGTCTGCATACATGTAAGATTGGTATAAGTCTGCATACATGTAAGATTACTATAAGTCTGCATACATGTAAGATTGGTATAAGTCTGCATGCATGTAAGATTACTATAAGTCTGCATACATGTAAGATTGGTATAAGTCTGCATACATGTAAGATTGGTATAAGTCTGCATACATGTAAGATTGGTATAAGTCTGCATACATGTAAGATTGGTATAAGTCTGCATACATGTAAGATTGGTATAAGTCTGCATACATGTAAGATTGGTATAAGTCTGCATACATGTAAGATTACTATAAGTCTGCATACATGTAAGATTGGTATAAGTCTGCATACATGTAAGATTGGTATAAGTCTGCATACATGTAAGATTACTATAAGTCTGCATGCATGTAAGATTGGTATAAGTCTGCATACATGTAAGATTGGTATAAATCTGCATACATGTAAGATTACTATAAGTCTGCATACATGTAAGATTGGTATAAGTCTGCATACATGTAAGATTGGTATAAGTCTGCATACATGTAAGATTACTATAAGTCTGCATGCATGTAAGATTGGTATAAGTCTGCATACATGTAAGATTGGTATAAGTCTGCATACATGTAAGATTGGTATAAGTCTGCATACATGTAAGATTGGTATAAGTCTGCATACATGTAAGATTGGTATAAGTCTGCATACATGAAAGATTGGTATAAGTCTGCATACATGTAAGATTGGTATAAGTCTGCATACATGTAAGATTGGTATAAGTCTGCATACATGTAAGATTGGTATAAGTCTGCATACATGTAAGATTACTATAAGTCTGCATACATGTGAGATTGGTATAAGTCTGCATACATGTAAGATTGGTATAAGTCTGCATACATGTAAGATTGGTATAAGTCTGCATACATGTAAGATTGGTATAAGTCTGCATACATGTAAGATTGGTATAAGTCTGCATACATGTAAGATTGGTATAAGTCTGCATACATGTAAGATTACTATAAGTCTGCATACATGTGAGATTGGTATAAGTCTGCATACATGTAAGATTACTATAAGTCTGCATACATGTGAGATTGGTATAAGTCTGCATACATGTAAGATTACTATAAGTCTGCATACATGTAAGATTGGTATAAGTCTGCATACATGTAAGATTGGTATAAGTCTGCATACATGTAAGATTACTATAAGTCTGCATACATGTAAGATTGGTATAAGTCTGCATACATGTAAGATTGGTATAAGTCTGCATACATGTAAGATTGGTATAAGTCTGCATACATGTAAGATTGGTATAAGTCTGCATACATGTAAGATTGGTATAAGTCTGCATACATGTAAGATTGGTATAAGTCTGCATACATGTAAGATTGGTATAAGTCTGCATACATGTAAGATTGGTATAAGTCTGCATACATGTAAGATTGGTATAAGTCTGCATACATGTAAGATTGGTATAAGTCTGCATACATGTAAGATTGGTATAAGTCTGCATGCATGTAAGATTGGTATAAGTCTGCATACATGTAGGATTGGTATAAATCTGCATACATGTAAGATTGGTATAAGTCTGCATACATGTAAGATTGGTATAAGTCTGCATACATGTAAGATTGGTATAAGTCTGCATACATGTAAGATTGGTATAAGTCTGCATACATGTAAGATTGGTATAAGTCTGCATACATGTAAGATTACTATAAGTCTGCATACATGTAAGATTGGTATAAGTCTGCATACATGTAAGATTACTATAAGTCTGCATACATGTAAGATTGGTATAAGTCTGCATACATGTAAGATTGGTATAAGTCTGCATACATGTAAGATTGGTATAAGTCTGCATACATGTAAGATTGGTATAAGTCTGCATACATGTAAGATTGGTATAAGTCTGCATACATGAAAGATTGGTATAAGTCTGCATACATGTAAGATTGGTATAAGTCTGCATACATGTAAGATTGGTATAAGTCTGCATACATGTAAGATTGGTATAAGTCTGCATACATGTAAGATTACTATAAGTCTGCATACATGTGAGATTGGTATAAGTCTGCATACATGTAAGATTGGTATAAGTCTGCATACATGTAAGATTGTATAAGTCTGCATACATGTAAGATTGGTATAAGTCTGCATACATGTAAGATTGGTATAAGTCTGCATACATGTAAGATTGGTATAAGTCTGCATACATGTAAGATTACTATAAGTCTGCATACATGTGAGATTGGTATAAGTCTGCATACATGTAAGATTACTATAAGTCTGCATACATGTAAGATTACTATAAGTCTGCATACATGTAAGATTGGTATAAGTCTGCATACATGTAAGATTGGTATAAGTCTGCATACATGTAAGATTGGTATAAGTCTGCATACATGTAAGATTGGTATAAGTCTGCATACATTGTAAGATTGGTATAAGTCTGCATACATGTAAGATTGGTATAAGTCTGCATACATGTAAGATTGGTATAAGTCTGCATACATGTAAGATTGGTATAAGTCTGCATACATGTAAGATTGGTATAAGTCTGCATACATGTAAGATTGGTATAAGTCTGCATACATGTAAGATTGGTATAAGTCTGCATGCATGTAAGATTGTATAAGTCTGCATACATGTAGGATTGGTATAAATCTGCATACATGTAAGATTGGTATAAGTCTGCATACATGTAAGATTGGTATAAGTCTGCATACATGTAAGATTGGTATAAGTCTGCATACATGTAAGATTGGTATAAGTCTGCATACATGTAAGATTACTATAAGTCTGCATACATGTAAGATTGGTATAAGTCTGCATACATGTAAGATTACTATAAGTCTGCATACATGTAAGATTGGTATAAGTCTGCATACATGTAAGATTGGTATAAGTCTGCATACATGTAAGATTACTATAAGTCTGCATGCATGTAAGATTGGTATAAGTCTGCATACATGTAAGATTGGTATAAGTCTGCATACATGTAAGATTGGTATAAGTCTGCATACATGTAGATTGGTATAAGTCTGCATACATGTAAGATTGGTATAAGTCTGCATACATGAAAGATTGGTATAAGTCTGCATACATGTAAGATTGGTATAAGTCTGCATACATGTAAGATTGGTATAAGTCTGCATACATGTAAGATTGGTATAAGTCTGCATACATGTAAGATTACTATAAGTCTGCATACATGTGAGATTGGTATAAGTCTGCATACATGTAAGATTGGTATAAGTCTGCATACATGTAAGATTGGTATAAGTCTGCATACATGTAAGATTGGTATAAGTCTGCATACATGTAAGATTGGTATAAGTCTGCATACATGTAAGATTGGTATAGTCTGCATACATGTAAGATTACTATAAGTCTGCATACATGTGAGATTGGTATAAGTCTGCATACATGTAGATTACTATAAGTCTGCATACATGTGAGATTGGTATAAGTCTGCATACATGTAAGATTACTATAAGTCTGCATACATGTAAGATTGGTATAAGTCTGCATACATGTAAGATGGTATAAGTCTGCATACATGTAAGATTACTATAAGTCTGCATACAAGTAAGATAGGTATAAGTCTGCATACATGTAAGATTGGTATAAGTCTGCATACATGTAAAGATTGGTATAAGTCTGCATACATGTAAGATTGGTATAAGTCTGCATACATGTAAGATTGGTATAAGTCTGCATACATGTAAGATTGTATAAGTCTGCATACATGTAAGATTGGTATAAGTCTGCATACATGTAAGATTGGTATAAGTCTGCATACATGTAAGATTGGTATAAGTCTGCTACATGTAAGATTGGTATAAGTCTGCATACATGTAAGATTGGTATAAGTCTGCATGCATGTAAGATTGGTATAAGTCTGCATACATGTAGGATTGGTATAAATCTCATACATGTAAGATTGGTATAAGTCTGCATACATGTAAGATTGGTATAAGTCTGCATACATGTAAGATTGGTATAAGTCTGCATACATGTAAGATTGGTATAAGTCTGCATACATGTAAGATTACTATAAGTCTGCATACATGTAAGATTGGTATAAGTCTGCATACATGTAAGATTACTATAAGTCTGCATACATGTAAGATTGGTATAAGTCTGCATACATGTAAGATTGGTATAAGTCTGCATACATGTAAGATTGGTATAAGTCTGCATACATGTAAGATTGGTATAAGTCTGCATACATGTAAGATTGGTATAAGTCTGCATACATGTAAGATTGGTATAAGTCTGCATACATGTAAGATTGGTATAAGTCTGCATACATGTAAGATTGGTATAAGTCTGCATACATGTAAGATTGGTATAAGTCTGCATACATGTAAGATTGCTATAAGTCTGCATACATGTAAGATTGGTATAAGTCTGCATACATGTAAGATTGGTATAAGTCTGCATACATGTAAGATTGGTATAAGTCTGCATACATGTAAGATTGGTATAAGTCTGCATACATGTAAGATTGGTATAAGTCTGCATACATGTAAGATTGGTATAAGTCTGCATACATGTAAGATTGCTATAAGTCTGCATACATGTAAGATTGGTATAAGTCTGCATACATGTAAGATTGGTATAAGTCTGCATACATGTAAGATTACTATAAGTCTGCATACATGTAAGATTGGTATAAGTCTGCATACATGTAAGATTGGTATAAGTCTGCATACATGTAAGATTGGTATAAGTCTGCATACATGTAAGATTGGTATAAGTCTGCATACATGTAAGATTGGTATAAGTCTGCATACATGTAAGATTGGTATAAGTCTGCATACATGTAAGATTACTATAAGTCTGCATACATGTAAGATTGGTATAAGTCTGCATACATGTAAGATTGGTATAAGTCTGCATACATGTAAGATTACTATAAGTCTGCATACATGTAGATTGGTATAAGTCTGCATACATGTAAGATTGGTATAAGTCTGCATACATGTAGATTGGTATAAGTCTGCATACATGTAAGATTGGTATAAGTCTGCATACATGTAAGATTGGTATAAGTCTGCATACATGTAAGATTGGTATAAGTCTGCATACATGTAAGATTACTATAAGTCTGCATACATGTAAGATTGTATAAGTCTGCATACATGTAAGATTACTATAAGTCTGCATACATGTAAGATTGGTATAAGTCTGCATACATGTAAGATTGGTATAAGTCTGCATACATGTAAGATTGGTATAAGTCTGCATACATGTAAGATTGGTATAAGTCTGCATACATGTAAGATTGCTATAAGTCTGCATACATGTAAGATTGGTATAAGTCTGCATACATGTAAGATTACTATAAGTCTGCATACATGTAAGATTGGTATAAGTCTGCATACATGTAAGATTGGTATAGTCTGCATACATGTAAGATTACTATAAGTCTGCATACATGTAAGATTGGTATAAGTCTGCATACATGTAAGATTGGTATAAGTCTGCATACATGTAAGATTGGTATAAGTCTGCATACATGTAAGATTGGTATAAGTCTGCATACATGTAAGATTGGTATAAGTCTGCATACATGTAAGATTGGTATAAGTCTGCATACATGTAAGATTACTATAAGTCTGCATACATGTAAGATTGGTATAAGTCTGCATACATGTAAGATTACTATAAGTCTGCATACATGTAAGATTGCGATATAGTCTGCATACATGTAAGATTGGTATAAGTCTGCATCATGTAAGATTGCTATAAGTCTGCATACATGTAAGATTGGTATAAGTCTGCATACATGTAAGATTGGTATAAGTCTGCATACATGTAAGATTGGTATAAGTCTGCATACATGTAAGATTGCTATAAGTCTGCATACATGTAAGATTGGTATAAGTCTGCATACATGTAAGATTGGTATAAGTCTGCATACATGTAAGATTGCTATAAGTCTGCATACATGTAAGATTGCTATAAGTCTGCATACATGTAAGATTGGTATAAGTCTGCATACATGTAAGATTGGTATAAGTCTGCATACATGTAATATTGGTATAAGTCTGCATACATGTAAGATTGGTATAGTCTGCATACATGTAAGATTGGTATAAGTCTGCATGCATGTAAGATTGGTATAAGTCTGCATACATGTAAGATTGGTATAAGTCTGCATACATGTAAGATTGGTATAAGTCTGCATACATGTAAGATTGGTATAAGTCTGCATACATGTAAGATTACTATAAGTCTGCTACATGTAAGATTGGTATAAGTCTGCATACATGTAAGATTGGTATAAGTCTGCATACATGTAAGATTGGTATAAGTCTGCATACATGTAAGATTACTATAAGTCTGCATACATGTAAGATTGGTATAAGTCTGCATACATGTAAGATTGGTATAAGTCTGCATACATGTAAGATTGGTATAAAGTCTGCATACATGTAAGATTGGTATAAGTCTGCATACATGTAAGATTGGTATAAGTCTGCATACATGTAAGATTGGTATAAGTCTGCATACATGTAAAGATTGGTATAAGTCTGCATACATGTAAGATTGGTATAAGTCTGCATGCATGTAAGATTGGTATAAGTCTGCATGCATGTAAGATTGGTATAAGTCTGCATACATGTAAGATTACTATAAGTCTGCATACATGTAAGATTGGTATAAGTCTGCATACATGTAAGATTGGTATAAGTCTGCATACATGTAAGATTGGTATAAGTCTGCATACATGTAAGATTACTATAAGTCTGCATACATGTAAGATTACTATAAGTCTGCATACATGTAAGATTGGTATAAGTCTGCATACATGTAAGATTGGTATAAGTCTGCATACATGTAAGATTACTATAAGTCTGCATACATGTAAGATTGGTATAAGTCTGCATACATGTAAGATTACTATAAGTCTGCATACATGTAAGATTGGTATAAGTCTGCATACATGTAAGATTGGTATAAGTCTGCATACATGTAAGATTGCTATAAGTCTGCATACATGTAAGATGGTATAAGTCTGCATACATGTAAGATTGGTATAAGTCTGCATACATGTAAGATTGGTATAAGTCTGCATACATGTAAGATTGCTATAAGTCTGCATACATGTAAGATTGGTAAAAGTCTGCATACATGTAAGATTGGTATAAGTCTGCATACATGTAAGATTGCTATAAGTCTGCATACATGTAAGATTGGCTATAAGTCTGCATACATGTAAGATTGGTATAAGTCTGCATACATGTAAGATTGGTATAAGTCTGCATACATGTAAGATTGGTATAAGTCTGCATACATGTAAGATTGGTATAAGTCTGCATACATGTAAGATTGGCTATAAGTCTGCATACATGTAAGATTACTATAAGTCTGCATACATGTAAGATTGGTATAATTCTGCATACATGTAAGATTGGTATAAGTCTGCATACATGTAAGATTGTATAAGTCTGCATACATGTAAGATTGGTATAAGTCTGCATACATGTAAGATTGGTATAAGTCTGCATACATGTAAGATTGGTATAAGTCTGCATACATGTAAGATTGGTATAAGTCTGCATGCATGTAAGATTACTATAAGTCTGCATACATGTAAGATTGGTATAAGTCTGCATACATGTAAGATTGGTATAAGTCTGCATACATGTAAGATTGGTATAAGTCTGCATACATGTAAGATTGGTATAAGTCTGCATACATGTAAGATTGGTATAAGTCTGCATACATGTAAGATTACTATAAGTCTGCATACATGTAAGATTGGTATAAGTCTGCATACATGTAAGATTGGTATAAGTCTGCATACATGTAAGATTGGTATAAGTCTGCATACATGTAAGATTACTATAAGTCTGCATACATGTAAGATTGGTATAAGTCTGCATACATGTAAGATTGGTATAGTCTGCATACATGTAAGATTGGTATAAGTCTGCATACATGTAAGATTGTATAAGTCTGCATACATGTAAGATTGGTATAAGTCTGCATACATGTAAGATTGGTATAAGTCTGCATACATGTAAGATTGGTATAAAGTCTGCATACATGTAAGATTGGTATAAGTCTGCATACATGTAAGATTTGTCTATAAGTCTGCATACATGTAAGATTGGTATAAGTCTGCATACATGTAAGATTGGTATAAGTCTGCATACATGTAAGATTGCTATAAGTCTGCATACATGTAAGATTGTATAAGTCTGCATACATGTAAGATTGGTATAAGTCTGCATACATGTAAGATTGGTATAAGTCTGCATACATGTAAGATTGGTATAAGTCTGCATACATGTAAGATTGGTATAAGTCTGCATACATGTAAGATTACTATAAGTCTGCATACATGTAGATTTGGTATAAGTCTGCATACATGTAAGATTGGTATAAGTCTGCATACATGTAAGATTGGTATAAGTCTGCATACATGTAAGATTGGTATAAGTCTGCATACATGTAAGATTGGTATAAGTCTGCATACATGTAAGATTGGTATAAGTCTGCATAATGTAAGATTGGTATAAGTCTGCATACATGTAAGATTGGTATAAGTCTGCATACATGTAAGATTGGTATAAGTCTGCATACATGTAAGATTGTATAAGTCTGCATACATGTAAGATTGGTATAAGTCTGCATACATGTAAGATTGTATAAGTCTGCATACATGTAAGATTGGTATAAGTCTGCATACATGTAAGATTGGTATAAGTCTGCATACATGTAAGATTACTATAAGTCTGCATACATGTAAGATTGGTATAAGTCTGCATACATGTAAGATTGGTATAAGTCTGCATACATGTAAGATTGGTATAAGTCTGCATACATGTAAGATTGGTATAAGTCTGCATACATGTAAGATGGTATAAGTCTGCATACATGTAAGATTGGTATAAGTCTGCATACATGTAAGATTACTATAAGTCTGCATACATGTAAGATTGGTATAAGTCTGCATACATGTAAGATTGGTATAAGTCTGCATACATGTAAGATTAGGTATAAGTCTGCATACATGTAAGATTGGTATAAGTCTGCATACATGTAAGATTACTATAAGTCTGCATACATGTAAGATTGGTATAAGTCTGCATACATGTAAGATTGGTATAAGTCTGCATACATGTAAGATTGGTATAGTCTGCATACATGTAAGATTGGTATAAGTCTGCATACATGTAAGATTGGTATAAGTCTGCATACATGTAAGATTGGTATAAGTCTGCATACATGTAAGATTGTATAAGTCTGCATACATGTAAGATTGGTATAAGTCTGCATACATGTAAGATTGGTATAAGTCTGCATACATGTAAGATTGGTATAAGTCTGCATACATGTAAGATTGTATAAGTCTGCATACATGTAAGATTGGTATAAGTCTGCATACATGTAAGATTGGTATAAGTCTGCATACATGTAAGATTGGTATAAGTCTGCATACAGTAAGATTGGTATAAGTCTGCATACATGTAAGATTGGTATAAGTCTGCATACATGTAAGATTACTATAAGTCTGCATACATGTAGATTGTATAAGTCTGCATACATGTAAGATTGGTATAAGTCTGCATACATGTAAGATTGGTATAAGTCTGCATACATGTAAGATTGCTATAAGTCTGCATACATGTTAAGATTGGCTATAAGTCTGCATACATGTAAGATTGGTATAAGTCTGCATACATGTAAGATTGTATAAGTCTGCATACATGTAAGATTGGTATAAGTCTGCATACATGTAAGATTGGTATAAGTCTGCATACATGTAAGATTGGTATAAGTCTGCATACATGTAAGATTGGTATAAGTCTGCATACATGTAAGATTGGTATAAGTCTGCATACATGTAAGATTGGTATAAGTCTGCATACATGTAAGATTGGTATAAGTCTGCATACATGTAAGATTGGTATAAGTCTGCATACATGTAAGATTGCTATAAGTCTGCATACATGTAAGATTGGTATAAGTCTGCATACATGTAAGATTGGTATAAGTCTGCATACATGTAAGATTGTATAAGTCTGCATACATGTAAGATTGCTATAAGTCTGCATACATGTAAGATTGGTATAAGTCTGCATACATGTAAGATTGGTATAAGTCTGCATACATGTAAGATTGGTATAAGTCTGCATACATGTAAGATTGGATATAAGTCTGCATACATGTAAGATTGGTTATAAGTCTGCATACATGTAAGATTGGTATAAGTCTGCATACATGTAAGATTGGTATAAGTCTGCATACATGTAAGATTGGACTATAAGTCTGCATTCATGTAAGATTGTATAAGTCTGCATACATGTAAGATTGGTATAAGTCTGCATACATGTAAGATTGGTATAAGTCTGCATACATGTAAGATTAGCTATAAGTCTGCATACATGTAAGATTGGTATAAGTCTGCATACATGTAAGATTGCTATAAAGTCTGCATACATGTAAGATTGGTATAAGTCTGCATACATGTAAGATTGGTATAAGTCTGCATACATGTAAGATTGGTATAAGTCTGCATACATGTAAGATTGGTATAAGTCTGCATACATGTAAGATTGGTATAAGTCTGCATACATGTAAGATTGGTATAAGTCTGCATACATGTAAGATTGGTATAAGTCTGCATACATGTAAGATTGGTATAAGTCTGCATACATGTAAGATTGGTATAAGTCTGCATACATGTAAGATTGGCTATAAGTCTGCATACATGTAAGATTGGTATAAGTCTGCATACATGTAAGATTGGTATAAGTCTGCATACATGTAAGATTGGCTATAAGTCTGCATACATGTAAGATTGGTATAAGTCTGCATACATGTAAGATTGGTATAAGTCTGCATACATGTAAGATTGGTATAAGTCTGCATACATGTAAGATTGCTATAAGTCTGCATACATGTAAGATTGGTATAAGTCTGCATACATGTAAGATTGTATAAGTCTGCATACATGTAAGATTAGCTATAAGTCTGCATACATGTAAGATTGGTATAAGTCTGCATACATGTAAGATTGGTATAAGTCTGCATACATGTAAGATTACTAAGTCTGCATACATGTAAGATTGGTATAAGTCTGCATACATGTAAGATTGGTATAAGTCTGCATACATGTAAGATTGGTATAAGTCTGCATACATGTAAGATTGGTATAAGTTCTGCATACATGTAAGATTGGTATAAGTCTGCATACATGTAAGATTGGTATAAGTCTGCATACATGTAAGATGGTATAAGTCTGCATACATGTAAGATTGGTATAAGTCTGCATACATGTAAGATTGGTATAAGTCTGCATACATGTAAGATTGGTATAAGTCTGCATACATGTAAGATGGTATAAGTCTGCATACATGTAAGATTGGTATAAGTCTGCATACATGTAAGATTGGTATAAGTCTGCATACATGTAAGATTGGTATAAGTCTGCATACATGTAAGATTGGTATAAGTCTGCATACATGTAAGATTGGTATAAGTCTGCATACATGTAAGATTGGTATAAGTCTGCATACATGTAAGATAGGTATAAGTCTGCATACATGTAAGATTGGTATAAGTCTGCATACATGTAAGATTGGTATAAGTCTGCATACATGTAAGATTGGTATAAGTCTGCATACATGTAAGATTGGTATAAGTCTGCAAATTGTAAGTCTGCATACATGTAAGATTGGTATAAGTCTGCATACATGTAAGATTGGCTATAAGTCTGCATACATGTAAGATTGGTATAAGTCTGCATACATGTAAGATTGGTATAAGGTCTGCATACATGTAAGATTGGTATAAAGTCTGCATACATGTAAGATGATTG